>NC_140586.1:735968022-736421666 GCF_964204655.1 Triturus cristatus | reverse complement strand
CTTAACCTGTCATGCGTATTTTTAGCTCTCCAGGTAATGTTTTTGCACATGAATAACAATTCTCCATCATGATGATTTTTTTAGAATGTCTGTAGGAATTGTCCCTACAACAAGCTCCTCTAATTCTATGCGTAACCTGGCCACATCAATTGCCTGGGAATCTTTATCCCTCTTTGAAGGACTCTCATCCAATCATTCAAATCTTCAGCTGTTATTTCAGTAGTTCTTTTCACTGGAACCACCTTTTCTGGCATCCTCTGTGGTTCTAAAATTGGCATCCCTGAACAACTAGCATCACTAGTATCCAATCTCAAATTAGACTGTACCTCTAATCCTCCACTGCATGTGTCACGTCTGGATTGTCTCAAATCTTCATTACTTTCTGTCCTTTTTCCTGAGTCTCCTGAGGGACCAGCCAAACTTGTTATCTTATTCCCAACATATGGAAGCACCAAACCATTTTCACCCGTCCTCTGCTTATCAAAAACAGGCATAACCGGACCTATGGTTACAGGCAGCGTAACAGCTTCTAGATTCTTCGTCAGTTCTCTAATCTTTTCAGTCAGTTCTTATGTAGTTCTGGCTAATTCTCTCGTATTCTCATCACCACATCTTTTCTCTCTCTCTTTTTCCTCTGAAAGGGTTACCACTTCTTAATTCAGGTGTCACAACTTCTGTCTCAATGATACGCAATGTATCTCTTATCGGAGAAACAACTGGTGTGCTCTCTTCTGGTTCTGGTCTATATGGAGGTGGTCTCTTGTAAATCATGTCATTCAAGACCTCATCCTCATAATCGCTAACTCCATATCTTCTCACTTCTGCCTCAGGAACCCTCTCCGTACCCTTCCTTTCTTCCTTCTCGTCAACTGTTCTCATAGGATATAATCCTTCTGACATACTAACATCTCGCCATCTCCTCATTCGGTCATGATGAGTTTCACGATCATGTTTCCTCCCAAACATGTATCTATAGTTGCCTCCAGACCTCTGTTTTACTCGCTCATGTACTTCCTCTTCCCATTCCACCAAAGCCTCAAACTGTGTCGGCCTTGGTCTAGGCTCTAGACCCATCATTTTCTCCCGCAAATTTCTCAACACGGCCAGATTAAATGAACCATGTTCTGGGAATGCTAAGACACCATCTTCCTTAGTATACCTAGCCCAATTCTCCAACCATATACAGGTATGATACCCATATCTCGCAACCATAAAGGATGCAGGCGTTTTCGTTGGAGGTAACAATTCACCTTCTCTTGTTTTAACATCTTTATCCTTGTCAAACCATCCTTTAATTTTTCCCAACAAGGATTTCTTCTTTTTCTCTTCTTGGTAATACATTTCTGCGTTTACCAAAACTTTCTAATCCCTTCCGTAATACAACTGTACAGTACGATATTTTATCCAATAACAGCGCGACTCACACCAACGCACCAATCCTGGAGCGTCTACGTCACCTTGTACCCCTTCCAATCCTTGCGCGGCTCACACCAACGCACCAATCCCAGCGCGAGCACTGTTCTGATCTACTATCCAATCAGAGCGCGGTCTGTATGACGTCAGCAGTCGCTGCAGTCGCTCCTGCTCCTGTCTCCTGTCACTCGTCTACCCCTCCTTTACAAAATCTTCTCAGTAGACTTCGTGTCAAATTTTACAAAATCTATTAGTTACAACATGTAAACATCTCCATTGTCTGCTTCGCTAACCATAGAACAGTAGAGAAAATCTATTTCACAAGAATCCCGTCTTTTCCCTGAAACAGCACTCACTTCTGTTCCACTACGGAATTAATACTCTCGTTGACACAGTAGCACATCCCTCTACTCTGCCCTTCTAACATGCATCCATTAACTGTTTCCTCTAGGACTGCTCCAAAGAGTCTTACAATCAACTAAATGCTCATACATTCACGCACTTTCATACAAGAAAATATAATACATACACACAGAATCCTGCCTTCCCGAGAACAGCGAACAGTCTGACCTACTACAGAATTATAACACGCATTAACCAAGCAGTGTTTTCCTCTGCCCAGTCCTTCAGACAAGCTCAGAGAATACCTATTACTTCTCCCGCGATAAGCTTTAACGGCGAACCTTACGGATCCCTGGGACTTAAGACCAGAGTTTCACAGATAACCTTCGCTATCATACACACTCCTTTTATACTAGAAATATATCCCTAATAGTAACACACGACGATGTCACTGCTTCCGAACCCAGACAATGTGACGCGCAACTTCAATTGTCACACGTTTCTCCTGCATACGTACAGGACCAACAATCCCGTCTTTCCCGAGAGCAGTATATACTTCCCTCTGCCCTACTACGGAACTGCTACCAGCTCCCAAATTCCAGAAGCACTACATAAAACTCAACACGACGACTCCAACATATAGTATTAGTACATATACCAACATCAATCCATAATCAATAAATCAAAAGCCAATGTACAAGCAATCTAATCAGATCAAGACAATAATCAAAACCATCAAATTCTGCTACCAGGAAATTGGTGCAGATCAGGGCATATAAATTCTCCCTACTTCCACGGATAGAGTAATTTCACAGATACACGCACATACACTCATCATACGCTTGGGCCCATTTCACTAACATACACTCAGATTACTCTATCAGTACCAACCATGGGAGAAAAACCTCCTAAACACCCTGCATCTACAGTGAGGTCAATGAGACCAAATTGACACTGTCTTGAGTCATGATTTAAACAACAATAATCACAATAGAGTACTCAATAAAGGACAAGAAATAACCACCAACACTGTATTTAAAATAATGGTACTTTATCTAAAATTAGTTCAAATGGAAAGGTAATCAACATAAAATCATTATTCTCATAGTTACCTATTCTAGCTAAATGTCATAAATGGGTCAGGACAGGTCTCTCAGTAGAAGTCTCCCAAGTCGCCGTCCTCACAGCATCGATCCTCACCAACGCAAGTTTGGGAAGAAGTGGCCTTAGACCCTCTCTAGTCTAACAATACTTATAGGAAATCTTTCAAAAATAACGCAACATAAAATGTTCTGAATTTCCGTTGAACCGCTGAGCAGAGCGAGCAGGAAAGGATGTAGCATCGCTACATTTGGAAAATCTCCGCTCAGAAAAATCACAAAAATAAAAAAGACGGAAGAAGGAAACTCGAGTTTGCAAATGTAACTTTTACAAATGTTCTTCCTCGGAACCATCGCGAAAACCACTACTGTAATCACAAAGTTCATTGTGGCTCTCTTTTCCTCCAAGGTTACTTGGACGATTGCCTGGAGTCGCTGTCATCACGGAAACTTTCAAAACTCCAGCGGAAGCCATAGTCAGATGACTTTCAACAAGGCCTCTCGTCATCCATTTTACTCGAGCACAGGCTGTAAACGGCAGCCATTTTCTCTTAGGCCAAAACGAACCATCTTAATCGAAAGAAATACAAACAACGTTACTACATCATCGCAATGATTAAACAGTGTTAATTCCCACTAATACCCTTATGTGTATGTAATTAACTAGCCATCTGCAACATATTTAAGCATTAGTACACGTTATTTCAAAAGCGTTTTGTGCTTTAAAACAAACAGCACTTAGCAACATTCCTTTAATAAAACCTGCACATTATTATTAAGCAACATATATGCATTCCCACGTGTAATTTCTCTTGTTAATCATGTTGGTTAATCAGAATTTTCACACAAAACAAATAATTACTGATTACAAATTAGTATTTTAATTCTCGACATATAGACAAAACCGGAGCTTAAAACCCAATAAATTTTCAACAGAAAACTCTGCTCCAGCACAGGAACGCCATAAAACATCAGAGGTGTCCCGCTGCGCGAGTTCCTTGTTCTTCAGCCGCAGCCTTTGTTTGCCAGTCAGCTGTGATAGGGCTACATCCCCAAGCCTTCCAAGGTGGACAGACTATTTCCAGGCTCAGGAGCGCCATGAAAACAATGGCTGTGTCCTGCAGCGCAGGAGCATCGCCCTTCAGCCACAGCCTTTGTTTGCCAGTCAGCTGGGGTGGGATTACGTCTCCCAGCCTTCTAAGGGGCACAGGACATTTACGGACGCAGGAGTCCCCCTCTCTTGGCCTGGTGATACCTTTTTTAGACCTGGGTAGTCAGCCTATACAGCTAGCTAGAGTGAAGGAAAAGCTGTATTTCCAAAGAGATTAGAGCGTGGCACCAAAAGCATGGCAGAATGGGCAAAAATAAAGTCACCTGCAATAAAGTTCCAGCAGGGGGAAATCCCACTACATTTGACTACGTTTTGGCAAGAGCGGTAAGCATAGTTTCTAAAGAGATTGATTGAGCAGAGGGATGTTTGTTGTTGGGTTGTGTGGGAGTAGCTCCTCTCTCTACTGCTTGTTTAAGGGATAAGGAAGATGTGAGGTCTGAACCATCTGATATGGCCAGGTCTGCTCCTGTGACCTCAACTCTGAGAGATCCCTTAGCAGGTCTTGATGTTCTAAGCCTAATGAGGACGTTTTTATTTCATCACCAACACTCCCACAAAACGTAGGTGGAAGTCCAGGCAAACTGTAGACTCAGATTCTCCATTTACTTCTCCAACATCAGGCTTGGGTCATTGCAATTCAAATATTTTCAGCAATTCTGAATGGTGTTTAAAACCCTTAAGAGAGAGACTAGCTAAACTGGAGGCAGTAGCCGGGCACGTTTTACCTGTATATCACAAACAGAAGGCATTACAAAGGTGTTTAGGGCTCTGTCTAAACGTGCCGATATGATTGTGCATAGTTGCCCTCCCCTTTTCTGGGGGTGATGGCACTAGTGTAGCAACAAAGGATAACGGTCCACAGAGATCAGGAATGTTTTTACAGCCTGATAAGCTCCCAGACATTTCAGCTCATGTATCCAGCTCACCTAGTCTCACTGCACCCTCGCGAGTACTGCTTAATATATCAGGCGATCTCCAAGCTGCCATAAGGACGTCCCTGCTACCCGTGATTAACCTCACACCTGCTTGCTGTCCTCATGTTGTAGTTCTGGCGGCCACCCCCTCAGTATTAAATCCCTCTCAGGATTCTCCTATTCAGCTTCAAAATAAGGTGTGCCATCAAATTTTAATGTGCAGGATTATAAAAACAGTTTGATGGTGCGTCAGGTAGCTTGGGTTCGTCCCTCCTATAAGTCCTTTCAAGGGTATTATATTATTGTGAATTTTCAGTATCCAATGAACGTGGAGAAAATCCTGTCTTGCCATTCTCAACCCTTGGTTTAGGACAGTGCTGGTTTTTTCTTTCTCTTTACTTTTTTTTTTTTTTTTTTTTAACAGTCCTCCCAGTTCCGAAAGACATGTCATGATACCTCGGGGCCTGCCAATTTGCTCAATCCCTGATAATTTTAATATATGGTGAACTAATCGATTTGCTCCTTTAGTGAATCTTGGTGCTCGGGATTGAGAGCTAGTGGGATCCACAGAATATGGATTTATGCATTAGAGTTAGAGTACCGATTCAGGGGCACACAGTGTGGCTGATCAGCCAAAGAACAGTGTCATGATTACTACCACCTCTGTTACTATGACCACCACAGTTAATACTAATCTGTCAATATCTAATAATACCCTGTTTGGTGGTTCTCTAGTGAGAGAGCAGCACTAGGAATTAATACGTGGTCACAATTGTTTTGCTTTGATTAGCTGGAATGTGGCTGCTCTTAAAAGCGAGATTTCCAACCCGGATTGGCTTTCTTATATTAACAACTACGACTTTATTGTCCTTTAGGAAACTTGGACGATATCACCTAAAGCATGCAGTGGTTTATCATGTATTTCCTGCTCGGCCGTTGCTTCCCTTCAGGGTAGAGCTAAAAGTGGTCTTGCTATTCGGGTTAAGCTTAATCTCCGACTCATTATGACAATTGTGAATACTCGTAGCCCTGCATATCAGGCTTTGTTAATTTGAGACGGTAAGAGTTCTTTTAGTTTTTATTTGGTTAATTTTTATAACAATTATTTTTCCAACTCCTACATTGGTTTCTTTCATGAGGTATTTTAATTCATTGCTGCCCTGAACCCTTTAGGTAAGGATTATGCATCCCAACCGCAGATTTTAATTTGTGGAGACTTTAATGCAAAGATGGGGTGCGAGTCTGTAGAATTGGGCTTTTGAAGCTCCGACTTGGATACTGCAGTGTGGAATGCTAGGGGGTTGGAATTGAGAGGTTTAGTTGCCCAATTGGATTGTGTAGACCTGGTAAACTATTTACAGGGGTGCTCTCCGGGCCAGCCAGCAAATAGAGGTGGGGGGCAAGCGTCCCTCATTGAGTATTTATTTGCTTCTAAAAGCTATTTGTAGTGGTGTTTATGTGGTGATGTGGTAGAAAACCAGTGGAGCAACCATAATGTTTAGTTGAAAGAGCCCTCCTGTTGGATAGGGATAAAGGACCATCAACTTATGACGGCATTAGTAAACACACTAACAACGGTTGAAGGGTAGTGTTTCATCACAAAGATCCTGCAGGTGTGTTAAATGGTTTACTGAAAAAGAACCACTCAATTTTTTTGGCCTTTTTAAACGATGGGCCAGCGGATGTGTTATTCCAATACCATCAACAATTGTGTGCCATTATTAAGAATTCATTATTGAAACCCCTGAAACCTGTGTCTGACCATCCTCGCTGGTTTGAAGGGCGCTCTCCAGTTGATAACCATCATTTGAGAAGGGTGGGTCATCTAGGGATATAGGGGCGATCCGAGAGACTAGGAAGATTTATAAATTCACTATTATAGCAAGGAAGCATGTATTGTTCTGCAAGCTTTGGGAAGCGCTTGAATTGGCTTCTGCACAAAATAACAGGTGCTTTGGGGAATAGCAAACAGGTTTACTCACCTAGATACCCCCTTGAATCACAGTCTGAACAGTAATATTTCTGGACAGGATGGGGTTAAGCGTGTTTTTTAGCATATTTTATCTTGAGAACGATAGATCATGTGAGGACGCGTTGCATCAGTTTCTTGTTCCCCCAACCTGTTGCAATTTAATTGCCTGTGGTAAGGCGTCGAGCCCTTATGGGATCCCCATGGACCTTTTTAAATGTAACTCTGATCTTTGGGGACCCCTGCTGACAAATCTCTTTAATAATTCCCTATCTAATAAGATTCCAGAGTCCTAGTCCTGTTTTACGATAGTGCTGTTTAAAAAACAAAAAAAGAAGATAGGGGGTCACCTAGATGTTATAGGCACATTTCTTTGGTGGACAGCTCAGTTAAGATGTTGGAGATGGTCATTTTTAACTGCAGTCATGGACTACGGACAATGAAATATTGTCTGCGTGCCAATATGGTTTCTGGCCTTGGATAGGTACAGTGTTGCAGTGTCTGAATTTACATCTGATAGTAAGTAAACTGTCGCCAGGTGCTTCCCACTGTACCTGGCCTTTTTGGACTTATCAACCGACTTTGACTGTGTTAATAGAATTAAACTGTTGTTGATGTTCTTCAAATTGGGGGTCGATATTGCTTTGGTTAATTTCCTACCCGCTCTGCATGAAATTCTGAGAGCCATGGTCCAGTATGGCCATGCAGGCGAACTTTCCGATGTCTTCACTTTAGCCAGTGGGGTACATCAGGGCTGCCTCTTTGCACCCCTACTCTTTATTCTATATATTAATGATCTGACTGTCTCTCTTTTTCAAATTCGGCTAAGGATATACTGAAAATTGCCAATCTTGCTGTATCAGCTCTATTATACGCTGACAACACAGTGCTGTAGGCTAGAAGAACAAGTTACTTACCTTCCGTAACACTTTTTCTGGTGGATACAGTATCTGCCTGTGGGTTCCTCACCTTATGAATTACACTCATGCGCAGCATTCCACAGAAACTTTTCTCCTCATCTCTCACACGTCGACGAGGATGCCATAATGGTACGGTTCTGCACGCGACTTCATGAGACGTCATCTGAGCCAGAAGAAGATCTCGTCGGTGTGCTGTCAGTTCCACCTATATTTTCCATGCCTTTGAGGTGAACGGGTGACCCAACATTTTCACAAGTATACACAGTAAACAAAGAGTCAAATTTCTCTTCCTAGACATTTCCTAATGCCAAACATCACATGATTACAACAATAAATCATATTAAACATACACTGATTATTTTTTCGATATAAGCAGACAGGCAACGGGGAGGCGGGTGGATCAGTGAGGAATCCACAGGCAGATACTGTATCCAGCAGAAAGAATGTTACCGAAGGTAAGTAACTTGTTCTTCTGATGGCTACATCTACCTTTGGATTCCTCACCTTATGAATTGAATCCCTAAGCAGTCCCACTCCCAGTGGAGGGTGCCTGTCTGCCTATAACAGAAAATCCTGCTGCACAGAACATGCAAAATGTCCGTCCCTCCTAATCTGTAAATCCAAGCAATAGTGCTTTACAAAAGTGTGGAGGGAGGCCAAAGTTGCTGCCTTGCAGATGTCTACCACAGGGACACCTCTAGCTAAAGCAAAAGAAGACTTCACTCTGGTAGAATGAGCTCAAATACATTCAGGAGGCTCCTTCTTGGCCAAGGCATAGCAGATATTGATACACAGCATGATCTACCTCAATCTATCTATCAGGGATTTGTGAAGCGCGCTACTCACCCGTGAGGGTCTCAAGGCACTGGAGGGGGGAAGCGTTCTTTTGTGGACAGCCTTGCTCCTCATCTTGCCCACATATTCGATGAAGAGTTGGTTGTCCAACCTGAAGTCCTTGGTCCTGTCCAGGTAGAAGCTAACCTGACTTTTGGGGTCCAGGGGATGAAGTCTCCTCCTCATCGTTAGAAGGGGGAGGATAGAAAGTGGGTGAGGTGATGGACTGCCCTAGGTGGAAAGGACTAACCACCTTAGGCAGTAAAGCAGCTCTGGTCCTAAGAACCATCTTATTTGCATGGAATGATGTAAAAGGAGGCTTGAAGCTAAGAGCCTGCAACTCACTCACCCTAGCGGAAGTGATTGCAATCAAAAATATTTTTTTGAAAGGTAGGAACCCAAGGGACAAATATGCAATGGTTAAAGGGTGAACCCATCAGGAAGGTGACAACCACATTCAAATCCCACTGAGGCATGATAAAAGGAGTGGTAGCAAACCTATTTGGGAGACCTTTAATGAACTCATACCTTTGGCAGATTTGAACAACGAGGGTTGATCTGGTAAACCGAGAAAAGCCAACAAGGCCAACAAGTAGCCCTTAACAGTAGCTACTGGGGGAAAGAGAGAAACTCAGAATATCAGAAAAATGGGCCTGTAAAGGAACTTGGCCCACCTACAAGAATAGACTGATTTGGTGGAGAGTCTTTGGTGGAAGAGGTAAAGGACGTCTGTGTACCACATCCTTCTCGGCCAATCTGTAGCAATCGATATGACTTGGGCCTGGTCTTGGCGAATCTTCCTCGAAATGCGAGGAATCAAGGGTATGGGAGGACATGCATTAAGAAGCTGTAAGCCCCAATCTAACTGAAATACATCCCCCAAAGCTCCCAGCGTCGGATACTGAAGACTGCAGAACGACAGGCAATGCACTTTTTCTTGTGAGTGGCAAACAGGTCCAACTTAGGAAACTCCCACATCCTGAAAACATGAAGGACCACCTCCGGATGGAGATGCCACATGTGATCGGCAAAATACTGCAGACTGAGACTTTCTGCATGCACTTTCAGTTCTCCGGCCAGATGATTCGCCATCATGCATATCTGATGGCTGTGAGCTTAGGACCAGAGTCGCAGAGCCTCTCTTCAAAGAAGATACAACCCTACTCCTCCCTGTTTGTTGATGTACCCCATCGGCAGTGTTGTCCGTCAGGACCTGAACCGACTGACTGTGAAGGGAGGTAAGAAAGGCCTTGAGAGACGTACGTTTCACCTGCAATTCCAGAAGATTGCTGTGAAACAATCTTTCCTCTGGAGATCGAAGACATTTGACCTCCAGATCCCCCAGATGGGCTCCCCACCCTGGAGTGGAGGCATCCACTATCACTGTGGTTATCGGAGAACAAGGTTAAAACTGCTTCCCTTGAGACCGGTTGCCTGGATCACTCCATCATAACAGCTCCGCTGCAGTGTCTCTGGAGATTCTGACTACCCCTTAGAGATCGCCATTGTGTTGAAACCACTGATTGCGGACGCACCACCGGAGGGCCCTCATATGCCAGCGTGCTTGGTTGACCAACAGTATGCAGGAAGCGAACAGACCAAGCAGGCGCAAGACCTTCAGGACCAGAACAGCTGCTCCATTCTGAAGAAGTGGAATCTTAGCCTGGATATCTTGAATCCTCTGTAGAGGTGTTATGGCACGACTCAGAGTAGTGTCCAGTACTGCCCTATGAACAGGTTGCGCTGAGAGGGCACCAGGTGAGATTTGGCTACATTTATCAAAAACCCCATGTCGAACAACAGTCATGTTGTTATGTGCAAATGATGCAGCACCATCTCTGGCAACTTCGCTTTGAGCAACCAGTCGTCCAGATAGGTGAAAACAGGAACCCTGACCTTCTTAGATGTGCTGCCACCACCGCCATCACCTACCTGAAGTAAGGCCGAATGGAAGAACTGCAAACTGGTAGTGTTGAGACCCCACCGTAAAATGAAAATACTTCTGATGTGACTTCAGGATGGATATGTCAAAACATGCATCTTGTAAATCGATCAACACCATCCAGTCTTCCTTCCACAGCGCAAGAAGAACCTGAGCCAGGGTCAATATCTTGAATTTCTCCTGCTTGAGGTAGAAATTCAAAACCTTGAGGAGTAGGATCGGCCTCAAGCGTCCGTCCTTTTTGGGAATCGGGAAGTACTGGGAGTAGCATCCTTGACCCCTTTCCTGCTCCGGATCTACCTTGATCGCACCTTTTTGCAGGAATGAAAAAACCTTCTTTTGGAGAAGCAGGAGGTATTCCTCTGAGCACGAGCCCTGGTGGGGAGGGAAGGGGAGGGAGGGGGAAACCCCTGGAACAGTAGGGCAGTCCCATTCTCTATAATGTTTAACACCCAGAGATCCGATTAACAGACCTCCAATGTTGTAGAAAATGGGAAAACTGTCCTCCCACGGGACAAGCATGCCCTAGGATGGAGGAGCTAGAGCTGCTTTCCTGCCGTACCAGTTGGAAGGACAGAAGAGTAGGAAGAGGAGGAGACTTGCTGGTGTTCTTCACCCCGCAGACCTTTTCCCTGTAAGATCTGTACAGGGGATTTTCCTGCTGTTGCTGCTGCTGCGGTTTCTGCCTGGAATGAGAGAACAAGTTCCTCGCAAAACCACGAAACACGCGATATACAAAAATAAGAGACTGGAGTCCCAGAGACCTTGGTGTGGCTACCTTCTTTAAAGCGCTGCAGCGCCAGGTCTGCTTTGGCCCCAAACAAGCGAGAACCATTGAATGTGAGATCTAACAAGATGGCTTTGACATCAGGGGAGAACTCTGAAGCCCATGACCAAGCATGCGTCCTTGTAGCCACAGATGATCCCGTCGCCCTGGCAACCGAATCAGCAGTGTCCAGACCAGAATGTATGACCTGGTGGGCCGCAGCTTGGGCATCCGTTAACACCTCCGAAAAATGTCCTTAAACTTCCTCTTGCATTTTGGGAGCACTTTCCTGGCAGAATCCATAATGGTGTGGATGTAGCGTCCCAAAAGGCACGTCGCATTTGTTTGTTTGAGAGCTATACTGCCTGACAAGAAAACTTTTTTGGAAGATTGCTCTATGCATTTCGATTCCTTATCTGCAGGTTTGGGAATGACCCTGCAGACTGCTTCGAAGAGCACGAAGCCTGGACGACCAAACTTTCTGGAGATGGATGAGTGGATAGGAAAGCAGGATCCCCGGAGCCACCTTATACCTCCTCACCACAAATCTGGACACCACTGGAGCGGTCATCGGCTTTTGCCATACAGCGAGGATGGACGCAGTCAAAGCCTCGTTGAAAGGGAGTAAAGGCTTCGAGATAGGAAGGGGAATGGAGCACCTCTGTTGAAATATTAGAATCTAATTCTACTGTGGGTTGAGGCAATTCCAGCAGATTTGCTGCTTTCCTCCTCCGTTAGGGGACCTTTCGGAGAGGAGAGCTCCCATTCAGGAGAGGTATCCAGTCCACTAGTCTCCTGCAGACTTTGGAAATCCTGATCAGGATCCACAATCTCCCCTTCCTCAGCCTCATCATAGTGTTATTGGTATTCCTCCTCTTCCAGTAATCTCTGTGCCTCTCTTCTAGACCTCATCCTTGGTACAAGCATCGGAGGAGTCAGACTCTGCTCCGGTGAATTCGGGGTCAGCATAAAAGGTAGGTCTACCGGAACAGTAGTCGACGCCAATCAAGGTTGAGTCGGCGCCGGTTCAGAACCAGACGGCACCGGGGAAGATCCATTCAACAGCACTCACCTCTCCGAAGAAAATCTCAGCGTCTGGAGAGGCCAACTCCCTGGAGCCATCAGCATAAAAGGCATAAGAGGTGCCTGAGGGAAATGTGGTGGCAAACCTCCCAGGGAGTATGAGAGCGGAACCAATGGGCTAGCAGGCACACTAGTAGGGTTTGCCACTCTGGCGAACAAGCTGAATATCACATTAAAAAAAAATTATGAATCTGGAGTCGGGAAGACAACATGCAATCCGGCACTGCAGGCTCTGAAGCAGCTCGAGGAGGCAGCACGTTCGACTGCAGCTCCAGAGACCCTGGAACCAGAGGTGGAGTGGAGTGGTCGGCTTCGGCAACAGAGGAGGCATTGCTTTTTTTTGGACCCAGTGGAGGCACCACTCTCGGAGTCGCAGACATGGCCAGAGTAACCTCAGGATTAGAAGATGGAGAGACTTGATCTTTCTAATGATGCCTGGGAACCGGAGACACTGATTTCAGTGTTGCATCCTTCAACGGACGGGGTTGACTCATGGTGTTGCTTTTTCTTGTGCCTTTTCAACCTGACGTCAGCACACCAATGAGGTCGTCTTATGGCTCAGATGACGTTACGCAGAGTCGCGTGCGAAGTTGTACCATTATGACGTCCTCGTCGACTTGGGAGAGCTGAGTAGAACATTTTCTGTGGAATGCTGGGCATGGGGTAATTCAAAAGGTGAGGAATCCACAGGCAAAGGTATCCATCAGAACTCCTCGTGCATTGCATAGTTTGGTGGAATCCTTCATATCATTTATGAGTGCATTAGATACGAACACAAACTATGAGACGTCGCATAGCCACAGAAGAAAAGCTTTGTCAGTATTAAGCCAGGGTAAAAAACAGCTTAGCGCAGTTGGAAATTTCTGCTATTCGATGCAAGCAATTCTTGGCAAATACAAGTAAACACAGCCCGGTGGAACTGACTTGCATTCTCAAACAAACAGGATGCATGCCGGTCGCCAGTTCTCCACCCACAAGCGTATTAAGGCTTGTGGATACAACAGTCCCTGTGTTACTCCACATCCATATCGACAGTTTGTATTTGAATATATTGTAACGTCCACAGCTGCCTACAGGCTACCTATATCAGATACGGGCATTTATTGAAGCCAGCATCCATTGACTACTGGACTGATATCTTCCACATACATTTCTTCTGCCTACAGGTACAGATAACCGTGGGAACAATGGGGGGTGACAGAATTTTCCATTTATATTGAAGACTTGATCTATTTGGAAACTTTATGGGATCCGGCAAATATGGTGAACGTTCGCATGGTTGATGTTTTAAACTTTGCCGTCTGTCTGGCAGACTCACAGAATCTTTGTGTTTACCCTAACTTCCGGGACGCTGTTCTACGGGGTGTCTGTCTTTGCCTATACCTTTTAACCTTAAAAAAGTCAGTTGGATGAAACACGTGTCGGCTGCCAGTGTGTTTTTGTACATGGATCTTTGAGAGGAAGAGAAAATAAAGACAAAGGAACATTTTATGGACTCCCTGTTATTACTAAATTGGTTACTACCTACATTACAATTTGGACCGATTAAGGTGTGCCTCGGCATATGTGCATGACAGCCCAGCGGAAACTTGGGAGTGCAGCGGGCTCTCTATTTAATTTAGCTAAGAGGGATGGCAGGTCTACGATTTCTAAAATGCAATGTGTTCCTACAGCCACTAATGGAGCAGGGGTTTAGGGATTACACAATGTTGCCCCAAGACAGCGGGAAGAAAGTTGAGTCAGTAGGAGACTGCTGACCCTCCCGCCCTCAAGTGCAATTTTAATCTGCACTCCACACTGAGTTTAGAGCGTATTGTGGATGGTATTAAATTGGCACCTCTTTTGCTCTATGTGAGCTAGTGGAGCAGAATGGAGGTAAGTTTTACCAGGGCAGAGGACTGTCTGAGCCTGGACAAGGGGCTTACCATACCTTGGTTGAGCTATGTTTACAAATCTCTGGCTGACATCAGTCTCCCAGATCTGTGTGGTTCCTCTGGGTCGATTACAAACATTTATAAAAGGGTGGTCCAGTAGAGATTTGTTGAACATAC
This sequence comes from Triturus cristatus, assembly GCF_964204655.1. Classification (NCBI taxonomy): domain Eukaryota; kingdom Metazoa; phylum Chordata; class Amphibia; order Caudata; family Salamandridae; genus Triturus; species Triturus cristatus. The sequence goes on along the minus strand of NC_140586.1, from coordinate 736,407,221 downwards.
TTCCTCATTAAGGATTCAGGAGGCTATGGGCAAACACACTGTTCTGAAAGGGAAAAGAGGCGCACTCTGTGGTTCAATATAAACATTAGTTTCTGCTATTTCCTTCTCCAGCGCTTTGTTCTTTTTCTTCCCCTATCCATCAGCTATTACAGACCACCTAGGATTAGTGAATTGTCACCACCACATACTCTTCCACAGATGCCTTTAGCAGCACTCGGCTGCATTGTACTCTATGCAGTTCACCTTAGAACACTGGTGCTTTTTCATAGTTCAAGGTCTTCTTGTTGTATATTCAGCCCACTTGTGACACCTTGTCCGTGTTGTCACTTAGATTCCTTATTCCAATGTACCGCATTCCGGATATGAGCTTCAGACCATTTCAGACGGCTTAGTTTCACTCTTGTAGCCCCCGTGCATCCATGGCTTCTTACTGCGTATTTTTTCCACATTAGTACACTCAGTTTGTTCCACTAGTTAGCAGCCGGCATTAATGTGTGCGCGCGCACACATTTCATTATCGAATCCATTTGTTTTTTTTTATATATTTTGAAGGTGTTCGTTACTTTAAAGGAGACTGGTTGTGATGTTTTTCACTGCCTACTTTGGGCTTTCCAACATTCATTCCACGATTTACTTCAATCCCCATAATTCCCCTCTCTTACGCGTAGCTTCGGGTAGTCCTAATGGCGTTTTAGCTCAGATGCCATTCACAGACTCCTATGCTTTAGGCAGCTGCACCCGAGTCACGGATTTATCCTACCCAGGAATTATTTTCCCAGCAGGTAAAACCGCACAAATGTTTATAAACTTTGCAGTTTATTTCTGCCGTCACTCGATTAGATAGCTCTTTCAACACTGCGGTTTCTGCTCATTTGTTCAGTTTTTATCGTGCCTTTCGGGCTACGGAAGTTAGATCCTCCGAGCTTTAACCCTGCCTTAAGCGATCAGCGATATATCCTCTCCTTGGGTGAGCGCACGACACGGATGATCTTGTGTGAGCATAATTTATATGCTGTAGAAACATCCTGACACAGTGTGGTCAATCTATAGTTTCAGTTTTTTTGTGACAGTCCACTCGTAAGATCCCGTTAGAAGTGCGGTCACTTATAGCTATTGGTTACATAGCATGTTTTTTATTTCCTGTGAATATTGGCCAAGCATTTAGTTGCAGCTTTCTCTGATACCTCTCAGGTATGATCAGTACACTTTGTTTCTGTGTTATACCACTCACCTTGCGGTTTTCCTTAACGCCTTTACTGGACTGCACTAAGCCCCCCTATTGTTACCACCGTTGGCACATTGACTAATTCTCCAGCTCTGGTACATGACGTGACTACACCAGGCAACCTCACGTAGGTGTCCTACAAGTACATTCACTTCTATAGATTATAGTGGATTCTTTTTTGTTCTTTTTTCTTTTTTCCTTTTCCTCTCTTAGCTTTTCTCTCTCTTCCTTTATGCGTTTCACGGGATATTGGACTCTCCGTACAGCTTAACCTTTCTAGTTGAACCTTTTATATATTTTTCTATCCCATCTACATTAAACACATGTAATATACATGATGTCAATTCTCTTGATTACAGAATATTTCCCCTGAGGAAGGGACCAGCGAGTCCCGAAATGCATTGGGCTTGTGTCATCTATAGGCCATGCGACAACTTTGCATGGATTAATATGCGAATTGTTATACAGGGATATATTGTTTCAGAAAATTCAACTGTGCTCGAAAACTGTACTGTACAATATTACGTTCTTTTCATATCTAAGGATTCCAAAAAATGTGTTCTGTTCAAATACTTCATGGTGCTATCAGGTCGATATGTATTAGCACACTGATTTATGCACGAATTGTATTATGACTAATGAATTATTGGTTAATAATTAGTTCTTGGAACAAATTATGCTTTTTGTTTTTGAATTAGCATGTATGTTCTGTACATTTGAAAAAATTGAAGGTTATCATTATAGAACGATTGTTCAATAGGAACAGTGCTCACTACAATCAGGGTCCAGCCTGTAAGTTGTTTCAAACACACTGTTCGCCATTACTACTCAAGTTTTGTGACTGGTAAAACTGCCATGTCTCTTACATTAGAGTTAACGCCTTGGTAGAGGTCTCTTTTTCGATTTAGGTCAGGAACAGTCTGATATTTAGCATCTTCTAAAGATGTGGCTAATGTGTGGGGTAAGGCACTGTCCCCTCTGTCCCTGCGATGGCAGGGCGGAACAATCTTTGTTATATTCTATTTTTTGGCTGTTTTAATCATAAGTTCTTCCACAGGAGTCTCTAAAACCTTTACTGAAAAAGCTAGCTTTCCAGAATTGTCGGGCGGCATTAACTTATCTCCAAATGTTGATTGCCCTGATATTTGTTTTAATGTATGTTGTTTTCTTAAGACGGCTATCTGTAGCTGAAAATCATTGGAGGGAAGATAATGAGGTAGTTAAGCTGTCCTGGGGTTAGATGCGTTACAGATTTTAGCTAAACTGAATGAACTGAGAATGGAAATTATATTGTGCTTTTACTTGTTTTATTGTATCGTTTTTATCTTGTGCTTTTATGATCTTTATATTGATTGCCTTACAGGGCTTAAATTAATAACCCCAAATGCTCTCTTTGTGGTAGTGTGGGCTACCAGTTGAGGCTCATCAGTGGGTAGTGTTAAGTATTTGTTGTACACACATAGTCAATAAATGAGACACACACTCGAGAAAAACTCTAGACCAGTTTAGAAAAGTAACACAGATTTCTATATACATTTTGACACCAAGAATATCGGAATAAGGTAAGTACTTTAGACGTTATCAATTTTCACAGTAATAGTAGAAAATGACAGATTTGAGGAATGAGCCTCGAACGCGGTAATATCATCCTTTGGGAGAAAGATTCGCTGCATAGGCACACTTACGGACGGCTTACGGAACTGTTCTTCTGGACTTAAGGGTAAGTAGGGGCTAAGGTCCAAGAAAGCACCAACAATTCAAGTTTAACGGCCTTGGGGTGTCCCGGTGCAGATGTGCTTTAGGCAGTGCTGAGGTTAAAACAAATTTGTTTAAAAGTCTGGGCCGGCTTTTTCTGAGCCCTTCCTACCTTTCAAAGAAGACGTGAGTGATACTCTCATAGGCATTTAGTCTAAACTTTGCTCTTGCCCACCAGTGAACAGGCAAGTGGCCAGACATCAGACTGGTGCCTAGTAACCCTCATTTTCTTACACAGCATCCAACTTCTGAGAGTTTGGTGGTCCAACCTTCCACCAACAAGGTGAATCCTAATTCATTCCCCATGGCTCCTCACAGACATAAAGTCGAAAAAGATTGAAACATTTGGGACACGTTTGTTGTCCTCAGCCAGCCTTGCCCAGAGGTCAGTAAGTGCAGGTTGCGTACTAGGCCGTTATATGCACAATCAATGGGACATGGCCAGCAAGACGTTGCCGGTGGTCCTGGAAAGGTTTAGGGTCTCCTTGGGTCAAACTATTGGGTTAAACTATTCAGGATGGTCAGGACAGGATGCATCCACATACTTAAATCGAGCTCACCTGGATATTCCTGATTGTCTGCTCCATTGCCAATTGTGGATGATATTCACAGGCGTTCCTTATGCTTATGGCTTTTGATGGATCCTCCCTTTTAAAAAAAAAAAAAAGCTTATTCCGTCCTGGAGCGTTTCAGGAAAACCAGGCCACAGCGTGCTCTTTGGGCCTATTTACCCCAGCCATTTTCCTCATCAGATTAAACCCTTCTATGATGGCCACCTACCTCCCACAGTCAACTCGTCCCTTTCATAGATAAGGATCAAGTGGGCACCGTGCAGGTCAGCAGGGGCACCAGTCATCCCAGTCCCCCTCCTTTACATCATCAGCCTCCAAGCCTCTTTAGTTTGCAATTAGCAGTCCCCAAACCCCTTGCCAGAGGCCAGATTCAACATTTCCTCACAGCATGGCAGTCCATTACATCTGAAAGATGGGTCCTCCAAATCGTCGTGTTGCCTAGACTATGACTTTAGCTTATTTCCTTAAGGTTTGCTTTCCCAACCATGGGTGACACACGTGAACTTGGTTCAATGCACCAGATCTGAATATGAAAGAGAAGCTATTTTAGCCCTGGAGAACCATATTGTAGGAGGATGGCTTAGTATATGGTGCACACTTATTTAAGTGATGCACCATGCCCTAATCCAGGCAACCCTTATGGTTATTTTAGTGGTCTTTGATAAGCATCGAAAACTCAAAGTGGTAGCTGTGGAGAGCAAGCTGCAGGCTTATCTTGAAGGAGTGTTCAGCAGCTTGTTTTACCAGTTTAATCATGAACTGTAGGTCAAATGAAAAAGAACCACTCTGTGTATATATTAAAATACTTCTCTTTATCACACTACACCCACTAATACATTTGTATATCTCCTATCTTGAGATATTAGCCCAAATACCCAACAATACTTCAATTGCAGTAAGATAAGTAGCACAAAATACAGTGGTCGCCACCGGGAGACCAAACGGTATGTTAAGAAAGTGGAATGCAAACTGCAGAAGAGGACAGGACTTGGACCTGAAGACCCAGATGAGCCGGGGACACAAGGTTCCACCCAAGGTAAGTACCCAGGAACCCAATGGAGAAGTTGTAGCTGCAGGTTTGCAGAAGAAGGTTCCTTCCTGAGGACCCTGAAGAATTCCTTTGGAGGACGGAAGATTGGATAGCCACCCACCCATGGATGTCCCAGAGACCAGGTTACCTACACCAGGGAAGACAGGTTCATTGGGGTGAAGAGACATCGGAAAACCTCCGTAGGCAATAATTGAAGCCTTAGAGACGTGCCTCTGAAGAAGGTGAAGAAGTCGGGTGGAATCTAAGGGTGGATTCTGGAAGTGAAGAACCTGCAAGTACAGGGGACTGAGTTTATGCCACTCAGGAATGACCAGGCAGCACAGAAGAGCAATACCCAACGATGTTGGATGGTTCAGGTGAGTTGATGGTGTCCTTGTCGCTGCAGCTGTAAGGACCATCCAACGCTGAGGATGACCAAGAGCCGTGCACGTGCTATCCCACGTCAGATGTCGGTGGCTAGGTGGTTGGTGTCCGGCGGGAGCACCAACAAGCCTTGGGAGCCGCAACTGGTGTGGAGAACGAAGCAGGAGCAACGTTGGGACCAGCAAGGTCCAAGGGACTCCCCACAAGCAGGCGAGTGAGAGCAGGCGCGAGCAAGCAGGGGAGCCCACTGAAGCAGGAGAAGACCCTCAGCAGGACCCACAGGCAGAACGCACAGGAGTCATAAAAGGACCTTGAGCATCTCTCCAAGAAGGAAGGCCCATGGTGCAGAGGATGCAGTGAGGACGCTGTACTTGGCAGGGTGAGATGCTGGAAGCTGGAGCTTTTTGTAGCTCGAAGATCTCTCGAGAGCAGAGCCAACAAGCCTTGGCAATCGCAAGTCGACCCGGTGCACAGGGGTTCGGTCCTGGCAGTTCCGACAAGGTATATTGGCCTTAAACTTGCTGAGAGCACAGGTCAGGCCTCGAGGGAGTTTGTGAACCACCAGCTGTGTTGCTGAGCCTTTTGAAGTCCATGGGACATCAGGAGCAATAGGACGGTCAGATTTGTTGCGGTGCCTGCAGATGCACGGGAGTGACTCCTTCACTCCAAGGGAGATTACTTCGGGTGTCCTTGATGCTCACAGGTCTGTTGAAGATCCTGGATGAAGCACAGACACAGACAGCGAAGAGACTTGCAGAACAGCGAGACCAGGAGCCTTGATGCAGTCTTGGTTCGAGGCGCAGTCCAAGTGTCCAGACCGCCGAAGAGTGACGTGCTTTCAGGCTTGAGTCTTGTCCCACCACAATCTGAAGACCCATCCACAGGTCAGCCCTTAAGAACCCTAGGGTAAGAGTTGAAATTACACAGCACATCCCCAGAGGAGGGGCTGGACGGAGGGGATGATACTCCCATGTCCTTTGTCCAGTTTCACACGAGAGCCAAGGGCTCCCTGAACTGGCTCAAATACAAGGAGGGCACCAAATATGTTTTTCAAAGGAGTCTGGTGGTGCTGGCAAGTGCCCTCACCCCAGCAAAATACACAAAGTCCTGTCCTGTCAGTTAGTTTTAGACTACTTTGAGCACTAGGGGTGGTATGCCTAGATACCACACTTAAGGATCTCACGATATACGGTGAGTAAGACTTTTCTAGTCCTCACTACTCCTGGTGCACAGGGATGTCATCTTGGCAGACCGGCTTCAAGCCTGGTGGCTCCTGCCACAAATTGATGCCGGTGACAAACCCCCATCTCGTGTGCCCATGGCCCGAAAACTTTGAGGGAGCGTTCCCGAAAGCTTCTGGAGGCCCAACAGTCTGCTCCACGCCGTTCAAGATCCCGGTCGAGAGGGAGGTCGCGAGACCAGTTGCGGAGCCATCACCACCACTCCTCGTCTTCGGGTAAGTCGAAGCGCAAAAAGAAGGCGAAGAAGCATCGTCGCTCTTCGTGTTCTCCCCATCCATTGGCAGACACGACGCGGGTTGGTCGTCTGGCTCAGTCCTCGGAGCCTGTTGGGTCGGCTCTGTGCCTCCATCCCTTTCCCGGAGCCTGGACAACCCCTGCTAACTTCATAGCTTTTACGAAGCCCTCCATTCAATCTTTGGCCAGCCCGAATCTGCCTTCGGAACCGTGGACTCAGCTGGGGGATCTAGGCCTTTGATGCTGGCGGCTTCAGTGCCGCACGGCCCCCAGGGATCCAGGCCTGGATCGGAATCGGCACCAGTCTACCTCGTGACTCCTCCTCTGGTGCCGAATCCAGCAACACCTCCGCCCCCTCCGATGCCGGTTGTGTCCCCAACCGACGTCGACCCCAGCCTTCCCCTCGATGTGGACATGGAGCCGGACCGGCGTTGTCTGACGTCTGTATCAGTGCTAACCAGTACTTTTGTACACCTGTTCTCCCAGGTATTCCCTATCACCCTGAGTGGCTACCAGAGGAGGACTGGGAGGGGTCTGTGGGCCCTCTGGCAGACCAGTTAGAAGAACCGGACTGGATAGAGGAGTTGGGTGAGGCCAGTGGTCTGGACTCTCCCCAGACCTTAGCATGCTATATCCTCCTACCGTGGCTACAGAGGAGGGAGCATCATATGCAGTGGGGTTGCGTAGTGCAGCTGAGGCCTTAAACCTTGAGCTTCCTACGGTGGCGTCAGGACTAACCTCCTGACCTTGGTGCTTCAACCAGCAGCGGCCACTTTGGAGCTCCTACTGCCATTCAATGAGGCCCTCATGGACATTCTTTTGAGCACTTGGTCCAAGCCCAACACAGGGGATCCTGTGGATAGGATGATAGCCCGACGCCACCGCCCGGCCCCGGGCGACCCCATTTTCTTCTCCCAACTCCCCACCTCTGAGAGCTTGGTGGTCCAAGCCTCGACTTCCAAGGGTACATTCCCTACCGCACCACCTGATAGGGAATCCAAGAAGCTGAACCACCTTGGGAAGAAAATGTTTTCTTCCTCCAGCTTAGTACTGCGGTCGGTGAACACCACATGTCTCTTCAGCCGTTACTCCGACTCTGTGTGGGACACAGTCGTGCAGGTGCTGCCACAGTGCCCGGAGGAGGCCCAGGCCGTGCTCTCTCGTGCAGTTGCCGAAGGGAGAGACGCAGCAAAGTTCGCTATAAGTTGTGGGCTGGACACCTCCGACTTGCTGTGCAGGACTATTTCATTGTCAGTAGCTCTGAGACGCTATGCCTGGCTGAGATCCACTGGCTTTTCGGTCGATTGTCCAAGCTACGCCTTTGGACATGCCCTTTGATGGCCGTCGCTTGTTTGGCGACAAAGCAGACAATGCGCTCGAGCGCTTTAAGGACTCCAGGGCTACGGCTAGATCCTTGGGCCTTGCTTCTACCTCTCGCCCCGCGCAGTCTGCTTTTTGCCACTTTTGGGGCTATGGAAGGGGTGCCCCGCCACATACCGTCCAGAGCCACAGGCCTGCCCAAGCTGTCCAGCCTCTGCGCGGCCGGGGACGTGGGACCCATCGTCGTGAGCCTGGGGGCCAGCGAGCGGACCAGTCCACCAGCGCCCCCTCTGCAGCAGCCTCCAAGCCATCCTATTCCGACCTTTCAGGGCCACCATTCGCCAGTGGGCGGCAGATACGGCCATCACCTCCCCACTGGCTCAACATCACGTTGGACAGGTGGGTTTTGCAGATAGTCCAAAGGGGCTACTCCCTCCATTTCTAGACTACCCCTCCATCACGGTCACCTCAATTCCATTGCATGTCAGAGGATCTCTTGGCCCTTTTCCAACAGGAAGTTATGGCTTTTGGCCATGGGAGCCATTGAGCGAGTTCCTGTCCCAGAAATAGGGCGGGGTTGTTATTCCCACTACTTTCTGGTGCCCAAGAAGGACAAGGGCATGCGTCCTATCTTGGATGTCAGGAACCTCAACCGCTTGCTCCAGAAGTAGAAGTTCAAAATGTTGACACTGGCTCAGGTCCTGTCTGCCCTCGACCCTGGAGACTGTATGGTAGCGTTGGACTTGCAGGATGCTTATTTTCATATCCCCATCCTGCCGGCCCTTCGGCTTTACCTATGCTTCACGGTAGGCCACAAGCACTTTCAGTTTACCGTGCTCCCCTTTGGCCTTACCCGCACCCCTTGGGTGTTCACGAAGGTGATGGCGGTGGTCGCAGCTCATCTGCGCAGATCAGTGGTTCCAGTCTTCCCCTATCTCGACGACTGGCTCTTGAAGGCGGGCTCGCCCCAGATTGTCATCGCCCATCTCCAGACTACGGCCGACCTCCTGCATTCGCTTGGGTTCACCATCAATGTGCCAAAGCCTCACCTAATTCCCTCTCAGAAGCTTGTTTTCATCGGAGTAGTTCCGGACACAGCGCAGTTTCTGGCTTATCCTCGCAAGCAGAGAGTCAGGGATATTCGGTCTATGATTCCAATCTTTCAGCCTCTATCCCGGGTTTCGGCCAGACTGACTGTGAGGCTACTGGGCCTCATGGCCTCCTGCATCCTGCTGGTGGACTATGCCAGGTGGCATATGCGGGCTCTGCAGGCATTCCTTCCTTCTGTCAAAGGAAGGGTAGGACAGGTGTTCACGGACAACACCACCGCCAAGTGCTACTGCAACAAACAGGGTGCGGGGGGCCGTGGACCCCTATGTCAGGAGGCACTTCGTCTCTGGAAGTGGCTGGAGCATCAGGACATGTCCCTGGTGGTTCAACACCTGGCAGGGCGGACAAACTCAGCCGCCGGTGCATGATGGATCACGAATGGCGTCTTCACTCAGAGGTGGTGCAAGGTCTCTTTCAGCAGTGGGGAGAGACTTGGTTAGATCTATTAGCCACCAAAGAGAACAATCAATGTCAGCAATTCTGCACGTTGGAATTTCAAAGGCAGCACTCGCTAGGCTACGCTTTTCGTCGCAAGTGGAGTTGCGGCTTTCTATAAGCCTTTCCACCTATACCCCTTCTGCCCAGAGTGCTGAAGAAGATCAAGCGCGACCGGGCCCAGGTCCTTCTTTTGGCCCCGGACTGGGCACGAAGAGTCTGGTATGCTGAGCTTCTGCATATGTCCAGCGATCCTCCCATCAGACTGCCCCTTCGGGAGGATCTTCTGTCACAGCAGCAGGGGTCGGTCCTCCACCCAAACCTGTCCAGCCTCCGCCTTCTTGCGTGGAGATTGAGCAGCGACAGTTGACAGTTTTCGAGCTTGCTCCCGAAGTCTGTAACGTTATCTTGGCAGCCAGACGGCCCTCCAGCAAAACAGTATACGCCTGTAGATGGAACAAATTTGTGGTATGGTGCTCAGCAAAGGCTGTGGATCCCCATTCTGCCCCCCTTTCAGAAGTTCTCCTCTTCATTCTTTCTTTTGCCCAGCAGGGCTCTACTCTGGGCACTCTAAAAGGCTATCTTTCTGCCGTTTCGGCCTTTCTTCGGCTTCCTGATCAGCCTTCGCTTTTCAAGTCCCCTATTGTAAATCAGTTCCTTAAGGCTATTACTCACTTGTTTCCTCCCATTCCTTCCGTAATGCCCCAGTTGGACTTGAGCCTGGTTCTAACCTACTCGCCCTCCTGGGAGTCTTTTCCAGGGTTGGGTTTTCTAAGGAGGTCTTGTCAGACAGAGGCACCAACTTCATGTCTAGCTACATCACTGCCTTGTGGAAGGAGTGTGATGTAAACTACAAGTTTACCACACCCTATCGCCCACAGTGCTATGGGCTTGTTGAAAGGTTTAACAAGACGTTAGTGGGTATGATCATGGGACTCTCAGAAAAGCTAAGGCGAAAATGGGATGTCTTACTACCCTGCCTTCTCTTTGCCTATCGAGAGCGTCCTCAGAAGGGGGTGGGATACAGCCCATTTGAACTTCTGTTTGGACATCCAGTTAAGGATCCATTGTGTCTAGTTAATGAGGGATGGGAGCAGCCTCTCAAACCTCCTTAACAGGACATAGTGGGCTATGTACTTGGCCTGCATTCTAGTATGGCTGAGTATATGAAGAAGACCAGCAAAAACCTTGAGGCCAGCAAAGAGCTTCAGAAAGTTTGGCAGGACCAAAAGTCTGTACTGACTGTTTAACAGCCAGGATAGAAAGTGTGGGTGTTGGAACCTGCAGCCCCTGCAGCTCTCCAGGACAAGTGGAGTGGCCCCCACACCATTCTGGAAAAAAAGTGAAGTCTCCTACTTGGTTGACCTACGCACTCCTAGAAGTCCCCACAGGGTACTTCATGTGAACCGCCTAAACCCTTTTATTGACAGGGCTGACATGAGCTTGCTCATGGCCACCGATTAGGGACAGGAGGAAGAGAGTGACCCTCTCCATGATCCTCTCTCTCAGGACCCTGTTGATGGGTCAGTTGATGGTGTAGCCTTGGCAGGCAGCTTCACTAATCAACAAGCTGATTGTAGACAGGTTCCCAACTAGTTTCCCAATCACTTTTCGCTGACTCCCAGTCAAACTACCTGGAGTACCCATGAAATTGACACCAGTGGGAGCCTACATGCAGAGTAAAATGTACAGATTGCCTGACCATGTCAGAGATTGCATCAGGACAGAGGGTCGAAAGATGCTGGAGTTGGGGGTTATTGAGCCTTCGGATAGCCCTTGGGCTAGTCCTGTAGTCCTTATGCCAAAGCATCACACTCAGGATGGTAAGAGAGAGATGAGGTTTCTGTAGACTAAAGAGGCCTCAATGCAGTCACTAGGACTGATGCCCATCAAATTCCCAGTGCAAAAAGAACAATTGATGGACAGATTGCTGAACAACGTCAAACATTCACCCCAGTACTGAGATCTGGGCCTAAATCCATCATTTGTTTTGCTCCCCTTGCCATTCCAGTTTAAACCCAACCATATGCAAATCAGTCTTGACCCTGTTCCCCATGGGAACAGTCCAGCCCGAACTGCCAGGCCAGGTTCTCCCTGGACTGGAAACAAGCATCCTGGGACAAGTTTCAGGGCATCACCCCTCATCAGCCAGGCTAGCTTGACTCCAGTGGCATGGAGAGCATGGAACCAACGTCTGGGCATACCCTTCCCACTCGGGTGACAAATACAAAAAGAACAGTTGATGGACAGAATGCTGCACAGTGTCAAACATTCACCCCAGTACAGAGATCTCGGCCTAAATCCATCGTAACCCCCAAAACTCCCACCTGTGAGACGATTACTTACCTGTGAAACCGATAACCATTTTTTCTCCCATAGAAACCCATGTTAAATGATTTTGGGCCTAAAGAACTAGTTACTTACCTTTGGTAACAATATGTCTGTAAGAGACATATATTAGTTATGGATTCCTCACCTTAGAATTAACCCCAGGCGTCGGACTGGATCCGGAGAAATTTTCCTTAGCAGTACCTCTGCGCATCGGTAGGTGGTGTCGGTCAACTCTGCGTGCGTAGTGGTCGCCAGAATGATGCCGCGATATCTATCTAGACGCAGCCCCTGCGCGTTGATGTCAGTTCTTTACACAACATTCCACACCAGTAGCGCAGAGCCATGCAAGACCACTGGTGCACAAAAACTAGGGCCCTGAAAGGGAGTCCCTTACCCTAGAAGTCAGTTCCCAGAACGGGGAGGATGGGTGGGGCGGTGAGGAATCTATAACTAATATGACTCTTACAGATATATTGTTACCGAAGGTAAGTACCTTGTTCAGCTGAATGAGACTATTTGTTATGGATTCCTCGCCTTAGAATAGATACCCCAGCAATACCAACCCCAGAGGTGGCTCTGCCAACCAAGTTCACCCTAGAAAGTCCTGGAGAACTGAACGGCCAAAGAAGCGGTCACCCCTTGGACTTGGCTGTCCAGGCCATGTGCAATGAAGCCCATGTGGCTGCCTGGCAGATGTCATGAAGAGGGACTCCACGTCCCAAAGCAGTAGTGGCTGCCGTTGCCCTGGTGGAATGGGCGCGCAGCTCCACTGGAGGTTCCTTCTTTGCCAAGGAATAACAGATTTTGATTCAACGAATGACCCATCGAGAGATGGTCCGCTTTTGCATGACCTGACCTTTCTTGGCTCCCACATTGCCAACAAAGAGCTGGTCATCCACCCGGAATTGCTTTGTGCAATCCAAATAAAATAAAAGCGCACGTTTTGGATCCAGATGGTGGAGCCTCTCCTCCTCTTTGGAAGGATGCGGGGGCAGGAAGAAGGTGAGCAAAGTGATGGTCTGCCCTATGTGGAAAGAGGTAACCACTTGGGGAAGGAAAGAAGGCCTAGTACTAAGGACAACTTTGTCTGGATGAACAGCCAGGAAAGGAGGTTTTGAAGAAATAGCCTGAAGCTCACTCACCCTGTGAGCAGAGGTGATGGCAACCAAAAAGGTGGTATTTAAGTGTCAAAAATCTGAGAGGACAGTTATGTAGCATCTCGAAAGGAGGGCCCTAGTCACAAGAGCTGTAGTGGTCCTAAGTAGAATAGCTTCTTGATACCAGTGGCATGGCGCACCACCACTAGTATGTAACTATGTCTATATGCTGTTGGAGGGTTTAAAGGACATACAATGTCTATCCCAACCCTCTCAAAGGGTACTCCAACCACTAGAAGTGGAATTAGGAGGCCTTTGTAGTGCTACCTGACTTACCACTAGTGTGCAAGTGACACAAGAGAGACAAAACTCCTTGTTATCTTCGGACATGTGGAGCCAGTGAGAGTGAGGGACAAGCCTGTACCAAGTCTTGCTTTACCCAAGATGTCCTACAAGGGAAATATCTTGTGCTAGGGACAATAGAAACCCCCTGAATTTCTGAGGTATTACCAACCTCATTGTGGCACCAGGCTTGGGTCTCTACACTCAGCAATCGGAGCCCATCTTCCCAATAGTTCCAATGGGACCCACTGACATTCCCTGCCTCCTCAGCAGCCGTTTGCTGTCTGAGTTGTTCAAGAGAGGCAGGTTTTCTGCTCCAGACTCAAGTATGTGCCCTGGAAGAGCCCCCCTGTCCCCAAGAATTCTGATATGTCAGGCCCAAGTTCCTCTGGGACAGTTTCTTCACAGGGGCTGAGGTAATCTCCCTCAGGAGACTGATCCTCACTGGGAGTCTGAGAAGAGGATACCTCTTTACCCTTCCTGCTCTTTCTCTTGGGAGCTGGCTGGTCCATTCTTCCAGGATCCAGAGCTCCCTCAGTGCTTAACTGTTTGGCCTGAGCCCTGGTAGCAGTAAAGGAACTGGCAGAGATTACCATCATTTCTGATTGTGTCCTGAACTCCACTTCAGACCTGGTTGAAGTTTTTAAATCATTGCCAGTCAGTCAATAGGTAGGTCTGGGTAACCCACAACTTTTTTAGGGCCAGTTACCGCTCGCCAGCTGAGATTCACAACTGCCAATGAAGGATCAGTCCTGACATTGCTTGCATTGGTCACTTGGTAAATTTGACCAATTATGATTTGTTCTGGAGACACAAGTTTCCATGTCACCATAGTGACACTGGCCCCTGTATGCCACAGCTTCTTGACCATTATTCAGGGGCTACTGCCTGTACTTGCCCGAGTTAGTGGGACTTACAAGTAAAGTGACAAGTTCCATGCCGCTGTCACAGACAAGGACAGCCTGAGTGGGTGGTCTTACTAGGAGAGAACCCACTTCAGAATTCAATGTTCACCCTACTAATCCCTTGGGGGGCACTACTACTACTTGTTCTGGTGCTAGGGGCATTCGTTGTTTTAGGAGCAGTAGTGGTAGTTTCCTTGGTGCCAGCTTTAGAGCCATTGGCATCCCTTGCTCTATGGCATTTTTCCTTACACAGGTAATACAATGGTTTCTTCAAGTTCAAGTTTCAAGTTTCCAAGGTTTCTTGTTGGAGGAGGAATAAGTTGAGACCTGTAAGAAATTGGGTTTCAGTTGCAGTAACACCCTCCCCCTTTTGCCAAATGTCTGATGTACTTAGACTTGATGTGCCCTGGGTCCCTGCCAATCAGTTTCCCAGGACCTGTGTTCTTTCCCAAAACTGTACCTTTGTATCCACAATTGTCACATCTCTGGCCACAGGTTAACCCCCTGTAAAAGGTACCATTGGTACGAAGGGCACTGTCACCAGGGAAGGCCCCTTAGGACTGCAGCACCTATTGTGCCACCCTTAAGGACCCTGCACCTTGACACCCACACACTGCCATTGCAAGCTGCATGTTTTGGTGCAGAGAAAAGTGAAGTCGACATGGCACACATCCCTGTGTGCCATGCCTACAACCAACTGCCTGTGGCCTAGGTAAGTCACCCCTCTAGCAGGGTGCACTAGACCACTGGTGAGGGTACGGACATTGTAAGTGCAGTAAAGCTATAAAGAGTATATGGTCTGAGAGTTTGTCATTATGAACTCCACAGCTCCATAATGGCTTTACTGAAACCTGAGAAGTTTGGTAGCAAATGCCTCTGCACATTAAACCCACACTGGTGCCAGTGTGAAATTTAATGATAAATGCACTCAAAGGGCATCCTAGATATGCCCCCAGAAAAAGGACTAGCCCTGGTGTGGTTCCTGAATGGCTAGCCGCCATTTGTCACTACCAGACAGGTTTCTGGACCCCTCGGGAGAGGGCCTCTGCTCTCTGGGTCCAAAAACGAACCCCATCCTGGGCAGAGGTGTCATGCCCCCCGCCCCCTTCCCAGGATGGGCTGTGTCCATGATGGGGAAGCATCGAAGGCTTGCTCTGTTAGCTGACCCTACCTTTTGCAGCCCCCAGCAACTGGCTCCCACCGGTTATGACACTCCCCCCTCTGTGCAGGAAAACCAAGTGAGGAAGAGAGGTGTGTCCACCTTTACCAACAGCACCCCTCAGGTGGGGGAGACGTGGTGAAGCACACATCTCAGTCCCCTCCATCTTGAAGATGAGGTGACCCAGCCAATCAGAGAGAGGCTCATGCTCCCCTCCCCCTGGGGTGTGGCATAATAGGTGGGGTACTCACTCCAAGGAAGGGACTTATTGATCCCAACCTGCACACCTTTGTAACGCCCCTAAATTTATTATTTCGGAGCGACCCTGAACCTTGCCTCCTCAGATTCCTGCAACCTACGAAGGATGGAAGAAGTTGCACAGCAGAGGCTGTAGAGAAGAACAGACTTGGCCCCAGCCCTACAGGCCCGTCTGCAGTTTTCCAGAGACCCTACGCCAATATTCGGCTTGCTTTGCACCCAGCGACCTCCAGAACCCCTGGGAGGACTTACTGCCTACAAGAAAGACCGGATCTCCTGTGATCAGAAGCTCTGTTCAGAAGAAACTCCGAAGAAAGACTCTGAACCTGCGCGGACTAAGAAACTCGGTGCCTGGAACCAGCACTGCACCCGTCGCCTACAGCCCGAGTCCAAGTGACCCACTGGCCGCTGCGAGGTCCCCCAGTGCTCCAAAGTCTGAGTCCTCCGAGTTTTGACCCCTCCAGGACTCCACAACGTCTCCTGAAGCCTCTGCATGGAGCCCCCCCACCACCCACCCCCAATCGCGAGTGGCCCTGTAAGGTGAACCCCGACCTCAACAGGGACCCCTGCATCCGGCCGCACTGGAGAAGAGGACCTGAGGTACGCCTACGTCCCGAGCCCTCCAACTTCCCTGCCCTGCTGTTGGTTCCTCCTGGAAGACTTCCTGGACTGAGCCTGCAGCCAAAATCCAGAACCAGCAATCTCTGTAGGATTGTATTAGGCTGCTGACACCTTCTTAGCACCCTGCACCAGGCGGCCCTTGCGCCGCTGGTGGTTTGGACCTGGTGCTGACCTGGGACCTCCTTTACCCTGACCTTAACCCTAGGAGTTTGGCTCCCAAGACTGATTGGCCTGCCCGTGAGCAGCCCCCAAAAGAGGTGCCCCATTGGCTAACATTGGCACCCTGCACTCGTCACCCTGGTGTTGTTGGTGGTGCACTTTTGAGTGCCAACTTTAACCCCAGACACCCAGCCTTGTAAGTTGTTTACTTACCTGCAAACCAATAACATTATTTTTCTCTATAGGAACCCATTTTGTGTTTTTTACTCTGTAAATGTTCTAAGAGTCGACCTGCTTTTTGTATGGAATAAAAGTAACTGCTCTTTCAAAAGTAAATTGTCTTACTTACCTTTGTATTGTAGAACCCACGGTATGATATCTAGGCATATCACCCCAAGCAGTCGATGTAACTAAAAAGTAATCCAAAGTAATTCCAATGTATTTTGAACTCTTTTGAAGCAAATAAAAACCTGTAATGATTCCAATTTATCTACAATTACATTTCTGTGTACAGCCTTGCATTTGAAAGTATATTTTACCTACCTGTGCCAAGTTCTTCTTGGTTCAAGAGAGGAAACATAAGTATACCTTTTTATACTTACCTAATTGGTCTTGATTCTGTCTGTGTGTGCCATCAGTTCTTGCCTGAGTGTCACCAGTGGAACCGCTGAATATTATATAAAAGGCAATAAAGTTTGTTTAAAGAAAAACAAAACAGTTCTTGATTGAATTAATACAATAAATACTTAACACACCATCTGACAAGCCTAACTGCTCGACCACACTACCACAAATAGAGCTGTTAGTGAGTATCTAATTTAGCCTCTGCTATACCTCTGGGGATCCACTGAACTCTGTGCACACTATACCTAACTTTGGTATAGTATATACAGAGCCAGCTTCCTACAGGTCCCAGCCCCAGAGCAAGAGTTTTGGAGACCTTGTGAAGACTCCCTTTTGACTTTACCTTTCTCTCCACCTTTCTCTTGGCCATAGAAGAATCTTGCTTCTTCTGGTCAGCACCACCATGAGATTTCTGCTTGACCCTGGTGCAGACCGAGTTGTCTGCTTGGGGAGAGATCATATCATAGTCCAGGTACTTGTGCAGTTACCGATTTTGACAATTATTAAGGATGTGCTCCCTCATCGAAACATTGTACAGTCCCTCATAGTCATGTACATTACTTCCATGAATTTAGCCTTCCAGAGCCTTAATAGCACTCTCTACAAAGGCAACCCAGTCTTGGGTGTGTGCCTTCTGTGTGTCCCTAAACGTAAACCTGTATTCAGTCGTTAAACCCAACCCATCTATGAGGGCACTCTTCCAGACTGAGTAACTATCTGCATCTTCCTCCTTAACAGTGAGATGTTTGTCACTACCTTTGTTAGAAAAGGAGAGCCACAGGATGCCTGCCCACTGCCGTTCAGGGACAATCTGAACTTTACAGGCCTTTTCTAAAGCAGTGATCCGTTTATACATGTCGTCGTCCTCCTGGTAAGGAGGGACTATCCTGCTCAGGTTCCTAGTATCAAAGGACTGTTCCCTGATCCTAGGTTCGCTAGGGCTGCAACCATGGGATCTTAGTCCCAAATTTTTCCTAGCCTTCTGAACTTCGAGTCTCCATAGCAAGAGCCAACTGCTCCTGCTTGAACTTGAGCTTGGCTCTCTCGCGTTTGAGCAGGCGGTACTTCCTTTCTAAGGAATACTCCCTCTGACTAGAGATGGAGGTCCCTGTGTAGTAGTTAAAGGCATTGGAACTGACAGAGGAGTATTTAGACCTCTCTTGGACTCTTTTCACCCTCCCAGGCGTAATAAATGGGGACCTACCTCTAGGGACTCCATCTGTACCATCTGTACTATTCCCTGGGGGATTAGAGTTAACCAGTGAGGGGGTCTTCCGACTCCTCCTGGTCATACTCAGAATTAGGATCATTGGGGTGATCCACCCTTGACCCTTCTTCACCCAACCCAGAGTTTTCCTGCCCTTCTGGCCTCTCAAGATTCTAGAGGTCATACTGCAGGAGCATCTCTAAGAGTTGCTCTGTGTTAGGATTTCTACCGGTCTTTATCTCCCTGGATGCAGCCCAGGTCCTAAGTTCTGGAACTTAATATCACTGTATCTAGACGTTTGGGACCCACTGGCTTCCTGGTTTTCCATCTAACCACACCTAGATTAGCTGGTAAAACAGTGGAGGCTAACATTCCACTGCTGCAACTAATGTAGGAGGCTGGCTTAGTAAATGGTGCACACTTATTTAAGTGATGCACAGTGCACTTCTTCTGCAGTTCGCATTCCACTTTCTTAATATATGATTTTGTCTCCCCTGGCGACCAATGCATTTTGTGCTACTTACCATATCTTTTTCAATTGAAGTATTGGGCCACATGCATCAAGCATACGTTTTGCGATTCGTAAATAGCAATTTTTAAGTAATCGCTATTTAGGAATCGCAAAATTGGATGCATCAAGAAAATGGCAATAATTTAGCATATCTGTATAAATCGCAAATAGAGATTCCGCTATTACCGAATCTCTATTAGCGAATCCGCTATTACTGAATCGCAAATATCGATTTACCCATATTGCTGCATTTGGCTGACATCACAACCAGGAAGTGAATCTGGGATTGCTCACACCTGTTCACAGAGAGAGTCAGAGGAAGAGGCAGACTGGTGGAGCTGAGCAGAAACAAGCTTCCTTGAGAGCAGAAACTGTGGGAAATCAACAGCATGGCTTCAGAAACAGGGAACAAAGAAAGGTCGAGGTCGCAAAAGAAAGCTTAAATTCAGTGAAACAGAACTGGAAATCCTCATTGAGGAAGTGGTGCTGAGACACGATAAACTTTTTGGAAAGCTGTCAGTGCAGGTTGCAGAGCCAGTAAAAAGGAAAATTTGGCTGGGAATCCAATCTAAGGTCAATGCAGTTGGTGTGACACAGCGCTTAATTTCCGACCTGCGCAAGCGCTGGTATGACCAGCGCAGCCGAGTAAAAGAAAGGGTGGCTGCAAGAATTGCCGAGGTCAAAAAAACTGGAGGGGGCCCATCTGCAGAACGTGCCAACACATCCTTGGAGGACATGGTCAAATCTACTCTGCAGCCAGAAGCAGCTGTCGGCATTACCCAGACAGACACCTCGGAACAGGCTGGTACCTCACAAGTTAAGGCCAATGCAAATGAACGAGTATTGTGCAATCTAACTAAAATAGCCCTCAATGTAGATCATGCATAGTGTAGCAAATCCAGTGCACATTTTACTTGCAACACCCAAATGCAATATGGTAGTAGTATACAGAAAAACATAAGGGAAGGGCAAGGATGGATCAAAACAGCTTCAGGGTATCAGAGTACAGCAATGAAGTGACTAAAGTAGACTTTGTTTGTTACAAATTAACTTTATTAGACAATGGCATGCGCTTTGCTCCATACATATACATAAACAAATACTGAACTTGCACTGTTTAAAATCACAGATGCAGCTGTGCAAGAGAGTGATGTGGGTGATGTCCCTGACACACAGGAACCTGATGCACAGTCTGAAGAGGATACAGAAGTGCCATCATCATCACCCATACCTGCACCCACCCGACGCAGGAGAATAGCCCCACCACTGCCAGATTAGGACAGTGAGGAGGAGAGCCAACCTGATACTCAAACACAACAGGCTGGCCATTCACCCACAACTACACCAACAGAGGTCCCAATGCGGCGCAGGGCCGTACAGTTCCGCAGGCAAAGGGCCAGGGCACTCATGACAGCTGAGGGAGACAATGGAGCTGCTGCCTGGAGTGGGCTGGAGGGTAAGATGCTCAAGGTCCAGCTTCTGCAATGTAAAAACATGAGTTAAATGCTGGGCAAACTAGGAACAATGTCAGCCAACATAGGCGACATCCGTGACTGCCTGAAAGAGCTCACCACTGCTGTTGTGGAAGGACAAAGTGCTAGCAATGAGAACTTTGCAAATGTCGGTGGCCAAGTCGCCGACCAACAAAGTCGCGCAGCGTTGAAGCTCCGCCAGCCGTCCTCAGTCCAGCATTGATATCCCTCACACAGCGGCGAATCCGCACCACAGTTGGGCACCGGAAGATTGCTGGCACCGGGGCAAACACGTTGATGTGACCGGTTCGTGCCCAGACAGTGTCTAAACAGACCTCCCAGCAATCGATGGCCTGAGGGATAGAGTGAATTTCGGCCTGCACCGTTCCTTCTGGCGGCGCGACACACCTGCGACGCAACCACGTGAGAGGGCTGGCTCCCGCCTTGAGGGGACAACAAGAGCTGTGCTGAGTCCGCCGGGCGTGGGTTGCATTGCGCGCTCTCCCCCTCCGATCTTGCCCCGTCACCGCCGTTTCGCGGCCCGCATCGCCAAGCTTGCCCCCCATGTAGCTCCGCGGGGACAGGGCCCGCGCTAGATCCAGGGGGTGGCTGCTCGCTCCTTAAGGGGTGCGGATGGGGGGGGGGGGTAGGGGATGAGTCGCTGGGCCTGGCGCAGGGTGGCTCCCCTGCAGAAACGGGCACACATCCTGCCCTTGGCCCAGAAATCCAAGTCCTTGCCTGCCATTCCGCTGCATTGACCCGTAAGACCACAGCAGACCGCATTTGGAGCCTGTGTTGCTGCCGCGCTGCCTGCACCCAACCCTCAGTTACTTTAGAGAACTGCCCCATAGGAGGAGAGGCCCTGATAGCACCACAAGTTCCCTCAACGGCCTAACCACCACTCGAGTACCCAGCGCCTGGCTCACTTTTTGGGGGGGGCCTCCCCTCTCTCTGTAGGGTTGCTCTGGATAGCGACTCACCGGACCCCCCAACGCCCTGGGGTTTTGCACGCACGCCTCCGCCTCCATTCTGTGCCGGCTTGCCATCTCAGCTGCCAGACTTCACCTCGCCAGTGGCGCGATCACGATACCACTGCTTCTCCCGAAGCTTGGTCCCACAGCGGCATGGGCTGCAAAGACCCCAAACAAAGGACCCTCCCGTTTGAAAAGGTTGCGGAGCAGAATAGTGACGACAGCCCCACCATGGCAGAGAGCGGCCAGTGTGCAGACAGTGCGGATGACCCAATTGCTCAGACCTCAACTCTACTTCACGAAATGAGGGCGGGTTTCCGCGCCCTGGACGGGCGCTTTGACACGCTCGACAAGCACCTGGAAGATATGGGGTCCAAAATCCAAACACACAACAGGCGCCTGGAAGTTGCTGAGGTGCGCATCTCCGACATTGAAGATGGTACTGCGCAATCTCTCAAGAGGCTGGAACGCGTGGAATGTATCCTTAAAGAGGTGGCGGTTAAAAACGAAGAGCTTGAAGTGA
The DNA here is from genome assembly GCF_964204655.1 of Triturus cristatus. Taxonomy (NCBI): domain Eukaryota; kingdom Metazoa; phylum Chordata; class Amphibia; order Caudata; family Salamandridae; genus Triturus; species Triturus cristatus. Next base: position 736,385,735 of record NC_140586.1, on the reverse strand, counting down.
GCAGTCGGCACAACAACATCCGCATTTTAGGAGTGCCGGAGAGCACGGCAACAGGCCGACTTGACCTTTTTGTTGTAGCCCTGCTCGTGGACATGTTTGGGAGGGAGTCCATCACCCTAGGCTTTGTGGTGGAGCATGCACACCGAACTCTGGGCCCCCAACCCAATCCGGGCCTCTCCCCAAGGCCTATCATCGCCCGCATTATGAACTTTCGCGACCTGGACACAGCACTCTGCCTTGCCAGAGAAAGAGGGGACACTGCATGGCAGGGTTCCAAAATAGTGCTCTACCCTGATTTCACCCTCCTGGTGCAAGAAGCCCGCTGTAAATATTACGGGGTCAAGGCCGCCCTCAGAAACTTGGGACTAAAATATGGCATGCTTTACCCTGCCAGGCTGCATGTCGATGTCAACGGCCGGTCCCGCATCTTCAACTCCCCGACTGAGGCACAGGAATTTTGCCACGCATACAAACAGTCCAACAACTGGGCGATTGCAGGAGAGACCGGGTCGTCTCCCCAGGGCAGCGGCGCTAACGCGAGCATGGAACTGTTCTCGAGTGCTGGCACTGGCTTGACTGTCCCTTCCCACACGGCAGCACGTCGAGGACATAACTAGTTTGGGATATCAATGTTCATTACTTCACACTTTTTCTAATGACTGACCGACTGGCGTGGCGTTGCCACCCCTCATGGTGTATACCTTTGGTTTGTTTTTAGTGATTTGGATGTACCGAGTTAGGGCTCTTTCATTCCGGCTTGAAGTTTATTGGTAAATTAGGTTTCATTGTTCACTTTGGATTATGCCTCACTTCCTTCAAGGTGAGGGGGAGGTGGGGGATAATGCCGTTCTTCTGCAGAAATTTGGACTTAGTTATTGTCAGGCTCAATGTCCTCTTAAATGTTTATCAACGATTGCTATTGTTGGCCATGCTCGTCAGGACTCTTAGATGGAGCAGTTAGGTAAAGTTTATGGTCTTTCAGACTTATCCCTGTTAACTTGGAATGTCCGAGGCCTAAATGACAACCGTAAGAAATGGGAGATTGTTCATTATTTGTTACGTCATAATGTCGCTATTGCTTTTTTACAGGATACACATTTGCCCAAAACTGACCTCGCACGATTCGCATCTAACTGGGGCATTCATAGATATTTCTCCAACTTCAGTAGCTATTCCTGGGGTACAGCTATTATTATCCATAAAAGGGTGCCCTTCAGTCCACATTCCATTATTGGGGACGAAAAAAAGGTAGATTTACGATAGTAACAGACCTCTTCATGAGCCACAGCGTCACCCTGGTATGAGTCTATGCCCCGAACACTGATTCCCCAGAATTCTTCCATTCCCTACAGGCCCAGCTCCCTAAATTAGGCTCTACCCTGCTGCTGTTAGGAGGGGACCTTAACTTACTCCTCGACCCCACTCTAGACAGCACTGCCAGCTCCCCTGGCACTAAGCCACGCACGCGCAGAGCCATGTCAGAAATCTGCAAGCAATTCTCACTATGCGACATATGGCGCGCGCGCAACCCTTCCAGCACCGACTACACTCACTACTCCAGTTACCACAACACCTGGACCAGGATAGATTATTGGTTGCTCTCCCCTGGCGTCACTTGCTGGTACCACTCCATAGTAACGCTTCCGAGAACATACTCAGATTACTCTCCGGTTAAACTTCTTCTTAAGGTGCCCAGAACCGATGGTTACGAACAGCAGTGGCGCTTTCCCAGTCGGGCCCTTAATGATGACCTCTTTCACTCTGAGGTGCACAAGGCTATTGAATAATATTTTACCATCAATACGGGCTCGATAGACTCTTGGGCAGTTCTATGGGAAGGTTTTAAGGCCTACATTAGGGGTGTTTGTATTGCTAAGCACGCCGGGGTCCTAAAGGCTCTGCGTTCCACACTCTTCCGCCTTGAGCATGACTTAAAGGCCATAGATAGCGACATCACTAGCTACCCCACTACAGAGTCGCCGACTCACTCTCATCGTCGAATACAAAGAGGCTGCCGACCAGGAAATACTGTTTCTAGGCAAATATTCCACTGCACGGCGTTATGGCGAGGGTGAGCGACCAGGCCGAGTCCTGGCGCAGTTACTTCGCCCCCCATACAACAAAGCCTACATCACTGAGCTGACCTCATCCACCAGTCAGACGCTTACATCCACCTCTCAGATTCATAGCGAATTCCTAGACTATTACACCTCCTTATACACCTCAAGATTAGGGCAGGATCCCACAGCACAGGAGGACTACCTTTCAGAAATTGCTCTGGTATATCTAGAGAAGCATATGCAGAACTTCCTCGCTAAGAACAAGTTACTTACCTTCGGTAACGATGTATCTGTAAGAAACATTAGTTAGTTAGATTCCTCACCTTAGAATATCCCCAGGCGTCAGACTGGATCCGGAAGATTTTTCGTCAGCAATACCCCTTGCGCGTCGCTAGGCGTCGTCTGCGGCTCCGCGTCTGTCGTCGGCGTCGTGCGCCGGAATGACGTCGTCGGAGTACTTAGACGCCGCCCTCGCGCGCTGACGTCAGTTCTTGTACATAGCCTTCCGCGCCAGGAACGCAGAGCCATGCAAGATACCGACACTGGTGCCAAAAAATTCTAGGGCCCTGAAAGGGATAGCCTTAACCCTAGATGCCAGTTCGCAGAACGGGGAGGATGGGTGGGTCGGTGAGGAATCTAACTAACTAATGTTTCTTACAGATACATCGTTACCGAAGGTAAGTAACTTGTTCATCTGAAAGAAACACGTTAGTTAGATTCCTCACCTTAGAATAGATACCCAAGCAATACCATCCCCGGTGGTGGGTCTGCGAACCAAGATCACACCAGAAAGTCCTGGAGGACAGAACGGCCAAAGAAGCCATCCCTCCGGACTTGGCTGTCAAGGCAACAATGCCTGGCAAACGTGTGTAGCGAAGCACACGTTGCCGCCTGACAGATGTCCTGCAAAGGGACACCCCGTCCCAAAGCAGTAGTAGCCGCTGTGGCCCGAGTAGAATGGGCGCGCAGCCCAACAGGAGGGTCCTTTTTTGCCAATGAATAACAAATTTTGATGCACAAAACGACCCACCAAGAGATGGTCCGTTTGTGCACAGCTTTCCCCTTCTTAGCACCCACGTATCCAACGAAAAGTTGGTCGTCCACCCGGAACTGCTTTGTGCGGTCCAGATAAAAGGAGAGCGCACGTTTTGGGTCCAGACGGTGGAGCCTCTCTTCCTCTTTGGAAGGATGCGGAGGCGGAAAGAAGGTGGGCAAGGTGACAGACTGCCCAAGATGAAAGGGGGTCACCACTTTCGGTAGAAAGGAAGGACGAGGCCGAAGGACAACCTTGTCCGGATGAACAGATAGAAAAGGAGGCTTTGATGATAGAGCCTGGAGCTCACTCACCCGTCTAGCCGAGGTGATGGCTACCAGAAAAGCAGTCTTAAGCGTCAGCAGACGAAGAGGACAATTATGAAGAGGCTCAAAGGGAGCGCACATTAGAAATGTGAGAACAAGATTCAAGTCCCACTGCGGCATTACAAAAGGGACAGGAGGGAACGTGTGAGTAATGCCTTTTAGAAAGCGTGTAACTACAGGGGACTTGAAAAGAGAAGGCTGATCAGGAAGCCGTAAGAAGGCAGAGATGGCAGCAAGATAACCTTTCAAGGTGCCCAAAGCAGAGCCCTGCTGGGCCAAAGAAAGAAGAAAGAGGAGAACCTCAGAAAGAGGGGCGGAAAGGGGATCCACAGCCTTTGCTGTGCACCATGCCACAAATTTGTTCCACCGGCAGGCGTATACCGTCTTTGTGGAGGGACGCCTGGCTGCCAGAATGATATCACAGACTTCAGGAGGCAAGTCAAATGGCATCAACTGCCGCCGCTCAATCTCCACGCATGGAGGTGGAGGCTGGACAGGTTCGGGTGGAGGACCGTCCCCTGCTGCTGCGACAGAAGATACTCCCGAAGGGGCAGACGTATCGGAGGATCGGTCAACATACTGAGTAGCTCGGGATACCAGTACCTTCGTGCCCAATCCGGAGCCACCAAGATGACTTGGGCCCGGTCGTGCCTGATCTTCTTCAGCACTCTGGGCAGAAGTGGTATAGGCGGAAAGGCGTACAACAGACCGCAACTCCACTCGTGACGAAAAGCGTCGCCGAGCGAGTGCCGCCTTGGAAATTCCAACGCACAGAACTGCTGACATTGCGCGTTCTCTTCGGTGGCGAATAGATCTAACCAAGGCTCTCCCCACTGCTGAAAGAGACCTTGCGCCACCTCGGAGTTCAGACGCCATTCGTGATCCATCATGCACCGGCGGCTGAGTTCGTCTGCTCTGGCGTTCAGAGAGCCCGCCAGATGTTGAACCACTAGGGCGACGCCCTGGTGTTCCAGCCACGTCCAGAGACGCAGAGCCTCCTGACAAAGGGTCCACGACCCCACCCCGCCCTGTTTGTTGCAATACCACATGGCGGTGGTGTTGTCCGTGAACACCTGCACAACACTTCCCCTGACAGAGGGAAGGAAGGCTTTCAGTGCAAGTCGGATCGCTCTCAACTCCAACAGGTTGATGTGGAGGCGAGACTCCGCCGGAGACCAGAGGCCTCTGATCTCCGCCTCTCCCATATGGCCACCCCATCCCAGGAGGGACGCATCCGTCACCACGACATGCTCCGGTTGGGGAAGGGAGAGGCTCCTGCCCGTGACCCAATCGCGGTCCATGAGCCACCACTGCAACTGCTGTGCAGTGCCCTCCGAGATCAAGACATGGTCGGACAGGTTGCCGTGATGCTGGGCCCACTGAAACTTCAGGTCCCACTGCAGAGCCCGCATGCGCCGCCTGGCGTGTTGCACTAGTAGGATGCAGGAGACCATCAGCCCCAGAAGCCGCAACACTAGCCTGACCGAAACCCAGGATAGAGGCCGAAAGATGGGAATCAGGGTCTGAATATCCCGGACCCGCTGTTCCGGCGGATAGACCCGGAACTGCGCCAAATCAAGAACCGCTCCGATTAAGAGGAGCTTCTGAGAGGGACTCAGGTGTGACTTCGGCACGTTGATGGAAAACTCCAGCAAATGCAGGAGATCCGCCGTAGTCTGGAGGTGGGAGACGACTGCCTGGGGCGAGCCCGCCTTCAACAACCAGTCGTCGAGATAGGGGAAGACCGGAACCCCTGATCTGCGCAGATGAGCTGCGACCACCGCCATCACTTTCGTGAACACCCGAGGGGCACTGGTAAGGCCGAAGGGGAGCACGGTAAACTGAAAGTGCTCCTGACCCACCGTGAACCGCAGGTAACGCCGGTGGGCTGGCAGGACGGGGATGTGGAAATATGCGTCCTGCAAGTCCAACGCTACCATCCAGTCTCCAGTGTAGGAGAGTAGGGTCTGCTTTCTATGTTCACCCCCACTTTTTGCTTTTGCTTTACTGGTTTTCGACTTAGATGTGGCTGTGGGCCTGCTGATCTGACCCACAGCCCTGCTGTTCTCTCTCTAAATTGATACTATGTACTTTAGGTGCATAACCCATTTGGATAGGATCACCTTATTGGCCCCTGAACAGTGTACCTTAGGTACTCAGGGCATAGGTGTACCCTAGGCCTACCAGGGGCTGCAGCATGTATTATGCCACCCCTGGCCTGGCCTTCCATTATGACACAACTGGCTGATCACTCAGCTGGGGCTAGGTTGTGTAATCACTCCTTGCTTAGGTGTAGTATTCCTATACCTAACTTACATATAGACACATGTGTACCTATCAGCCACTCCTATGGCAGGCCTTAACAATCCTGGAGGCAGAGTGCTTGGTAACATGTGAGATGGTGCTCTAGCATGAGCTGAGCCTGTCTGCAGCTTTCGGAACCAAGTCCTTATAGCTGTTCTATGATATAGCCTACCATATACTCTTAAAGTGCCTTATAATCTTAAACGGTTATGGTAACTATGGTTTGGCTTTATCGAAACATGTTGTGTAAGGTGTCTAACACTTTGGAATAATACCCCCATCCCATTTCTGGGGATGAGGATATTATCCCTCCCTTCTAGAGGGAGAAGACATGTTGTAACCTACTACCCGGTTAAAGTTAACCAGAGCCCCAGCATCACAAAATGGATGCTGCTGCCACAGACACAAGTCTGACCTCCTGCTGCTGGGAGTGATCCCGGCAAGGGAGGCTTGGACAATAGGTTTCCTGCCTTGGGAGGTGCGAGCACCACCCCAGACAGGCCTTAGTGTATTGGGGCAGGGAGGGATGAAAATAATGAGACATGCCTGGGGCACACAAGGTGTCCCGTGCATAGTCCAGTTCAAACCGGTGCTGGGGCAATCCAGCCCCAGTGCGAAACTGGACAAAGGGAAGGGGGTGTCACCATCCCCCTCCCAGGTCCCACCCATAAGGCGTGACCTAGCAGGTAACCCAGCCCCCCAGATTTGGATAAGAGTGGAAGCTGGGCCCCAGGAGATTAGAATATCCTGAACCTGCAACTTGAACAGAAACTCTGGACCTTCGACATTCGACGAAAGAAGAAGACTGAAGAATCTCCCTTGTGGCCAAGGAGTGGCTACCCTGTGCTAACAGGCACCATCAAGAGACTACCCTTTGCTTTGCTAAAGTTCTACGAGGGACCGACTGCAGAGCCTTGACTTCCAGACTTCTCCGACCCTGATCCACATCCACAGCCGAGCTGAGATCCGTGGAGGCGACGAGAGACGTGGGACCGGCTACCTGGGAAAAGTGGCGAGTATCTTCCAGCGCAGCTTCGGAGGCACCCTCGAAGTTGTGCACCGGGGATTGAGAAGCCCCAACCCCAAGCAACATCTGCACCGAAGATCAGCCCCCCACACTCCACGAGTCCGGCGTGGGGCCCTTCTGCATTTTCCTGCTTGCCGCGTCTGTCCGGTTGCTTGCCCGTTGGCTAGTGGCCTTTGTGACGACGCATCCTGAAATCTTCACCGCTGGTTTGGCTCCTCCAGACTGGCTCCCGCTTCTTTACAAAAGAGAAGCACCCCAGACCTTCCTGGTCTGCACCAGAAGCAAGTCCTCTGTTCTTCGTGGGTTTCGCTTGCCAAGGCTTGGTGAGTCCTAGTCCAACTTCGACGCCGCCGACAGCAAGAGCCTTCGTGGGACAGCTCGCCTCCTGGTCCTGGTCGTCCTCGACGTTCCCTGGTCCTCGTGGCTGCAGCGACAAGCTTCACCTTCACCTGCAATCTTCACGACATCGCCTGGTTCCTTCCTGGTTCCACGTGGTCACTGGCTAGTGACCTTGACTCTGTCCCTTCTGCTTGCAGGTCTCCTCTCTTCTTGATCCCAGCATTGGGATCTACCGGACACTCTTCACTGACTGCCTGTCAGCAACTTTCCTTCAGGCATCCATAGAAGTCCACGACAAAACCCGACGCAAGTTCACACCTATGCACCCGCAGCCCGTGGGCTAGGTAACTTGGGTACTTTGGTGCTCACAAGGGTAGTGACTATCCTAGGGTCTAGTTTCCGAGTCTCGACTCTCTAGCTGCTTCAGAAGTGTCCTTAAACTGTTTATTTCTAAACTGTACTATTTCTATCGACTATACGCATTACGCGTGAGTGTTTCCACTCTGCACCTGAATCCCGTGGGCCTCCCACTTCCTAACTGTTGCTAGTGTAGTGTAGCCCCAGCGATTCCCTAGGCCTAGGCCTATCCTATTTCCGTGACAGTGGTCCTTATACCACTTCTTTAGTATATGGTTTGCGTGGCCCCTAGGGCCTAACTGTATTACTTACCTGTGTGACTTAATGTATGCTTAAATAAGACTGTGTTGTACTTACCTCTAATCTCATAAAGAGTGCTGAGGGTTTGACTAGAATAAATACACTTTATTTTATATATATATCTGTTGTGGTGTCCTTTCATTTGGTATTCAAGGGATTATATATGGTATCACAGCTGGCTTCACATGCCATTCAGAGTTTAGCCTAAGACTGCTCTTGTCCATGCTACCACTAGGATAGCTGGTCTATAAGGTTGACTTTACAACCAATCACCATAAGGGTTGCTTGGACTGATATAAGGTGTACACTGGAACTAGTGACATCATACATCAGGCCAACTTCTCACATCCAGGGTCTAGGGCAGCTAGAACCTGAGCCAAAGTTAACATTTTGAACCGTTCCAAGATAGGGCGTAGGCCCCCTTTGCCCTTCTTGGGCACCAGAAAGTAGTGGGAATAACAACCACGACATTCTTCTGGGCTCGGAACGCGCTCGACGGCCGTTTTGGCCAAGAGGGCCGAAACTTCCTCGTGGAGAAGATTCAAATGATCCCCCGAGATACGGTGGTGCTGCGGTGGCATGGCTGGAGGGGTCGTCTCGAAGGGGTGGGAGTAGCCCCTTCGGACGATTTGCAGCACCCACCTGTCCGATGTGATGGACCGCCAGTGGAGCAGGTGATGGCGAACTCTGCCGCCCACTGGCGTGGAATGGGCCTAAAAGCTCGGACTAGGAAGGCTTTGAGGCGGATGCTGCCGGGGTGGATGTGGGCTGACCGCGTCGTCCTCCAGATCCGCCTCGGCGGAAGCCACGTCCGCGCGCAGGTTGGTTCTGCGGCTGGTGGCTAGGCTGACGTGAGGAGGCACCCCTTCCTTGGCCACGAAAGGGGCGAAAGGCGGAAGTTTGCGACCGCGGGGCCGAGAGGCCCAAGGACTTGGCCGTAGCCCGGGAGTCCTTAAAGCGATTCAGCGCACTGTCCGCTTTCTCACCAAAAAGGCGAGTGCCATCAAAGGGCATGTCCATTAGAGTGCTCTGGACATCCCCCGAAAAGGACGTGGACCGCAGCCAGGCGTGACGTCTAAGCGCCACCGTGGTAGAAATCGCCCTACCCAGCGAGTCCGTAGTGTCAAGCCCACATCGGATTGCATGTCGTGCTGCATCCCTCCCATCGGCCAGAGCCTGGGTAAGTCGTGTCTGGGCCTCCTTCGGGCACAGGGGCAGCACGTCCTCCACCGTATCCCACAGAGAGTGGGAATAACGATCCAAAACACAGGCGGTGTTCAAGGACCGCAGACCCAAACTAAGGGAAGAGAACAGCTTTTTGCCAAACTGTTCCAGTCTCTTGGAATCCCGGTCCGGCGGAGCGGTCGGGAAGGAGGATTGGGAGGTAGAAGCCTGGATAACCAGGCTCTCGGGGGTGGGGTGTTGGGACAGAAAACTGGGGTCGCCCGGAGCAGGGCGGTGGCGCCTGGCGACGTTCCTGTCCACAGGAGGGACTGTGGAGGGCTTGGACCAGGTGCCCTGCAGAACGTCAATGAGGGCCTCATTGAATTGCAGCAGAGGCTCAGTGGAGCTTGCTGCAGACTGAAGCACCTCAGTGAGGACGTTAGTCCTCACAGCCACGGCAGGCAGCTCGAGCCCAAGGGCTGCGGCCGCCTTGCGCAGCACCACAGAGAAAGCAGCACCCTCCTCCGAAGCCACAGTCGGAGAAGAGATGAATCCAGTGTCTGGTGAGGTATCCAGACCACTGGCCACCCCCAGTTCATCTGCCCAGTCCTGTGACAGCTGAGCCTGAACGGCCATAGGGTCATCGGACCCCTCCCAGTCGCCCCCGTCATCCGATTCCTGGTAAACAGGAGGAAGGATCGGAGCCGGATGATAGACATAGTGTGTCTCTAACGGCGCCGTACGCGGCGTCCATCGACGCCGTAACGGCGCCGGATCCGGAGCGTGGCTGAACTGGGGCTCGACGCCAAGCGGAGCCGGCGTCGGAGGTGGAACCGGTGTCGACACCGGCGGAGGAGGCGTGACGAGGTCGACCGGCGTCGGCGGGGACGAGTCCCTCGGGAACCTGCGGCGTCGGGGCCAAAGCCGGCGACGGCGCCGGGGCCGGCATGCAAGGTTGCCCAGTCGGGTCCGCGGGGCCCGAAGGCGCGCCAGCGGGCGTCGACGGCAGAGCCAGGCTCCTCATGGCCGAGACGAAGGCACTGACTTCCGCCGGCGTCGCGTCAGTCACAGGGACCGGCGGGTATGGGGACTTGCGTGGCTCCTGCGGCTCCGCTGGAGCCGCGGGGGTGGAACCACCCAGACCCTCGGCCGAGTCGCGCGACTGGCGAGGGGAGTCCGAAGAGCGGTGTCGCCTCTTGGACTTCTTGGAGTGCTTCGACTTACCCGAAGACTTGGAGCCAGACGAGCGATGATGACGTCGGCTGCGGCTCCGCGACCGATCCTTGGACCTCCTCCTGGACCGGGATCGAGAGGGGCGCGGAGCCGAGTGGCGAATCTCGAGGAGCTTACGGGACCGCTCCCGTCTAGCCTTCGAGGTCAGGGCCTTGCAGTCCGAACACGACTCCGCGTCGTGGTCGAGGCCCAAACAGTAAAGGCACCGGCGGTGATGATCCGTAACCGACATCAAGCGGTTGCAGTCAGCACAGGCTTTGAAACCAGGCATCCTACCGGCACCGGAGTCGAGACAAGATCAAAAAGGATCAAAAAACTTAGTCAAAAAAGACTAAAAGGGGTAGCTCTCCCGGATCTGCGCTTACTGGCGCGGAAAAAAGAAGAACTGACGTCAGCGCGCGAGGGCGGCGTCTAAGTACTCCGACGACGTCATTCCGGCACACGACGCCGACGACGGACGCGGAACCGCAGACGACGCCTAGCGACGTGCAAGGGGTATTGCTGACGAAAAATCTTCCGGATCCAGTCTGACGCCTGGGGATATTCTAAGGTGAGGAATCTAACTAACGTGTTTCTTTCAGATACCTATTTCAATTGAGGACGTCACTAACGCCATAGAGGCCATTCGTGGATCCTCGGCCCCCGGCCGGGACGGCTTTACTGGGGATTTTTACAAGGCATACAAAGACCTCCTAGCCCCTCAACTGATCGAGGTATATACAGAAGCACTTGAGAGACAAATTCTACCCCCCACCTTCTGCGAGGCTGTCACTATCTTCCTCCCCAAACCGGGAAGGGACCCAACGTTATGTGGGTGGTATCGCCCCGTGTCCTTATTGAATTTAGACTATAAAATTCTAGCCAAAATCCTCGCCATGCGCCTATCTCTGCTGATAGAATACATTATTTCTCCGGCCCAATCCGGATTCGTCCCCCACCGGTCCACCTCCCTGAATCTCAGGACGCTGTTTTCGGTGCTTCACAGGATCAACCCTGAGGTGCCAGCAGCTGCCATTTTATTAGACATGGAGAAGGTGTTCGATTCTCTTGAGTGGCCCTTTTTTGTGTCAATCATGTGCCGAATAGGGATGCCAATGGGATTCATTGCCACCACGGAATTATTGTACAGACGCCCCACTGCGAGACTCCGCCTAAACGGCACCCTCTCCAAACCCTTCTCTTTATCCCGCGGCACTCATCAAGGCTGCCCCCAGTCCCCACTATTGTTTATATTGGCAATGGACCCCCTAATTTGACACATCCAGGAGAAACATCTGCAGAGGGGCCTCCGGTTCAACACTGGAAACTTGTTAGTCTCCCTCTACGCAGATGAGACAATTCTTTATGTTCGGGAGTCTGACCCCAACCTGGAAGCCCTTATCAGGGAAATTACTCGATTTGGACAGCACTCTGGCTTAGGCATTAACTGGCATAAGTCAGTTATTTTTCCTTTAACCCCCAGCACATTGCGATGGGACTGTGAATTCCCCCTAAAGTGGTGCACAGACTCTGTCAAATATCTGGGCATTCATATGGACCTGGAAAAAGCTCACGTTATCCGCCTAAACTATGGTCAAGCTATCACCGCCCTGGAAACGCAGGTGGAGCGTTGGTTGCGTTTACCGCTTTCGATTGCTGGTAGAGTGGCTCTCATCAAAATGGTCATGCTACCTAAATTCTTATACCTCTTCAACAACATCTCTATTCCTCTCCCTAACCGGTTCTTCGCCACATTACGTTCGCATCTCATGAAACTGGTTTGGCGCGGCAAACAGCCCCGGGTCCATTGGCAGATTCTGACCCTTCCGTATGAGAGAGGGGGATTCAGGGTGCCTGATCTCCAACTGTATCATTTAATAGCTCAATGCAGTTACGCCTTCCCTTAGTTCCACCCTGATGCTCGGATCCCGTATCGCCCTGAGGCAGACACGCTCTCAACGGTATTACCCAGTGGCATACCCAGAGACCCCAATGACATACCAACAGTTTCCACCACCAGCTGGGCATGGGAAAAGCTGAAGCGAATTACCGGCACATCTATTCTTTATTCCTCAGCACTCCCGCTTCCCAATGTCCGCTGGCTACCGATCACAGGAGAAAGACTAGTGCAGCGCACTTTGGCCAAATTTTCCATCTCCAAACTTGGGGACTTGTACCCCGGTGGACACACCTTTTCTGTTGCAGAAGAAGACCGTTTCCATGAGGCCACCTTCATGGATCGCTTTGCATTGGGGCGAATCCGCTCGGCGCTACGGCATCTCTGCCTGGTTTTCCCATTGAGCTAGACTCATTTACCCCTCTATCCACAATCATCGAGAGCCCTGGTGGGATACATCATATTTCTAAACTGTACAAGGCCTGCTCCGAAGTCATTCCAGTGCAAGACGACAAAATTCGCAAGGACTGGGAGACAGATTTACGTCACCAAATCACAGATGTCCAATGGGCCAAATGTTGCATGGTAACAAGGGAAGTCTCCTTGAACAGTTGGCACAAGCTGTTGCATTTTAAGTTCCTGCGTAGAATGTACATCACTCCGGCCAGATCCCATAAAATTGACCCTTCCAGATAACACAATTATCGTAAATTCAACGCTCCCTATGCAGACTTTGCCCATCTTTCGTGTACATGTCCCAAACTACTACCATTTTGGGAGGAGGTGCACAAAACACTAGGAGATATGATCGAGCTGACCCTCATCCCCACTCCAGAGATTGCATTATTGGGCTATGTAGTGAACTTTCCTAAGAATACACGTAGATTTGCCGCTCTTAGTTTGCTGCTCGCAAAAAGAGAAATCGCACTACACTGGGGCGAAGAACAGTTCCCACACTACAGGGATGGCTTAATAGCCTGGCCTTTTGCAACACCAATAGTGATCTCTACTCCACCACACTGCCTTGATCCTCCCGGCCCAAAGACATTTGGGGACCTTTCAGCGCTTACAATCTAGCTAGCCGACCGGCAGTTGACTCTCGGGTTCAAAAGGGCATTGTTCTGAGAGGTGTGTGTTAAACACTCTTTGCACCACATTTGCATATTTCAACACTGCCTATTGTAGTACACTCGAGAGATGCTTTCTTGAATGCTAGTATGTGCTTGGATGAGATCGATTGGCTGGACAGATACACGCTGTGCACTTGGGGACAACCTATGTATGAAACGTGCATCTGAGCTATTCCTGCATACCTTGACGATCTTCCTTATTTATGGGAATGTGGCGGGAATGGCCGCCACGGCCTTCCTCCTATGTATTACTGTGCCAATGTAACACTAACAGTCGAGGGAGGCACCTGGTCCGATGGTTCGCGGCCTCCCTGCGCACGCATGCATCAATTGGTCTGACTTCACTGCGTCGTAAGTGGGAGGCGGATCTTACCTGACCCATGGCTGATAAAGAATGGGACAGACTGCTGCAGGGCCCGACGAAGATCCCCCGGAATATGCGCTTCCGCCAAATACAATTTTTCATTCTGCATAGAGCGTACCTTACGCCCGAATCCATCAACAGATACTTCCATCGTGAGGATGCGACATGTCCTCGATGTGCAGAACTAGATGCCGGACTGGTTCACATGTTATGGAGCTGTCCCGCGCTATGCTCCTATTGGCAGGTGGTGCACGAGACACTCCGTACATGCACAAGACACAACATCCCGTTTGAATGGCATACCTACCTGCTGCACCTTTTCCGCAGGACTCCCTCCACGAAGACCGCCTCTCGGTTTCTTGACCTAGGGATGGTGGTGGCGAAGCGACTGCTCACTAAGCGATGGAAAGCAGCTGACCCACCTCACGCGCGGGCATGGCGGGGCTCATTCCTAGTGTGGGCCAAAGCGGAGGGCATGGCTCTTTCAAGGAAAGAAACACTGGGCCTCAGGAAGATGCCTATAGCACATCAGTGGGAGGCTCTATTGCAGGCCATGGTGAGACTAGACGGGGAGCGTGTGGGGATTTGTTACGGGCGCGGGGTGGGCACCCCCCTAGAGCGGCCAGATAATGGCCAACCCAGGAACAAGGTGGACAGTACTGCGATGAGGGTCTAGTAGCACAGGTGGGGCGCAAAGCGAATACGACAATGCCAATAAAGTAGTTATATAAGGGGCATCGAGATAGGGGGGACAGATCCGGGAACAGAGTTAGGTGACGCTAGAACATAAGCCGGATGTTGCTGGGGCTGTTGTTGTTTCGCTTGGGTATCTGAAGTTCTACCCCATTATGTCTTGGTTCGCTAACTGTTTATGGAAAGGCGCCAGGGGAAGGTGGCTGGAACGTTAACAGGCCTCCATGGGAGGAAGGTCTCTCGGCAGCAAGAATTTGACAGGGGCCTCATGGTTTCCCGTAGCTGAGACGCCTTGAATATTGATATGAGACCTGGACATATGCCTATCTTCCGATACTTCATGTGTATCTGCCTGGGTATATACCGATGGTATCGCTATTGATGTAAGTTGCTCTGACTTCAATGTGCGCTGTAGACCTTGATAAATGCCAATAAACAGATTATATAATAATAATAATGTAACACTGACAGTGAGCAACTTGGGGGGATATTCTCAAGAACGTGTGATAAACATTGCAAAATTAGCTTAACGCAACTCTTCACATTGCAGTCTATCGTGGGAAAATAACTCCGTATTAACGTGGTATTCTCAACACGGCGGTACATGCGATAGACCCACGATAACGCATCAAATAAACGCGTTAAAATCAATGTGATGCCGCAAAAACTCGAAACGCGAAAATAGTAGCGATGAAGCCAATCGCGATACAAAAATCTGCGCAAACCAGCCACAGGCCTGCAATTCCCATGCGTCATGCTGGAAAATGCACTATAAAAGTAGAAAAAAAATACAAACAAAAGCCAAACAACAGCGAAGCACAATGGAGGTAGCTGGAGCAAGTACAGAGGACAGCCAGAACGCCACAAGCCCCCTGGAGGACCAGTCTGGGACCTCGGGGTCAGGGAAGGGCAAGGACAAGAAGAGTAGTGAGAAGCAGTTCAGTCCGCAGGAAAACAGGATCCTGATAACGGAGGTGGTAGAACACCATCAACTACTGTTCGTCATCTCCACTGTGTCACTGGCAACTAAAAATGGAATATGACAGACCATCATGGACAAGGTGAATGCAGCCGGAGTGCTGAAGAGGACAATGGAAGAGGTCAAGAGGCGCTGGAATGATGTGAAGTTCCAAACCAAGCAGAAACTCACAAACAACCGGAAGGCAGCAATGCAGACTGGAGGTGGGAGTCCAGCGCCACAGGAGGAGCTGGACGAGATGGAGGAAATGGTGTCCACAGTCATCAGTGGGGAGACGGTGGCAGGAGTTGGTGGCCCGGACACTGCTCAACATGACCGAACACAACAGCAACAGGGTGAGTAACAACCAGGGACTGGGGGGACGGGGGGAGATGGGCACAATGGCACACATGCACAATTAAGCATAGCAGATCTGCAGACAAACTATGCCCCAGACCCCCAACTCCCACCAAGAGACCAATGCACCCAAGTATGCAACATCTCATCACTGTATAAGCACAGACGTCAGAGGCACACCGCATGTAAGGGATAAGGGGCAGCTAAATCAGAGCTGCAGGGGTGACTCCCCCAAAATGCGGCACACACACATTACATGCAGAGCATATCAACATTGACAATGATGTGGCACAAACCGCAACACGTCCACAGCAGAACAGAGGACACAACTGGTGCCGCTTTTGTGTAGAAACTGGCCAATCACATATGGCATTGCAGGGAAATGTGAGTTGACAATGTACAAGTACAATAAAAATGGACAAACCCACTATGTGGATGTGGTACAATCACTAGTATGGTTAGTACTTGGACCCATTAAGTTTGTTTAAAAGACCCCTCACACACCAACCTATCACTCTGAGCCATATAATCACCTGGATCTCACATGAAGCTCCTCAGCTTCATAGCAACGATAAGACAGGGGCGATCATTATAGGCTGCTAGTCACTTTCCGCATCCAGCATGCCCCACCTTGTCAAGGCATAGCGTACAATCACAGCGATAGTCATCCTGTTTGACTATAGCACCTACGTAAGATTGCATTTTATGTTGCTTAACAGTAAGATGTGTATATATATATATGTTTTGTGTTGTCTTCTCTTCTCCTACAGGTTTTTTTCAAGTGTCCCTAAGTACGTTGACACTCCACATACCGTAGCGCGTGTGTAGGTACTTCACTCCTTTTTTTCACGTGGCACTTTCCACTTTGCCACTCACAGTTTCACTATCTAGTCCTGAAGAAAGCCTCCAACATATACTTTCGCGGGCTGAAAACACGTAGACATCCACATAGTCAACTAAGGATAATAATTTCCCATTTAGTTGCACTACACTTATTTTAACCATATGCGGAGCTGCCACTAATAAAGTTTACAGGCAAGGATTCTCAGAGTTATTTTTAAACATAATTCACGTCACATCACACACTCACACCACACCAGCTCCGCTGTAATCAGGCGTCGTAGCACAACCGGGGGGCATTCGGCCACCCGGTTGGGACCCCAATGATGAAGCATGGCACCAACTAGGTTGGTGTGTGAGGGGTCTTTTAAACAAACCTAATGGGTCCAAGTGCTAACCATACTAGTGATTGTACCACATCCACATAGTGGGTTCGTCCATTTTTGTTTAGCTCATCATTATACTGGGGATACGGACACACCCCATATTTCCCTTGCTGTCCCATTGTTTCGCTATAATTTCGCAGCGCACAGCTGTGAGAGCTGACATTCCTCTTCCCTTTTTTAAAAATATCTGAATACCACACAAACACACTATGGCAGAAAACCAAGGCCTGGGGTTCACATTGGACGATGTCAACAACATTCTAGATAAACCTCCCCTACTGGCAGACTTCAACATGGCAACATCCATTGCACAAACGGCCGACTGGGAGAGACTTAATGAAAAAAAACGCAATTGCCTTAGGACAATACTTAATGGCGTCATCCTGACCGAGTATCTTCGAAACAACACAACACCTAGAGGATTAATCGTCACCAATGCCCCGCGGATCTTTCTGGATAACGCCACCTTTCATAAAGATTGTGCCCAAATAGCATGGCGATGTACACGCGACAGGATTATCCTAATCTTCCAGACAGCCAAACGTCTCTCAGAGGCTTTTCTCATTGAGATCCAAGCAACCGAGGCTCACTTCAAAGCAACACTCACCTCATTCAAGAAAAAACTTGATGAAACCAATAAAGAAATAAACGAATATAAGGAGGGCCTCACGCAAACCAAGATCAATAAATTCCAGAAGGATCTGAAGAAATTCTCCTACACAAAGACCTACCCATACGCAGATGCCGACTATAAACCACAAAAAAAACCGACACGATCAGGTGCATCTTCTGATAATGACTCATCGGGCAGTAACGGCTCTATCACGGGCAGCTATCGGAGACGACAACAAAGAAGTAGAGGCAGCACAGGCTGGTCACAACCATGGGACCAAGGACCACCAGGACCTAACATGCATTACCCTCCCATGTATCCTCAAATGCATCCACGATTTGGATATGGCTGGAATCCGTCATTTGGACCACCACCGCCATACCTGAATCAAAACCAGCGGCAATCTTTTTTAGGAAGAGGCCCACGGGGACGCGGAAGGAGACGCAGAGGGAACCAGGTTCACTGGGAAGACGACCCACAGCCAGGAGCACAGACGAGGAGCAAATCAAGAGATCAGCAACCAGGCACGAGCACACGATGAGCCTCGTAACCAATCTCTCCACCCATGCCCTCACATTAGCAGAGCTAGCAGTCCTAGAGAAAGGACTTGGCTACGCACCTACAGCAAGACTTGACAAATTCATGTTGCACTGCGAACTAGCAGAGTTTTTCCGTAAGTTAAAGCTGAAACCATTCTTCGAAAACTCTCCACCCCAATCCGAAATGGAACCACAGGGGGACACCTCCTTCAGAGTCAAGTCGACCTTTATCACACCACCCAGTGCCATACCACCAGAGATACTTGTTTATGAACAAACTGTATTCAAAGAGATCGAAGCACAGACGGAAATAAATACCTACCAAAACAGGAGCAACACAGAACTTCAAGCGCTCCAATCGCTGAAGACAAATACCAACATTGTAATAAAACCAGCTGACAAAGGCAGCGGGACCGTCATTGTGAATAAAGAAGACTACCATCGGGAGTGTGACCGTCTACTCAACGACACTAAGAACTATGAGAGACTCACTCACTATCCTAGTGAAACGCTAAGAACACGCATCCACACACTTGTGGAAGATGCTGAGACTACAGGACAAATCACTAAGAGTGAGGCCAAATTCCTGACCACCATTCCAGGCAAAATACCATACTTCTACATTGTACCCAAAACGCACAAATACATAATGCCCCCGCCCGGACGCCCAATAGTTTCGGGCATAGGATCCCTACTGGAACCACTCTTGCGCTACTGTGACCATTTCTTGCAACCATTGGTACAATCGACCAGCACTTATCTAAAAGACACAAAAGACCTACTAGGCCTCATCAATGCCCTGCCCTACAATCCAGACACCTCATTCCTGGTAAGCCTTGACGTAGAGAGCCTGTACACCAGTTTCCCGCAAGACGACACCCTTCAGGTATTGAAATCCGCCCTCAACAACACAAACTGGCAACATCGAACCTCCAAAACATTTGTCCTTAAATGTGCCACACTTGCACTCAAAGAGAATTTCTTTGAGTTTGAAGGGCGGCTCTACTTACACAAGTACAGAACATCCATGGGGAGCGTTTTTGCTCCTAGCGTGGCCGGCCTATATGTATATGACTTCGAGACCAAACACCTACTCGACAACAACCAGCCACGTTTCCCCCAAATCAGATTTTATAAATGCTACATTGATGACATCTTACTGATTTGGGAAGGTAACAATGAATCTCTTATAGCATTCTGCGAATGGCTCAACTCGTGTGACCCCAATCTCCGTTTCACACATAGCATTCACAGATATAAGACCACATTCCTTGACCTGGACATTAAAGCAGAAGGAGGGGGGACTTAAGAGCAAAACCCATTTCAAAACCGCCGCCTGCAATTCCCTACTCCACTTCACTAGCTTCCAACCCAGATCACTGCCGGAGAAACCTCCCCTACGGCCATTATCTCTAGCTTTGCAGAAACTGCAGTGAAATAGGAGACTACAAATCTCAAGCCAAAGATCTGAGTGACAAACTGCAACAGCGGGGCTACCACAAATGGATCACAGACAAAGCCAACAAAAGGGCCAGGAATCAGAATCGTGAGGTTTTGATTGAGACTCTGGCGTGGGAACCCACACCGGTGCCACTCACATGTTTGACAACATATAATGCCGTCCCTCACAAAGTCTCACAGATCATCCGTAAAAACTGGAAAATATTGAAGACAGGCAACCTTGACTGGGAACCTCCCCTTATATCCAACAAGAGAGCCAGATCCATCAAAGATGACATAGTTTCCACACAACCAACACCACAACAGAGGCCAGCTAACACTGTCCTGAATGCCTGGGGACTCCCAGGCGTAGTGGGCCACTTTCCCTGTGGCAACTGCAGTGTGTGCCGTATCACCAAAACCACCAAAAGCCTCAGTCTAGAACCAGGGAAGACATGGCAATTGAGACAACACACAAATTGCAATACTGAACACGTGATTTACCGCATCGAGTGTCCCTGCAGCCTCACCTATATTGGCATGACGAACCGCAAGATCAAGACCAGAATCTGCGAACACCGCAGCACCATACGGTGTAAGAAAAATACCACCCGCATGATGAACAACTTCCGCGCAGTAGGCCACACGACTAATGACATGTGTTGGGTCATTATAGAAGCATTGGACCCCAACCTACCAAACATTCAGAGCCGCCTCCTGGAAAGGGAGCAAAGATGGATCAACCGCCTGTCCAGTCTCAAAACAGGCCTCAATGATAACATCCCTTGGACCAGCCTCAGGAGAACATAAAAAATCGTTTATAACCTCATGCTAACCTTTCTACCCCCGAAGGATCCACCTTTCTAGCGCAAACCTTCACTTGATCCCCAGCATAGATCATTTCTCAGACTGGACCAGACTGGCTCCATGCACACTACGTGTTTGCTAAGGACCCCCTGTTCCAGGCCTTTTCACACATTACACCAGGCCTCAACCTTGGCAATGGGCACAGTAATTCATCCCTAGTTTCTAATATTATTGCACTTAACCCAGTGCATGTAGAACCGTTTGTGCACTCTCTGCACTATCACCGCTATCGGACCATTACAACATGGCCGATCCTTTTCTCATTAAGCCACAGCACCTTCCGGCCGGGCATCTGCGCACGTAAGCGTCGATCCTCCCTGCCTCTCTACAGACACACGGGCACGTAATCGAGGGCACATAGGCTTAAAAGCACAGTCTTCCCGGCGTTCCACACCAGCCGGGACGACGGGAGACACAGCAGGTTTACAGACGGGTTCCATACCGAGACCAAGTAAGGTTGCGCTGCCCATACCTACCACAGGATCCTTGAGCACACATGTCCTCCGTGCTCACTGTACCATCAACTCCACTACCCTCTAGATTCTGACATCGGATGAGACCCCTCCTGAGCCCCGATCAGCTGCCAAAATCCATACACAGTGTAATTATACTTTCCTACACTGCGTCGCTAGCAGAACCTCCCCCACTGTTTTTAATGCTTTTATCTTTGTCATCTGCTCAGCATGACCACTTGTGCCTAAATCCACGTGTGTGTGCACTGTCTTAGTGCTAACGCATGGCACAGCCACTAATGTGGATTCCCTCCACACAGCCACTTGACCAGCAGCCACGGTGGCCTCAGCCGGCTCGCTATAATTTGAAGTGTGATCACCTTGCGTCAAACCATGTTTGCTCATCACTCTGAGCCATATAATCACCTTGATCTCGCATGAAGCTCCTCAGCTTCATATCAACGATAAGACAGGGGCGATCATTATAGGTTGCTAGTCACTTTCCGCATGCAGCATGCCCCACCATGTCAAGGCATAGCATACAATCACAGTGTTAGTCATCCTGTTTGACTATAGCACCTATGTAAGATTGCATTTTATGTTGCTTAGCAGTAAGATGTATATATATGTTTTGTGTTGTCTTCTCTTCTCCTACAGGTTTTTTTCAAGTGTCCGTAAGTACTTTGACACTCAGGCATTTTTAAACATAATTCACGTCACATTGCTGGAGCAGAGTTTTCTGTTGAAAATCTATTGGTTTTTTTAAGCTCTGGTTTGTCTATTGTCGAAAGAAATTAAAATTATTAATTCATAATTATTAATGATTTGTTTTGTGTAAATGTTCTAATTAACCAATACGAACTAACAAGAGAAAACTACACATGGGGAAGCGTTCATGTTATTTACTAATAATGTGCATGTTTAATTAAATAAATGTTGCTGAGTGCTGTTTATTTTAAAGCACAAAAACGCTTTTAAATGTCGTGTACTAATGCTTTTCTTGTGTTGCAAAGGCTAGATAATTACATACACATAAGGGTATTAGTGGGGTTAACACTGTTTAATCACTATGCTGTGGTAACGTTGTTTTTGTCTCTTTTAATTAAGATGGTACGTTTTGGACTAGTTTAAGATGGCTGCCGTTTAAAGCCTACATTCGAGTGCTGAGATTTTGATGAGAAGGCCTTGCTGAACATGGTCGAGAGTCATCTGACCACAGTCTTCGCCTGGTTAAAAGTTTTCCGTGAGGACAGCAGCTTTGGGCGGACATCCAAATGTCCTTGGAAGACAAAGGAGCCTCAATGAACATTATGATCACCATGCTGGTTCCGAGGAAATATGAACATGAAAAAGAAACATTTTCAAGATTTAGTTCCGTCTTCCGTCTTTTTATTTTTGTGGTTTTTTCTGAGCGGAGATTTTTCCAAATGTAGCGATGCTACATCCTTTCCTGCTCGCTCTGCTCAGCGGTTCAGCGGATATCTAAAACATTTTATGTTGCCTTTTTTTGTTAAATTTATTATAAATATTGTTAGCTTAGAGAGGGTTTGTTCATTGCATTTTGGATTCTGAGGCCGCTTCTTTCCGAACTTGCGTTGGTGAAGATCGATGCTGTGAGGACGGTGACTTGAGAAACTTCTATCGAGAGACCTGTCCTGATGACTCGTTTATGACATTTAGCTAGAATAGGTAATTATGAGAATAATGATTTTGCTTTTGGATTGATTTTCTTTGAACTAATTTTAGATAAATTACCATTATTTGAAATACTGTGTTGGTGGTTATTTCTTGTCAATTATTGAGTACTCTATTTTGATTATTGTTGATTATTATTGGTTAAATCATGACTCAAGACAGTGTCAATTAGGTCTTATCGACCGTAGTGTAGATGCAGGGTGTTTAGAAGGTTTTTCTTTCCACAGGTTCAGTGCTGATAGAGTAATCTGAATGTATGTTAGTGAAATGGGCCCAAGCGTATGATGAGTGTATGTGCGTGTTTATCTGTGAATTTACTCTATCCGTGGAAGTAGGGAGAATTAGTACACCCCAATCTGCACCAACATCACACACTCGCTGTCGCAGTCCAACGTCCTCAGGGTCGCACGATGCTGTAAGGGGTCCACCTCCCGATAACCCCTTGGTCTGGTATATGTATGACAGACACAGAAGGGTGATCAGGCGAGGGAAGGAAAGGAAGGGAACTGCGGGGAGGGAGATCTGAAAGAGAAAGCACAAGCTTTTGGTTAGGACAACCCCTAAACCCCCACTACTCCAGGCGATCCCTATATTTCCCCTGCTGTACCTGTAAATTAAAGAGGGCACTCTTGCCTGGCGGACCCGGAGAGCCGAGGATCAGACTGTTCAGAACCTAGAGAAAGGGACACGGTTTAGCCAGCGATTACCCCCTCTAGGCACCAGCCCTCTGGTTCTCTCCCGGAACAAACTAACATACCACAATTCTGGAACCTCGGGTATAACAGGGGGAGGGGATGGAGGTATGCCAGGAGTCTCCTCTCCGCCCCTGTTTTAAAGACAAAGAAACAATTGAGGTGCAGCTACGCGTCAGACCATAGTGCTGCCTGCCGCGATCTCCACAGTTTCTGCACGAACTCAGAGCGCTAATCCCATACACCTGGGAGGGCGCTAGCCAAAGGCAAAATTCCCTCAGCTTCTCGGGGAGGCAATTCCTCCGATAATCCAGCGGGCGTGCGTTGCACTGTTCCCCTGGAAAAGGTTCTCGCTGTTGCCTTAACAAGGAGCGACTCTGACCCTGAGAGCCGCTACGTACAACAGAACATGACCATGAACAAAAGTTTACACCGCCTTAGCGGTTCCGCAATGCCTAGGCGGCGTCCAACGGAACAGCCGCGGTATAGTCTCAAATTTGCACTTCGCAAGGACCGGAATCAAAACAATTCGTACTAGGTAACACTACAGCGCAATTGCAAGGTTGGTGCCGAGCACCCCTACCAGTACGCCAATCGTCCTCTCTCGAACACGTCCTCTCGGGAACCTGGAACCAAAATAACCGGCACCCGTCCGATGCCGGATGTTCCCTTTTCTGCATCTTCGCTACGTGCGTGATGACGTTGGAGCGTCCTCACGCAATGCGCACCGGGATTTGTAGTTCTTTCTCTCCCGTGTGCCTCGGGCTGTCAGTGCTCTCCTGTGAGCCACAACAGTACATCCCTCCCCCGAAGAGCACTGACACAAACAAGCCTTTGTGGGATGTTTTTTGTGGAACAGGGCAACAAGCCTAGGCGCGTGGACCTGGGATGCAGGTTCCCAGGAGTTTTCTTCCTCACCGTATCCCTCCCAAGCAAGGAGATACCATAGCCTGTTGCGGTATATCTTGGAGTCAAGAACCCTTCGCACCTCATACTCTGCCTCGCCTTGCACTACCACTGGGGCTGGTTTACGCGTGGGCCCCACTCGAGCAGGTTTCACCAGGGAGACATGAAATGCAGGATGTATGCGTAGCGTAGAGGGTAAGGATAGCTTCACCACCACCGGGTTCACCAGTTTAAGCACCCGATAGGGACCTATGAACTTGGGATTGAAAATGCTGAAACGTTTAAAACGTATGTGCTTTGTGGACAACCACACGTAATCCCCCACTTTATAAACAGGCCCTGACCTCCTGTGTTTGTCTGCGAATGCCTTGTAGCTGCGTTTTGCGGCCCTCAGATTGCTCTTTGCTATTCGTAGATTTGTCTGTATGCGGTCTATCCTACTCTGCGCCTCAGGTACCTTTGCAACGTGTGCTGGGTTTAGGAAGGGGGAAAACCAAGGATGAAACCCATAAGAGCAAAAAAAAGGTGTAAGTTTGGTGGACGCGTGCGTAGCGCTGTTATATGCCACCTCCGCTAACCATAGGAAATCCACCCACTCGTTATCCGATGCGTTGGAGTAACACCTCAGGTATTGCTTGAGGGTTTGGTTAACCCGCTCTGTTTGTCCATCCGTCTGCGGGTGGAAGCTGGTGGATATGTTGGATTCGATTCCCAAGGCTGAACACCAGGCCTTCCAGAAATGGGCTGTGAACTGTCCGCCCCTGTCGGAGACAATCTTCCTTGGCAATCCGTGTAAGCGTACCACGTTCTCCAGGAGCAAGTGTGCCAGCTGACCTGACGAGGGCATCGTTTTACAAGCGACGAAGTGCGCCATTTTAGTTAAGTAATCCACCACCACCGTGATCACGGTGCATCCTTTATTCCGTGGCATGCCAACTATAAAGTCCACTGAGATGTTCTCCCAAGGGAGGTCAGGCGTGGGGAGAGGTTGCAGTAAGCCAGCTTGTTTGGTGTGGGTTGCCTTCATTTGATTGCACACTCCGCATTCCTGGACCCATGTGAACACGTCTTTCCTTACCGAAGGCCACCAGAACTGTCGTAGGATCCTGTCAAGGGTTTTGTCCCGGCCATTGTGTCCAGCACAGGGCAGGTGATGGCACCATTTGAACGCTTGCAGCCTTAATGATCTGATGGGAAGGAGCAGTTGTTTTCCTCGTAGCGGGAGACCCTGTACCCGTTTCCACTCTGGATTGTCGTGCAGCCAGTTCTTCCATTTAGTTGTTCGACAGTTCAATGCTACACTCCGTAAGAACGGATCCGTGCACGTAGCCCCTATTACATGATCGGGGCTAATGATGGTCCCTGTTGTACCCGCTACGGTGCTGTCCTGGGATGCTTGCCGGGTTAACGCGTCTGCTTTCCTGTTATCCTTTCCGGGTCTGTAAGTGACAACAAAATTGTACCCTGCAAAAAAGAGGGTCCATCTCAGTTGACGAGGGGTGAGGTGTCTGGCCGCCGTCATGAACTGTAAATTCCTGTGGTCGGTGTAAACCGTAACCACATGTCTGGCCCCCATCAAGTGATGCCTCCATTCACTGAAGGCGTTCTTGATGGCTAGCAACTCCTTTTCTGCAATATTGTAGTTGCATTCAGCGGGGTTCAATTTTCGGGACATGTAAGCCACCGGATGTAGGCGTCCTGTTTCGCAATGTCTTTGTGACAAGACGGCTCCCACCGCTGTATCGGACGCGTCTGCCTCCACTATGAAGGGGTATTCCGGATGAGCATGAGCCAACACAGGGGCGGTCGCAAAGGCTTCCTTTAGCTCTTCGAACCCCTTTTGAGCCTTGGCATTCCACTGAAACGCCGACTGTTTACGCAGGAGCAAAGTAAGAGGGGTCGCCAGGTCCGAGAAGTGATCAATAAACCGGCGATAAAAATTAGCAAACCCCAGGAAACATTGTACATCACTAAGATTCCGGGGGATTGGCCATTCTTTTACCGCCAGCACCTTCCTTTCCGACATTTCCTGGCCCCAGGGGGTGAGGTTTACTCCTAGGAACTCCACCGTTGTTACCCCAAATTCGCACTTGCTGATTTTGCAGAATAAGTGATGTCGTCTCAGGGTCTGGAGAATGGTCTTGACGTGGTGCGTATGAGTTTGAGTATTCGTAGAGTAAATCAAGATATCGTCTATATAACATATGACGAAGTGGTCCAGGTATTCCCGTAGAACATCGTTCAAGAAGAACTGAAAGGCCGCGGGGGCGTTGCACAGCCCGAACGGCATCACTAAGTATTCATAGAGACCGAAGCGTGTTTTAAATGCGGTCTTCCACTCGTCTCCTCTCCTCATACGGACCAGATGATACGCCCCTTTTAGGTCAAGACGCGTGTATATCACCGCCTCCTTTACCTGCTCCAGCAGGACATTGATTAAGGGAAGGGGGTACCTGTTCTTCACTGTTACGGCGTTTAAGGCCCGGTAGTCCACGCACGCGCGCAGCTCGCCGTTTGCCTTAGGAATAAAGAAAAAAGGCGACGCCGCGGGAGATTTTGACACTCGTATAAAGCCCAAGCTCAAGTATTTCTCCAGATACTCCTTGAGATGTTTATGTTCGGGCTCCGTCAGGGCATAGACTCGTCCAGCGGGAATCACTGCTCCGGGAAGTAAATCGATTTGACAATCGTACGATCGATGCGGCGGTAAGACCTCTGCCTTGTCTTCATCAAAGACGTCCTCGTATTCCTTGTATGCCTGTGGCAAGGTAACAGCATGTTCCACTGCAGTTGCCACCTGATAACAGATAGCCAAGGAGGTGGCTGGATTCGAAGGTGGGACGTAGCACTTGGATAAGCAATAGGCTGAGGAGTATAACAGGGTCTTCTCCTGCCAGTTGATGATCGGGTTGTGGAGACATAGCCACGGCAGTCCCAGAATCAGTCCGTAATGGGGTGCGGGTATGACATTGAAGGAAAGAAGTTCCTGATGCGCAGTCCCCTGTCTCATCGTTAAAGGCCCCGTATGGTATCTTACTGGGCCGGAATCCAACATCTTCCCATCCACTGCGAAAACCATCTCAGGCTTGCTTTTCTCCTGCAAAGTGATTCCGAGTCTTCCTACCTGGGCTTGATCCATAAAACACCCCGTGGCCCCTGAATCCACCAATGCGTTAACCGGGATCCACTCGTCGTCCACCAGGAGGTGCACTTCGACGAAGAAATGGTGTTTGTTGTGCAATTGTACGTCTTCCAAAGAAGGGATATGCATGACGCTCAAAGGACTCCCTTCTTCTTCCCTTAAGCCACGTCGTTTCCCGCAGGGAAGCCTTGTGATCTGGTTACCGCGGCCTTTTGTTCTGGTCGGGAGACCTTTGGCCTTAGGCTACACTCCCGTATGAAGTGTCCTTTTCGCCCACAATACAGGCACAGCCCTCGCTTCCTCCGGTAGTCTCTTTCTTCCGCTGAGAGTGGGGATCGCACAGCGCCTATTTTCATGGGTTCTGTTTTGTTCGGCATCGCAGAGTTTGTTGATTTGGAGTGTTCTGCAATCTGCACGGGTTTCTCCCGTCTTCGGTGTTCCCCTTTCCTTTCGCTCATGCGATGATCCAATCTTAGGACTAAACTAATGAGGGCTTCACAGGAGGCGGGTTGTGGGTCGATCTGCGCCAACACATCCTTCATGTCCTCACTCAAACCCTGGTGAAATATGGCTGCATGTTTCTCTTCCGGCCACTCAGTTTCAGTGATCAGTCTCCGAAAGTCGTTGAGATAGGAGATGACATCCCTATTACCCTGTCTCAACTCCAGGAGATCTCTATCGGCCGAGAGCGTGGCTGCTCGTCGATTAAAGGTCTTCTCGAATTCAAACAAGAAGGCATTCCAGTCATATAAGAGTTGGTCGTCTCTCCTCACCAAGGGAACGGCCCATTGTGCAGCGTCTCCCGACAAATAAGACAACAAGAAGGCGACTTTCGCATGGTTAGTGTTGAAAGCCCTGGCCTTGCAAGTGAAATGCAGCATCACCTGTGTGAGAAAGACCTGTAATTTCCCGCTGTCCCCACTATACCTTTCGGGGGTGGCTAGTGAAACAGGCGTGGGGATTTCCACCACCACAGGGGCGGCTGGGGTTGAGCGGGTGGGGCCCGCATCAAAAGGATTACGCTCCAAGCGGTTGACCTGCGCCTGTAGTGTGGCAGTTTCTGTTCTCGAGGCGACTACCTCGGCCTGTACTAGGGCCAAAGCAGCCAACACGTCCTCTAAGGTGGCCATCCCACCGTGCGACTGGGAGGACTACTATTCGTGGGCCGGTTATTTTGTCGCAGTCCAACGTCCTCAGGGTCGCACGATGCTGTAAGGGGTCCACCTCCCGATAACCCCTTGGTCTGGTATATGTATGACAGACACAGAAGGGTGATCAGGCGAGGGAAGGAAAGGACGGGAACTGCGGGGAGGGAGATCTGAAAGAGAAAGCACAAGCTTTTGGTTAGGACAACCCCTAAACCCCCACTACTCCAGGCGATCCCTATATTTCCCCTGCTGTACCTGTAAATTAAAGAGGGCACTCTTGCCTGGCGGACCCGGAGAGCCGAGGATCAGACTGTTCAGAACCTAGAGAAAGGGACACGGTTTAGCCAGCGATTACCCCCTCTAGGCACCAGCCCTCTGGTTCTCTCCCGGAACAAACTAACATACCACAATTCTGGAACCTCGGGTATAACAGGGGGAGGGGATGGAGGTATGCCAGGAGTCTCCTCTCCGCCCCTGTTTTAAAGACAAAGAAACAATTGAGGTGCAGCTACGCGTCAGACCATAGTGCTGCCTGCCGCGATCTCCACAGTTTCTGCACGAACTCAGAGCGCTAATCCCATACACCTGGGAGGGCGCTAGCCAAAGGCAAAATTCCCTCAGCTTCTCGGGGAGGCAATTCCTCCGATAATCCAGCGGGCGTGCGTTGCACTGTTCCCCTGGAAAAGGTTCTCGCTGTTGCCTTAACAAGGAGCGACTCTGACCCTGAGAGCCGCTACGTACAACAGAACATGACCATGAACAAAAGTTTACACCGCCTCAGCGGTTCCGCAATGCTTAGGCGGCGTCCAACGGAACAGCCGCGGTATAGTCTCAAATTTGCACTTCGCAAGGACCGGAATCAAAACAATTCGTACTAGGTAACACTACAGCGCAATTGCAAGGTTGGTGCCGAGCACCCCTACCAGTACGCCAATCGTCCTCTCTCGAACACGTCCTCTCGGGAACCTGGAACCAAAATAACCGGCACCCGTCCGATGCCGGATGTTCCCTTTTCTGCATCTTCGCTACGTGCGTGATGACGTTGGAGCGTCCTCACGCAATGCGCACCGGGATTTGTAGTTCTTTCTCTCCCGTGTGCCTCGGGCTGTCAGTGCTCTCCTGTGAGCCACAACACTCGCAACACACCAGCTCCGCTGTAATCAAGTGTCGTAGCACAACCCAGGGGCATTCGGCCATCTGGTTGGGACCCCAATGAGGAAGCATGACACCAACTAGGTTGGTGTGCGAGGGTTTTTTTAAACAAACCTAATGGGTCCAAGTACTAACCATACTAGAGATTGTACCACATCCACATAGTGGGTTCGTCCATTTTTGTTTAGCTCATCATTAAACTGGGGATACGGATGCACCCCATATTTCCCTTGCTCTCCCATTGTTTTGCTATAATGTAAAAGTACAAACACACATCTGTGATGTTGTCAAAATGTCCACTGTCCCGCATCAAATAGGCAGCTCCCCCCAAACAGTCACAATGTACACTGTCACGCAGTCTGAATGTAAATATATACAATGCGTCAACAAACATGTGAACACAATGTTAAACTGCATCTCCCCTTCACATTGCAGGGGGAAATCCAATACCTCCTGCAGAGCAGGCCGAACCTCGCTTCTCTGATGATGAAGAGGACCTCCACACCTTCAACTCCGACGCCCTCCAACAGCTCGTGGAGAGCCTCCGCAGCCCACTTCCAGGAGCAGGGCAGCCCAGCTGCTACGAGGAGAACCCACCCCCTGCACAGAACACACAGCAGGCAGCACCCACCACCACGGCTGCCTCCCAGGACCCCCACAGCAAACGCATGGCCTTCCAACGCCGTGTGTTGGGGTGCCAGGAGAAGCTGGCTGAACAGGTGCAGGCAGGGTTCAACCGCATGGCAGCCAAACTAGACGCCATACGTGGGCGTCTATGTCCCATCAGGGACCACTCACAGTCCCTAACAGACACCCACAGTACGCTCCATGCTCTCCAACGAACCATGGCTGATATTGCCAAAGTCCTGACTCTGAGACAAGAACGACTGTCTAGTCAGAGTGGCTCCAGCGATCTCGCCGGGGAGTTGGGACACATGCGGAGGCTCAGGGAGAACATAGAGCGGACGCGGGCGTAAAGAGCGGCTGACACGGCTGCACACCAGCGAGAGGTAGCTGGGTCCCTCAATGTCCTAAAGACCATCCTCATGACATTGGTGCCACAAGGCCTGGCGCTGATGCATGCTGCTGCTGCTGCCACTCCATCCACATCTCCGGCCCCTGATGTGTCAGTGCTACACAGTGTGGCAGACATTCCACCTCCGGCCCCTGAGGTGTCACTGCCACACAGTGCTGGAGACAGAACACCACCACCCACTGCTTGGTTCTGCCCTCTGCATCATCACCTTCCACTGTCCCCAGGTGTTCTCTGCGACACTCACCTTGGACCTCGACATGAACTGCCATATTCTGTTTGGTCACCAATGACACAGCTATCAGACTGCGGACTGAACTCCTCCTCTTCTAAGGTACCTGTCCTTCCCTGAAGGACTCTGGCTGGCCCTCCACGGGCCAACAATGTAAAGTGGTGTTTAAACATTCATGTTCATACAGATGTGTCATGTCTATGATCTTTCAAGTGTGGAAGTATGGATGATTGTAAGGTCAGTGATTCACACTTACGTCCATGTTGCTCATGTTGTGGGACTTGGGTCGCAGGGTGACACATTGCCGATTGCAGACCGGGTGGCGCCGACACTACAACGGAGACACACGCATTAGTTACTTCCTTGTCCAGCCCAGGACGTAACCACACCCAGAGCCTCGGGGTCATTGTTCACACCCTTACGCTGGACTGGCATACGCCAGGCCAGCCCACTCTGCTTACGCTCAGTGGGGGGGGGGGGAACAACGCTACATGTCCCAGGTCTTCCCTGTAGGGATCTGCTGCTCACAGGTCTAGTTGTCAGCATGCCACAGCCACTCCCTCACAGCTGGTTTACACCCACACCACACCCATCCAGCACAGCTGTCACAGGACATGTGACCCTGCCAATAAAAAGGGCCTGGCGCACGTGCTGGACGCCATTTCCACTCTCTAACTGGGTGTCTCCGTGTGGTTATCATTTATGCATGAGGGCCTAGGGCCCTGCCACCTCACATTGCCCTGTGCTGGGGGTAACATGATGGCGTCCGCAGCACGGGACTCAATCATAAAGGGTCCATGACTAGCAGTGCACAGACTTGGTGGCACTGGATACACTGCGGCAGGCACAGGCACGCCGCTATGGGACGGTGTCTTTCGGTGCACTGAGGTAGGGGTACCTAAAGTACTGAGCGGGTGTGCAGCCTGCGATGATGTGCCGTCCAAGCGGTCCGGAATGGTAAGGATTAGTGTGAGCCCTGCTGGACCGCAGTGTAGGCCTGAACCGGTTCACAGAGTTAGTGGCACCTCAAGAGCTGAGCGGGTGTACAGCCTGCGATGCAGCCGTGTGCACTGATCGCTGCCCTTGCGAAATCAAGACCCAGAAGTGTGTGACCTTGTGGCCAGTGGTGCGGGGCTGCATGATGTGGAGGGTGCCATGGTCGCGGGCCCTGGGCTTGGAGCTTGCACCGGCACGTGGTGGGCCCTCTTGGAGACACGCCTGTGGTGGAAGGTGAGCAGTGAGGCCTGGTTGCGCAGGGCGGGCAATCACTGCTGGGCGGCGGGAAGGGCTGGGTGTGCGGATTGTGCCCGGGGTGTTGTCGCCCTATTTGGGCTCCGGGCTGCATGTTCAGTTGCTCCAGGGCATCTGTTGTTCTTCATGTGTGGCTCTGGGCTGGGCTTCCTTGTCTTGTCTGGTGCCGGTTGTCGTCCGACTTTACACCAGGTAAGAGCAGGTGTTAAAATCCTGCAGCTAATGCGCCTTATCACATGTTTTGTCTTCTTATCGCCGATCTGGCTGGTCGTGGTGAATGTTGCGGAGTGGTGTTTTCGCAGCTTTTGGCACGGGAACGCCTACTCTGCATATCATTAGCGTTAGTTGACGGAGTCATCTGTGGCGATGTTTTTTGCGACTGCTAACGCAGGTAAACTGGTGATATGGGCTGTTAGCAACAGCTTGTGAATGGGGCGATAAATCTATCGCGACTTTGGCTGTGATAAAGTGCTGATAACTCGGCGATATATCCTTGAGAATATGCCCCCATGTTTGTTTTGCAGAATTGTGATAAAACGGTAAATAACGTTTTTTTTTTTATCTTTGCAAATGTCACAAAAGCAATACATGAATTGTGCAGGGTCATGCAGGATGACCTTTCAGCCCATTGATGGAGACATTACAATTTGATGGTGCACCTAGATGGTTATACCGGGGCCATCAATAGACTGAGCACTACCACAGCTCAGCTGGCCCGTCGTACTGTTGGGATGCAAGTAGAGATGAGCCATTACTGCGGGGATGTGGCCAGGGGCCTTATCCAGGTAACCAATGCGGTGGAACAACTACATACTGCTGCAGTTGGTGGCATCAACATTCTTGGAGGTGTGGGAGATTGATGAGGCCTCCAACCTCAGTAGCCTACCGGAGCCAATTATTAATCCCAGGAGGCGCAATACTCGGAGCAACACTTGCACAGAAGGCTCCACAATTGATGTCGCAGAGCCAACTGAGAGGCCCCCGGAAGTGCGTGGCCACAAAAAGTGAATACCTGGTGTTAGAAATGGGATTTCTGGCTGGCTAAGGCGTGCGTCAAAGCCAGGCAGAAACCCCCACTCCAGTCAGGGCAAGGAAATTACATGCCAAAGATAACCCCTGCTCACCCCCTTGGTAGCTTGGCACGGGCAGTCAGGCCTATCCCAGGGGCAATGTGTAAAGCATTTGCACACGCACACAGCAACAAAATCCCAGGTCCACCACAAAAGAAACTCCACACAAGGTTATATATTAAAAATAGCCTTTGTATTATCATAACACATTAGAACAGTAAGCACATATTATACACTGTGCCAACTGGCACTGGGCAATATGTACAAGGGATTATTTACACCTGACAGGGCCAACTGGACCACTGTCAATACCATCACAAAGGGAACTTAGTAAATGTAGAACTTATCATAAACAGAGAACACAACCAGTAACTACTGGTAACCACTGTACTTAGCATCAGCCTGTAACATAAACCACATTATGCACAGAATCACATTAGGTGCCAAGCGCATTGTACGCCAACCTCATCAGCATAAACACATTATGCAATTCTCTCACAAGTCTAAACACATTATACCCTAACCTCCTAAGCATAACTACATTAGGGAATAACTCTCACTAGCATAAACCATTATATGCGAACCAACTTCATAATCATAACGCACATTTAGAGGTATCAACACAGGAGCGTAAATCATTCTACATACATTACATTTCCTAGCACCCAAGAATCACAGTAGGGCCTGGCGCCCTATAAATCTAACAATCCCCCCTGGCCAACTGGCCATCTCAGAAAGTGGGCTCAAATGCCTTGTGTCCCGAAAGTCAAGGCGCGCTGCAAAGGCAGCGAAAGTCAATGGTGCGCAATCTGCGCAGACCTAAACGTAGCACCTGGCACTAAGTGCTGCGCAGCTGTGAGTGTCAGGGGTAAAGGAGTGCATCCCAGTCCTAACTCAGGCATGTCCCCCAAAGCAAAAGAAAGACCTAAACGGTGCAGCTTCCCACTACTTGCTGGGCAGCTGTAAAACTGAAGATGCAACATGGGCTCTCACTGGCCCTTGAAACCAATATGCAAAACGTTGGAGCCACGCACGGGCTCTAGAAATACACATGCCCCCATGGAACGCACTTGCTCCTGGAATGATCCTGCCATAATGAAGAGAAAGAACTGGCCCCCTCGGTGGAGCACACGGGCTTTCCTAAACAGGTATGCCCTGAAAATAACTTGCCCCCAAGCGCCACAGTGGCCCGCTATGGCGACGCCACTGGAAAAACTGGCCCCCTCGTTGGAGCGCACTGGCTCACGTTGGAGTGGCCCGCTGCAAGACGGGGCCGCTCAGGCTCTGTAAATGAATAATGCCCCCATTGTTGCAGCTCACGGGGAGCTGTGAACAAATGAGGCCCCCAAGACCCCCACAGGGACTTCAAAATCCAATGGTGGCTTACCGGGCTCTTCCTCGCAGCGGGACTCTTCACCCGGTCAAGGGAGCCCCGCTGGGACACGAGGCAACTTCCGTCGACTGGCTTGGCTTCTCCCGGTCCGCGGGGCTTCCCTTCGCCCCGCGCTGCTACTGGCGGACTCGCCGCCTATCCTGTTCACCCGGGCCCACTCCTGGGACCCGGGACTCCTGCGGCAAAGGCGGGGCTCTCCCTTGCACATGGGAGCCCCGCTGAACATCACAACACTTCCCTGCCTTCACCCGGGCCCCCTCCTGGGACCCGGGACTTAGCTCACCACAACTCGCAGAGGCGGGGTGGGCTCCCGTTCTCCCTGCACGCGGCCATTTCCGCCTGGCGTCCCGCCCACGTCCCGGGCAAGGCTCGCCTGACTTCCGGGTTACGCTGAGCGCGGCCCGGGGAGGGATTCGTTAGCGGCTCGGGTCGCAGCGGTGAAACGTGGGGTGGGCTCCCGCTATTAAAAATAATACAGGAAGCGGGATGGGCACCCGCGAAAGGCACAAATAAGCGGGGTGGGCACCCGCATTGGTTATAACAATAAAAACGAAGACGCAGGGTGGGCACCTGCGCAATGAAGGATAACAATAAGTGGGGCGGGCTCCCGCCTCTCTCCCCTCCAGCAGGGGGGAATCCCACGTCGGGGTTCCCCCGGGAAAGGTTGCAGCGCCGCGCTGCGGAGCCCTCGTGCTCCTCCTCAGCGGGGCAAATCCCCAGCAAAAGCAAGCGCTCCTCCTCAGGATCGCATAGGCTCCATCAAGCCTTGGCAAAGGAAAGGCAAAGCTAAAAACGAAAGGTCCAAGAAGTCCTGGGCATTAGGGATGGAGCACAACAGCTCCTGGCATGGGAAAGTCCTCCAGGCATCCAGGGGCAGGGCAGGGCCCAGGGAGGGAAGCCTTCCCCTGAGCCCCAGCAGCAGCACGCCCCTGGTAGATTCAAGTCCAGAACAAGAACATTTTCATGGGGTCACAGCCCCTTCTTTTCTACTACATTTTCCTTTGTCTCAACTGTAGGGCAAGGGGAGAACCAGATACAACTGGTTCAGGAGCACTTTGTTTTGCTCAGCTCCC
Organism: Triturus cristatus; assembly: GCF_964204655.1. NCBI lineage: Eukaryota > Metazoa > Chordata > Amphibia > Caudata > Salamandridae > Triturus > Triturus cristatus. Next base: position 736,350,290 of record NC_140586.1, on the reverse strand, counting down.
CTCTCTATTCACAGGACAGGTCAGGGACATCAGACGCACCACAGGAGGTGGCACCAGCATTATGAAGGGAAGGCCCAGCCCCATTCAGGTCCCAGGTGCAACTCCTCCCTCCCATCTACATGCAGATCTCTCCATTCACCACCGGGCAGACTCACCCTGGCTCTTGGAATTCCCCGGCCCTCCCAGCTCCTGTCAATCACTCGCCAGACAGGCAATTCACATCACACAGCACACAGACATGCCAACTTCTAGAAGTGGCACTTCTCCACCAGTCACAATAAATCTGCACGCACCATTGCGCAGCATTTATTCTCCCGAGTTCGCACATACTCCTCTCACATCAGGAACTATCATGGACATACATATACCCCATGCATTTCTATGGGAGGGCAGGCCAGTCTCACTAAATGTAACACAGAGCGCACGCACTTTACACTGGGACACAGTGCTAAAGTGCCTAGAGGTCTAAAACTACTAACACTACATAGGGAAAAAGGCCAGGATAAATGCAAAAAGTTTGGGGGTGAACCTGCCAAAAGGGCCAGGTCCAACACAACCCCCTTCCAGCCAAAACGTAGGGTAGACCAATCATTCCCTTGATGGGCTTCCCTGCTGCAGGCGAGAAAACATGGACGCGGGCCCGCACTGCAGGGACACCCTCCGATTCTATGCCACTGTGAACTCACATTGTTTCCTCTAAATAATAAACCACAACAACAATTAAAAAAACAAATTGGTCCCAACTAGGCTACCCCACTGGTACTCCCTAGTTGTCCACGGTCAGGACCAGGCCCTAGGCCACCCAGGTACCACTGGTCCTTGCCAAACCTCAGAGTGGGGGCCAGTAACCCCTGGTATACAATAACCATTCTCCACTCTCCCTCTCAGTGTAGTTTCAAACTACCACTGATCCTCCAACCTAGGGTCCGCACCCTCAGGCTGACCAGAGGTCACGGGCAAGAATGCTCCACCCTACCTCTACTTCTGGGGTTCCGCACCCTCCCAGGGAAGCACCCACCAGAACACAACTCTCCCACCAGTCCAGGACCTCTCTCCATCAACTGGTCTACCACCTGGGATCCACCGGGTTCAGAGGTGAGGATTCCCTCCCTCTGCACCCCCTTCCACTGTCGAGCAGGGTCTCTTCACTTAAGATGAGCCCCACCTGCCCTCAGAACTACAGCTGCCCTCACGTCCAGATCCGGAAACACCGGCTACTGGCTCCCCAACCGAGGGACGTACCCTTGGGTCAGATGCCCGGCGAACCAGGTCTTCACGAGCTTGATACATAACTAACATCCAGGACACTGACTACAGTCGCCCTTACGTCCAGATCCGGAAACACCGGCTACTGGCTCCCCAACCGAGGGACATACCCTTTGGTCAGATGTCTGGCGAACCAGGACTTCCTGAGGGTGACACATCCCTAGCGTGTCGTGTGACAGTCTGCCTGGCGCAGAGCTCACGACCTCCTGTCCCTTTGACAGTGCGTGCAGATGCCCCAGGACAGAAGTGGTTGCTTAACCATGGTCACTCACTGGTGGCTCAGCCCTTCTGGCCGGCCCCTGACCCACTGGTACCCACTGGGGGACTCCCCTCTCACCCCTCAAAACTGAACCTCCTCACCCTCCACCTAGGAGTGGTACTGCTAGACACCAAAACTGATGGAGGCCTGCCTACAGACACTCCCTAAAACAAGCTTCAGAGACTCAAATAGAATTTACACCCTCCAGGTGTTGGTACGACTTCGGAAAACAATTAATGGGAGATTCTCTCTGACACAACAGACTGAAGAACCTTTTAACACCATTTAACACTCAATCGTCCAGTGCAACACAACATTCATCCACACTCCCCCCAATTCTGGTGAGACAGCATCTTACTGCCCCTGAAACACAACCTGCACCTCAAACTGGCAACAAGGTATCATACTCTAGGAACCAGGAACGGGACTTCTTGCACTGGACTACCAATCGCTGCCACCACTGGTTCCCACCCTCCTGGGGATACCAGAAAACTAAAAAAAAAAAAGCATTTAGGGGATAATCTACCCTCCCTAGCTAGTTACTCCATGCCAATTAGGTTACCACTATAGGCCAACCCCATAAATACCAATCTGCACAAGAAAACACATTTCCAAAGATATGACATTTAAAACAAACTTAGACACAATAATCCCTTCTCCTGTGACTATCTAAAATGCAGAGTTTTGTAGTGCAGCCAGTTGTCGCTGTGGTACTGCGCAAATGCAAGTCCTAATCCCACCGCTGATCACCAATGTTAGAAATGGGATTTATGGCTGGCTAAGGCGTGCGCCAAAGCCAGGCTGAAACCCCCACTACAGTCAGGGCAAGGAAATTACACGCCAAAGATAACCCCTGCTTACCCCCTTGGGGCTTAGCACGAGCAGTCAGGCCTATCCCGGAGGCAATTTGTAAAGCATTTGCGCACGCACACAGCAACAACATCCCAGATCCACCACAAAAGAAACTCCACACAAGGTTATATATAAAAATAGCCTTTGTATTATCATAACACATTAGAATAGTAAGTACATATTATACACTGTGCCAACTGGCACTGGGCAATATTTACAAGTGATTATTTACACCTGACAGGGCCAACTGGACCACTGTCAGTACCATCACAAAGGGAACTTAGTAAATGTAGAACTTATCATAAACAGAGAACACAACCAGTAACTACTGGTAACCACTGTACTTAGCATCAGCCTGTAACATAAACCACATTATGCACAGTCTCACATTAGGCGCCAAACGCATTGTACGCCAACCTCATCAGCATAAACACATTATGCAGTTCTCTCACAAGTCTAAACACATTAGACCCTAACCTCCTAAGCATAACTACATTAGGGAATAACTCTCACTAGCATAAACCATTATATGCGAACCAAATTCATAATCATAACGCACATTTAGAGGTATCAACACAGGTGCGTAAATCATTCTACATACATTACATTTCCTAGCACCCAAGAATCACAGTATGGCATGGCGCCCTATAAATCTAACAATCCCCCGCTGGCCAACTGGCCATCTCAGAAAGTGGGCTCAAATGCCCTGTGTCCCCAAAGTCAAGGCGCGCTGCAAAGGCAGCGAAAGTCAAGAGTGCGCAATCTGCCCAGACCTAAACGTAGCAGCTGGCACTAAGTGCTGCGCAGCTCTGAGTGTCGGGGGTAAAGGAGTGCATCCCACTCCTAACTCAGGCATGTCCCCCAAAGCAAAAGAAAGACCTAAACGGTGCAGCTGCCCACTACTTGCTGGGCAGCTGTAAAAGTGAAGATGCGACATGGGCTATCACTTGCCCTTGAAACCAATATGCAAAATGTTGGAGCCACGCACGGGCTCTAGAAATACACATGCCCCCATGGAGCGCACTGGGTCCTGAAATGATCCTGCCATAATAAAGAGAAAGAACTGGCCCCCTCGGTGGAGCACACGGGCTCTCCTAAACAGGTATGCCCTGAAAATAACTTGCCCCCAAGCGCTACAGTGGCCCGCTACGGCGGCGCCACTGGAAAAACTGGCCCCCTCGTTGGAGCGCACTGGCTCACGGTGGAGCGGCCCACTACAAGACGGGGCCGCTCAGGCTCTGTAAACTAATAATGCCCCCATTGTTGCAGCTCACGGGGAGCTATGAACAAATGAGGCCCCCAAGCCCCCCACAGGGACTTCGAAATCCAATGGTGGCTGCCCGCCCCGAGATCAGCCCTCACTTACCGGGCTCTTACTCGCAGCGTTACTCTTGACCCGGTCCCCTCTTCCAGGACCGGGGCTTCCAATAGCGCTGCTCGTCTCACTCTTCCCCCGGGCCTCCCGAGGCTCCCAGCCGCTCAAGGGAGCCTCGCTGGGACGCGAGTCAACTTCTGTCAACTGGCTTGGCTTCTCCCGGTCCGTGGGGCTTCTCTTCGCCCGCACTGCTACTGGCAGACTCGGCCGCCTATCCTGTTTACCCAGGCCCCCTCCTGGGACCCGGGACTCCTGCGGCAAAGGAGGGCTCCCCCTTGCACATGGGAGCCCCGCTGAACATCGCAACACTTCCCTGCCTTCACCTGGGCCCCCTCCTGGGACCCGGGACATAGCTCACCACAACTCGCGGAGGCGGGGTTGGCTTCCGTTCTCCCCGCATGCGGCCATTCCGTCTTGCAGCATTTCCGCCTGGCGCCCCGCCCACGTCCCAGGCAAGGCTCGCCTGACTTCCGGGTCGCGCTGAGCACGACCCGGGGAGGGATCCGTTAGCAGCTCGGGCCACAGCAGTGAAACACGGGGTGGGCTCCCGCTATTGAAAATAAAACAGGAAGCGGGGTGGGCACCCGCGAAAGGCACAAATAAGCAGGGTGAGCACCCGCATTGGTTATAACAGACGCAGGGTGGGCACCTGCGTAATGAAGGATAACAATAAGCGGGGTGGGCTCCCGCTTCTCTCCCCTTCAGCAAGGGGGAATCCCACGTCGGGGTTCCCCCGTGAAAGGTTGCAGCACCGCACTGCGGAGCCCTCGTGCTCCCCCTCAGCTGGGCAAGTCCCCAGCAATAGCAAGCGCTCCTCCTCAGGATCACATGGGCTCCATCAAGCCTTGGCAAAGGAAAGGCAAAGCTAAAAACGAAAGGTCCAAGAAGTCCTGGGCATCAGGGATGGAGCACAACAGCTCCCAGCAAAGGAAAGTCCTCCAGGCATCCAGGGGCAGGGCAGGGCCCAGGGAGGCAAGCCTTCCCCTGAGCCCCAGCAGCAGCACGCCCCTGGTAGATTCAAGTCCAGAACAAGAACATTTTCATGGGGTCACAGCCCCTTCTTTTCTACTACATTTTCCTTTGTCTCAACTGTAGGGCAAGGGGAGAACCAGATACAACTGGTTCAGGAGCACTTTGTTTTGCTCAGCTCCCCTCTCTATTCACAGGACAGGCCAGGGACATCAGACGCACCACAGGAGGCGGAGCCAGCATTGTGAAGGGAAGGCCCAGCCCCATTCAGGTCCCAGGTGCAACTCCTCCATCCCATCTACATGCAGATCTCTCCATTCACCACCGGGCAGACTCACCCTGGCTCCTGGAATTCCCCGGCCCTCCCAGCTCCTGTCAATCACACGCCAGACAGGCAATTCACATCACACAGCGCACAGACATGCCAACTTCTAGAAGTGGCACTTCTCCACCAGTCACAATAAATCTGCGCACACCATTGCGCAGCATTTATTCTCCCGAGTTCGCACATACTAAGCTCGCCCCTGCACTCCTCTCACATCAGGAACTATCATGGACACACATATCATCCCCATGCATTCCTATGGGAGGGCAGGCCAGTCTCACTAAATGTAACACAGAGCGCACGCACTTTACACTGGGACACAGTGCTAAAGTGCCTACAGGCCTAAAACTACTAACAATACATATGGAAAAAGGCCAGGATAAATGCAAAAAAGTTTGGGGGTGAACCTGCCAAAAGGGCCAGGTCCAACACCTGGACACTTAGAAATCTGGTGAGGTAACCAGCAGAATGAACATTGTATGTACTGAAAGTTAAGTGCCAATGCAATGTCATGTCATTTCTTTATTTTTTTTTAAATACTTGTCTGCACCTGGTATGTGTGCGTTAACACTACCACATTTTGTAACAATAAACAGTTGAGCACGTAGTGTGTTGTCTCGTCATTAACCACCTTAAAAGAAATGTCGGGTGATTTCAGCATATCACTGTCTCCCCTCTGCTGCACTTAGACCGCATGCCGCTTGTGGTAGCTGTCTTGGCTGATTGTCTCCTCAGGCTCGCTGTCAGAGTGTTCCAGGGGTATGCCACTATTAGTGGATATGTTGTGCAAGATGGCACATGTGGCAACAATTTTGCAGCAAGTATCTGTCCTGTAATGAACCCCCAGTTTTATGGAGGCAGTGGAACCTAGATTTGAGTAAACCAAATGTCCTCTCAATCACGTTGCGTGTGGAGATGTGTCTATCATTATATCGCTGCTCACTTGGGGTACTAGGATTTAGGTATGGCGTCAGTATGAAAGAGCGCACAGCGTATGCGCTATCACCTACAGGATGTAATAAGTAAATATATTACTCACTGCTGTGTGTCACCATGGTGGACAGGTCTGCAAGACAGTATTACACATGTTTACCAAGCAAATATCCTTCTCCAAAATCACCTGCAAGGAGACGTCTGTGTATGCCACTATGTCTGAAGATGTATGAGTCATGTGTACTGCCACTATGTCTGTGATGATGTATTTTGAATTGCAGATGATTTGTATGCTCAATGATTGGTATGATTTTCGGTTCCTGTAAATGTACTCATTCACTGAGGGGGGACAAATGGCTACATGCGTCCCATCAATGCAACCGATTATGTGGGGAAAATGGACTACCTGATAGAAATCAAATTTAGTTTTCTGCAATTCCTGTGGCGTTGTGGGGAACCTTATGTAGTGGTGTATCCTCTGCAACGTGGCATCAAGGTATGAGTTTAAAAAAGTGCAATAGGGCACTTTGCGAGACACCTCCAGCTGCAGCAATTACTCCCTGGAAGCTACCTGATGCCAGGACGTGCAGAGAACATAGGACCTGCACATGAGTGGGGATGGCATGTGTCCTGCGAGTCTGACGCTGCAGTAGTGGATCTAATTCAGCTATGAGCTCATAGATTATGTCTGCATTCAGCCCATATTTATCATATATCTCTTCCTCTGTCTGCCCTAGCAAAGTAACGCGCACTCTGAAAATGCGCTCCTGTATCCTCCTTCTTCTCTGTGCTGCTGCTCGTAGCCTCATTCTCCTCGCCATGACGTAGAGCGCTGCCATTGTGAAACATTCTGATGCCTTCTGAGACTGTTTAAGTAGTTTGCTGATGATTAGCACCTGATTTGTCTACTTTGGACTGGTTACCACCGGATTTAATTTGTTCTTATTTAAGAATTTACAGATGTGCTATTTGCTAATTTTTGTTGCATAGGTTTTGCGATTCCCAATTTGCGCTTACCTATTACGGAATCGCTTATTCTGATTCGGTATTTAGGTAATCGCTAAATTTTGCAATTTTAAGGATGATTCTGCGAATATGCTTCATGCATTGCATTAGGCTATTTTGCGATCGCAAACGGCCTTTTTTTGCGAATCGCAACGTTTGCGATCGCTAAAAAGCTTGATGCATGTGCCCCATTGTTGTTTATTTGTGTTGATATCTCCTTGTTGGAAATCTACCAATGTGTTAGTGAATGTTGTATTATAAATAGAAGTATTTTAAGATATATGCTATGTGGTTCTTTTTCATTTGACCTACACTACATGATTAAGCTGGTAAAACAAGCTGCTTAACACTCCTTTATTATAAGCCTGAAGGCTGCTCTCAAAAGCTATCACTTTGAGAGCTTTCTATGGTTATCAAAGACCACTAAAATCTCTATAAGGGTTGCAGGGATTAGTGCAAGGTGCATCATTTAAGTATGCACCATATACTAAGCCAGCCTTCTACACCTACCCAATACATTGTTGAAGTAAAGTTATTGTGTTTAGGTTATTAACATTACCTATAAAGGGATCAAGGACGCCTTGGTAAAAGAAACAAACCTATTTTGTTATTCACAATATCACACACATTGCACTAAGAAGAATAGACACTTTTAAATAAAAGCATTTTTTATGACAGAAATAACCTATTTCGCAGTACATTAAAACTATACAGGATATCGTAAAAACAACAGGAAGGCACGTTGCGAACAAGAATAAAATGAAACTTTCTGGTATGGTTAAAATGTAATCTAAAACCTAACACCCTAGAACCTACTTTTAAGTGCTAGACTGAGAGAGCATGAAAGCAGAGCAACTTGCAGTCTAGAGTTTGTTAGGTAGAAGCGATGCACTGCATACCTTTTAAAGAGCAAGAGCTGTCATTATCAATGGAGGTGTGAAGGCAGTGTTCCCTACGAAGGGCAAAGGTGTTATGGTAGTGGCCTTCCTCCGGGACTCAGCTTTATCAGCATTGGGGAAGATGTATCATCTTTAAAGTACGGTGTGAGGAGGTTAGACCATCTTCTTCCAGAACCTCAGTCTTTAATCTGGGCAAGGGACCTCTCCCAACAAGTGGTGGAATGGCAGGCCTTGTATACTAAATCATATCAGAGAATGGAATTTCTGACATAAGTTTAGGAATTTCATACATATATGATGTGCATGAAGGTGTGCGTCCCAGATGCTTCCTTGTGAACTTATCAGGTGAGAGGACGTCAATTCACACTACACAATTTTCGCTATGTGTTTGTACTAGTTTGACCTTGACATGGTGATACGTAGACATTTGTCCCACACTGATGTTACAACAGGTGTTACATCTGTGACATTAGCTGAATAGCCTAACACTTTCACAGTTATTAGAAAGATATGGTCAGACATCTGTGTCAAATGGCAGACGTGACAATGTTTCTGCATAAACTGGGAAAGATGGTGAACTCCTTTATCTGAAGATGGTGACGGGGCCTACTTAAAATGAAGTCAGACCTTAGAGGCTTTACATCATCCCTGGCTTGTACGTCTGAATATGACATCATGGCAGTGTATCTCACATCGAGGAACCGCACTATTTTGCAGAGACATCCATGCTCTCAAACTAGTCGGATCTAAAATGTCTAAAACATGATAAATATCCAAACACTATATATATAGATGTGTGTGTGTATATATATCCTGTAAGTACCTGGCTCTTCATGTGGTCATGCTAATGTCAGGGCACACCACCCAAAGAGTACAGATGGCCCTTATTGGTTTGCAGTGCTCTATTTGTGGTAGTGTGGTTGAGCAGCTTAGGCTTATCAGAGGGTGGTGTTAAGCTTTGGTTGTACACACAGAGTCAATAAAGTTCACTTCAGGTAGCCCACCTTAGGGGTTTGACCATTTTGGAGGTGCAACGCCTACTTGCATTGCTAATATCCTGCTTGTCCTGGTGCCAAATGGGCCTCAGGGCTGGGGGTGGCATTCCCATGGTCTGGGGGGGGGGGGATCCGTTGTCATATATCTAAGGCGGCAGAAACTTTGAAGCCTCTGGCCTTGTTATGCAAATTCACTAGCCATCCTGCTGGAGGAGGTGTGACTACCTTCCTGCAGAGCAGGTATTGTTTCTGGCCTCAGATCGTACCTCTCACCTAGAGGGAGGCTGGCTGAACGATACCAGTCAGGCAGCACACTAGAGGACTAGTAGGTTTTCAGGGGGCACCTCCAAGGTGCCCTCTGGGTGCATGTTATAATAAATCTAGTACTGACATCAGTACAGATTTATTAAGACAAGGTGTTTGATACCAAACACTACTGGTTTTAGTGCAGCCATCATGTAACTGGGGAACTAGTGATGGCCAGTGGCCAGAACATGTCTTTAAGATAGCTGCCTGGACACTTGCAATATCTAGGAATGGAACTAGACATCACAGTGGCCTATCTGCTCATGGAGAGGGGCTCTCGCATATAATATAATGCACCATGCCTTAGGGCTCTAAGGCCTGCTGTAGGGATGACATACATATAGTATACGCAGTGTACCTTGGCATGGCACACAGGGAGTGTGTCATGTTGTGTTTTCAAAATGGTTGGCACCATCTCACACATACTGCAATGGCAGGCTGCATGCAGTTTTTGTGTGAGTCTCTTTGGGTGGCATATTATATGCTGCAGCCCATAGGGACCCTCTTTAGTACGCATACCCTGGGTACCAGGGGTACCATTTACAAGGGACTTACAGGGGTGCTAAAGTGCTTGCTTTTGTGTTACAGTTAGACATTTACCTTTTTTGAGGGAAAGAGCGCTAGCACTGGGGACCTGGTTAGCAGAGACCCAGTGCACTTTCAGTCAAAAACCATCAGTTCTAGGGCACAAAGTGGGGGCGACCATGTCAAAAAGGACATTTTCCTCCAAAACCCTTTCAGGGTTAGAGTACTGCATACATTATTCAAAAGAGAGGCAGAGAACTCTGAGTAGTTCCTATGTTTAGGTGGAGAGAAGCTCCTGCATGGAACACACTACAACACCAGCAACATTCAATCTGCTCACCTCAAATGTCTGTTTTTCTAGAAAGGTTTTTGAGCATAGAATTAGCATGGTTCTATCCACACCGAGCTTGTCTTGGATTCTTGGGCCCCTGCCAGCCCAGGGGCCCAAGAATTGCTGCTGGGTCTGCCTGTAGCAGGAGAATCTGCTGTGACTCCCATTAACCCGGTAGGTGGCAGCTAAATGGAGATCTGCCGCTGACTGCCATGACTGGGGCCACAATCTAAGATGGTGGCAGCCTGGCACTGAAAAGGCCCGAATAGGAGGCTCCGGGTCTTTCATGGCAGAACCGTGATGAAGCAGCTCGGGCTAAACTCTCCTGCACCCCCCTGCTCAATAAACGGAGCTGTCTGGCTTACTTCAAGTGCTGGTCCAAGAGTCGCAGCGGCAAGTGGCCAACACGGGGTGGTGAGTGTGGAGCCCCGTCGCCCTGTGACTCTGCCACTGACCTGGGGAAGACATGAGTAGAGGCTGCCTGGGGCTTGCCTTGGGTGGTGCTGTGGTGGACATGCTGCTGGCCAGTAGGAGTGTGGGAACTCCAGTGGATTCTGTGCCAGACTGGGAAGGGCCGCTGCTGGCGAGGTTAGATCAGAGTGGGCAGTGAGTGCAGCGCGGAGGAGGGCATGGTCGAGCTGCAGATCGACAGGGAGCTGCGTGCACAGGAGTGCCTCATCAACCTACAATCGGCAGGTGGCCAAAGTCACTATGAGGAAGGTCGGGCCCCACCTGGTAATTCTGGTAGAGCCACGCAGACTGGAGTTTAGGAGCAGTGCAGACTCGGGGACGCTGCGCAGTGGCACAACACCGTGGATATTGGGTCAGAATGGACCCTTGCCTACCTGAGCTTGCCTTCTGTGGGGAGTTAGGGGCAGGTAGGGTACACCACACTGCAAGACAGGGTGCAAACGAGGCACTTAAGGAAAATTCAGCCTGCTCGGTCTGCAGGTTGCAGGTGACAGGTGGAGCCCTCCTGAAAGGCGCTTGAGAGCAGGATTGACCCCCCCTCCCCCAGCTTAAGGCATTTCATCCCCCGCAGGTGGATGCTAGAGGAGGCATGAGAGGAACCAGTGTCGAGCAGAGCAGATGACAAGTATTGGGCCATAGAAGTGATAGTGGAGTATCTACGCTACAGGGTGCATTCGCTTTTGGCCAAGGTCGATAAAACGAGTACCATTAAGTTGGGTAACAATATACATCTGTTATTCAGCGCCTTGAGACTTTCGGGTGATACGTGCGCTATACAAAAGTACATGTTATGTATTATGTTTCTGAGGACTGATTTTGCCCATGTTTGCGGGCATCCCAGGGTAACCACCATGGGGGGAGCCTGAAACACACCAGACAGCTGAGGATCTATAGGGGGCCTGCCCCTGGTGCGGCTGTGTGTTGGTCTCTGCTGGGCCCTGCTGCTGGATCTCCTGGGCAGACATTACTTGCATATGCTCCCTCCCCACCCCCGGGTTGAGACCTGTGCTGCTGACCACTAAGTAATTGTGACGACTGGGGTAAATCCACCCGTAGACGGGACCCAGACCCTGAGGGGGCTGCCAATACTACCCGGGAGAGCAAGGGAGCACTCTCAATACAGAAAATGGATGGGGATCCCGCACACCAAGGCATTTTTAGAGCTATCACTGCATCACACAGTGCATTAGAAACTAAAATAAACAACCTAAGGTCTGACCTTGGCATATTGAGAGATGACCACAGGCACCTGGTTGAAAGTCCCTTCTACTGAAAGAACGCAGACATCACCAGCACTTGCTTCAACGACAGAGTGCGTATCCTGCATGGAAGTCAAGATCCGTACCCTCGAGATAAGAGCTGAGGATGCGGAGAACCGCTCCTGTCGGAATAATATCTAAGTGGTAGAGCTACCAGAGAAGATTGAAGGAGCAAGCTGGATGGACTACCTTGAGGGGTGGCTGCGGAAAGAGGTTGCACCTGAGGGTGTCTCCCGCTTCTTTGACCTAGAGCGTGCTCACCGCGTGCCGGCCAGGCCAGCGATGCCAGGGGCCCAGCCACAACCAGTTGTGGCTCGTTTGCTATACTACGAGTGAGGGGGTTGGACCATCGTCAGGTCGGACCAGGGATCCCTGCACGAGAGAGTCACAGCTGCCCCATCTGTCTGACCGGTCGGTGCCTCACCCAGTGGTTATCCTGACTGAGGTCCTAAACTGTGAAACCCTTGGATCTGACGGTTTATTCCGAATAGTCGTTGGAGGAGAATACATTTGTTGGACCTGTGTGCACCAGGCAAGTTTGTTTTGGTTCTTTGTGGATATGGTACCATTTTGATTTGTCTTTGATACTGTCTGAGGACCGATTTTGGTTTGCATTTGGGACAGTCTGAGGATCACTTTGGATACAGAGTGTTTCTAAACACTTTGCCCGGCAACATAACAAATCGTTGTTGTTCTGCTGATGCTCGACTGGAAGAAAGTCAGCCGGCGCCTCCGGAAGGCACTCCTAATTTTGATATGTATGTAAAACATGGCTTTGGCCCTATTATGTTTAGTATGTTATGGCGCAAATATACGAGGGACAATGCCAAGTTGCAGTGGCCGTTGACGGGCACTTTTGATGAACAAAAAATTGGGATTTTACAGGAGAAGTTGTTTGCGAGGAGAAGTAGGCAGTCTATATTTGATTCCCTCAGAACATGACAAAAAGAGGCCAAACAAAGGCGAATGAAAGCAGACAGAGGCCTGAAAGGGGAGAATGCAAACATTGACTCAGAAAGCTGTAGCGCATGTTAGAGAGAAGCAGGAGATAGGAATAGAACGTGAGGATATGAGGTTTCGACTGAATATTGATAAATCTTATGTAGTCTGAGAAGAAAATGATGCTTTTGTGGAAGAATTGCTAAATGCTTGACCTCCACCTCCGTATGATCCGCAGAGGGTTTATCCCGCTCTTCCCCAAAAGGCCCGGCTACCCGGTTCTTCTGTCTCTGCTGTTTCTGCTTCTGTTACTGTCGATCGAAATACCTTTGCCACGGCTCCTCCTGTCCTTTCTTTGTCTTCGTTGTCTGCGGCAATTAAAACTGCTAGCATTCCTGTGATGCCTATTGCTTCGGCATCCCTTTCACCAGCCCTTACACCCACAACCCAGCCAGCAGCGACGTTAATTCCACTGTCTCTGTTACTACTCCCACTCTGTTCCTCCATTCCTCGACGTTAGAGTATTGGGATACCAGTACGTGGCCCTGAGGATAGAGACTGGATGAAATTTAAGGAACGCCTGGGGCGAACATTGGTGCGATCTGATATGGGAGAGGCAGAAAAACAAGTAGTGGCTAATCAGGTAGCGCAGTGGGCCCGCAACCCCATTTATAGTGTGGAGGATGTGTGGAGTGTGATGAAAGATAATGAGCCTTTTGTGCAGCAGCATGCCCTTAAGCACATGTTGGCTACTTTGATTGGACTTTGAGAGCAGTGTTTCAATGATGCAGCACTGCAGATTATCTATGATATTAAGGATCATGTATATGTTGCTGATATGGTGCCTGGTCAAGTCTTTCGTAATGTCACGACGCTGGTTGCTTATCGGGGTAGGCTGTTCGAGAAGAGCCCGAAGACAGTATCTCAGTTTATGATGAGAGAGGCTCACCCCATATATCACCCTGAAATACCAGAGTTACGGAATCAGCACAATGTTGTTGCAAGGCCAGAGGTCACAGCCCGTTTCCAGGAACAGTGGGTTTATACCTCTTGGAAAAGGGGCATAAACCCTCAAAACTCAGTTACCTGACCCTAGGAAAAATCCTACTGCATATTATGAAGAATTGACTGAGGTCGCTTCTTCGACAGTAATGACACTTGCGGATATTGAAACGTTCTTTGTTTTGTTGGTTTCTGTTGATATTTGGAGACCGGTATACACACAGGATCACGTTGCAGAATTGGGTGGTACCGGTGATCAAATTAAAGTATGGGACCAGGAGAGGAAGCCTAGTAGAAGCCTAAGGCAGAGATACTTGCTTTGCTGGTCGAATTATCACATATATGCTTTCCTTTATTGCGCCCCAAAAGATTGATTGGGACAAGCTCTCAGCCTATCGTCAGAAGAAAGATGAGTGGCTCTGATTTTTTCACCCGGTTTGAAAGTGTGTTTCTGGATTATAGTGGACCAGTGCTTAATTTGTAAAATATGAAGTGCAGGTGCTCAAATGTTTCCTTGGCTCCACTCACTTCCACCAGTGGCTCCTCCTGGAAGTAAGTGAGGTCGACTTCAGGAAGCGCCGGGACTGCTTTGAGGCGTGCGCCGGCAGTTACACAGTCCTGTCATCCCACTGCATACAGTCAGTATAGCTGGCAAGGTTTCAGGTTGCCATGTGTGACATTTTCATAATTTCCGTGTAATTATGAGTGAGATTCAATGACTACGAGTGACACTTTCTCCCGAGCAAAATCAAGCAATGAAGACGATGGTAACATATAAAAATCTGAAATTACACTCATATGAGCAACGAGAAACTCTAAGAAGATCTTAAAACTGCTGCAGAGCGCAGAAATGGAAGGGCACTAACCTACTGCCCTGCTGTCATTTTTAAAAAGACTTTACGTATGCTCTTGTTGACCAGCTCTAAGTTAGTAAATTAAATTAGGATTCATTGGAGAAGAGTGACTGCTTTATTGTCACAGGTGGTTGAAAGGGCTGGTGATGCATCACCCTACGACTTTTGTGATGTAGGGCCTGTGTTAAACCCTTCTCCTAGCCTTATTCAGCAGTAGTGTAAGCAGTAACCTCTGGCATGTTGGTTAAAGAGGAAAAATGCACGCTTCTTCATTAAGTGCAAGCAGAGTTAATCAGAATTATGTATGTCAGTGCAGGGGTAGTAGTGTATCCCAGGAAGCAGAGGTGGTGCAGGGTGAAGTGCCCTTGCAGTGAGTTACTGGGCAGATAGCAGGCTCTGGTGTTGGCCGTCTGCATGCTGGCCTCGCTGGGTTGCTAGGCTGTGTCAGATGACGCCTGCCCACAAACACACCCATTACAGAGTGCACAGCCTGCCTTTGAGCACCCTTGCAGCCGGGGGCATGGCAGCACAGCACATACAAGATAAACCTACCACAGCACAGCAGGTGTTGTGACTGAGGAACTGCCTGCTGCTGTGCATAATCCCACCCGGGAAGACACTGCTAAGTTTAAGTTGTTTTACATTCTAGTGTACGTTTTTGAAATTCTATGGTTTTTTTCTTTGATGCAAACAAACGTGCACGTAGTTAAATATCCGATATGCTACATGCCTCTTTCTTTTCAAGCATGGTGTTTCAGCTGTCAGCGGCTCTGCAGACTCTTACTTGAACAGATAAGCACACACTGGGATAAACTTTCACACAGCTGGAGTGAGAGGCAGTCGGACAATGTGTGGGGTGACCACTCAGACAAACGCTGGAGGGCCCCGGGTACGGCCATGTCTCCTGCGCTGTGAAAGGTATGAATCACAGGATTACCTCGGCAGATTCTGGGACAGGGCCGGAAGCGGCAGAAACTCTACCGAGAAGGAACAGAGGTAGGCCAGACAGCATAATTAGCATTTTGTTTTGGGCTGACATCTTTCTGATACTTTTTTGCCTTATTCTAGTGGTTTGAGGTTTGCGAGTGCTTCTTTCACATAGGACCTGCAAATTGTATTATGAGCAAACGACTGGTAAAATGGCACACCCGTTTATATTAGAATTATTGTTTTACCTTTTTGAACAAGCGTTTTAAATCTCTTAACGTAGAAGACAAGTTTGATTTCTATTTTAAGCCTATAATAAAACTTACGGTTGCACTAGGAGTAGGGCAAGGGTGGTACGGGCCAGCAGCAGAGCGCGACGATTCTTCCTTTCACAGCACAGGCTGCGTGCAGCGCTGGTCCAGGACTCAACAACTCGCTGAACTTGAAGCACCACCACCACTCCTTCAGTGGGCGCGGTCCGGGTCATCAAATGACAGTTATGCAGTGCGAATGGCGGCAGAATGGCACTGCCAAACTTAAACTGACTGCAAGCCAGTTTTCACACGTTCCCGCCAGTAAAATAAATGCCCGCCTCTTGCTGCTATTCGAGTGACCTCACCTCAGGACCATGTCAGGGGCAGGAAGCGGAGAGTCGGCGGAAGTTAGAGCGTGGGGGAAGGTGCCTGTTTGAGAAGGCACCCGTTTGAGAAGGCTGAGCAGCGCTGCTTTTTTTAGACAGCAGGAGGGACGTGATTACAGCTGGGGAGAACGATCACTATCAGCCTTGGGATCATGGGAAGGTACTGGTCCACTGTGTGCTCTCTGGCAGTCCCAGGGAGGCGGAATGTGCCTCTTAATAAGGCATGCGTCGATGAGGAATTCAATTTGAAATATTTGACCCGGCCCTGAGAAATAAGTGCCGGTGCTAAGCACCGGCACAAATTAAGCACTGTAGTGGACAGCACTTGTCGATTGAAGGTGGTGTTTGTTAGTAGATTTGTTTAAAACTTGCTCCTCGAGATAACGACTCGATTACAGGCTTCCGAGAGTACCTGGTCCACATCTTCCTCATATGTTATCTTGAATATGGCACAGTATTATGAGCACATGGAAAATGAGGATAACGGAGAAGATGGAGAAAAAGCATAAGGATTTGAAAACGAAGGTGTTGTTGCAGCAGGCTTCTCGAGGGAGTGGTAGAGGACATGGTGGTTTAGCATGACTGCTTTCCCGTACTAGCAGGAATACTACGCCAGTAGGGCCGAATCAGTGTGCGTATTGTAAGGAGGAGGGACACTGGCGCAGTGAGTGTCCTGTGCTTTTGCAGAAGGTTGCGGTCCCAAGAGGACGAGCGACTCGTGGAAGGTGTTGTGGAGATGGTGACTAGGACAGGGCTCAGACAATTGGGACATCGCAGGGTCGTACTGATCAGAACTACTTTGACGACCCTAGGGGCAAACAATGTTATCATGATGATATGGATGAGGTGACCGGGATGTCTTACAGCTAGGACAGCCAGGGACAGGGTGAGGGACCAGTTTTGATACCTGTAGACCAACGAGGTCCGTACGCTAGTGCGGACGTGCATTATTCACTAAGGAGTTTTTGGTGGATACAGGTGCAACAAACAGCTCTATTTCTCGTTCCTTGGTCCCTGGGGCGGCTCTGTCTGGCCATAATAATGGTTCAGTAGGATTGTACTGGTTGTGAGCCACATTTCCAAACCTCTTGCGTTAACTATTGGTCTTTTCACCATCGATTCGCCATTCTTATTGACGTCCAATTGTGGAGAAAATTTGATGGTTCTGGGTTTATTGAAGAAATTGTATGCCACAATTTATTGCTCTCCGGGGGGTGTCTACATGACAATGGGTCCGAATGTTGTGCGCGCTACACAGTGTCTGTCTCTCCCTGCTGAATTTAAACATGTGCCACCCACACTGTGGGCAACGGGCGACACAGATGTGGGTTTGTTGCAGATATCGCCTGTTTCAATTTGTGTCAAGGAAGAAGCTATTTTACCTCGTATTCCTCAGTATAAGATACCGCAGGCAGGTGAGCTTTGATAAAGATTGTACAGCATTTGTTTGAAAAAGGAGTGGTTGAGGAGACGACTGCTAATGTCTGTAACAGCCCTATTCTTCCCATTCTCAAACAGACACTTTGTATCACGAAGATGTTTATCGCTTTGTGATTGATTTGCGTCAAGTTAACAAAATAGTGCTCCCCAGTTTCCGGTGGTCCCTGACATTACGACTCTCTTGACGATGATTCCTTCTTCTGCTAACTTCTTTTCGGTCATTGACTTGAAAAATGCCTTCTTCAGTATCCTCATACATCCTGACAGCAGGTATCTGTTCGGTTCACCCTAGCTAGTAGAGGCTTTAGATTCTGTTGCGCTCCTCAAGGCTATACTGAAAGTCCGAGTATCTATAGTCAGGCATTGAAACGTCAGCTGGATTCCTTGTCGCTCCCTACAGGTAATGTATTACTCCAATATGTTGATGACCTGCTCATCGCCTCAGACACAGAACAAGGTTGCATAGATAGTACGGTTAAATTGTTGCTCCATCTAGCTGACCATGGTCATAAGGTATCCCTTTCCAAATTTCACGTGACCTACTATCGAAGGAGGGTAAGAGACTGACCCCTGAGCGCATCAGTACCATTGTAAAAATGCCTATTCCGCAAACCCAGAAAGAAGTGCGTGCTTTCATAGGTATCACTTCCTATTGCAGGCAATAGATACCTGGCTACTCACTGCTTATTAAGCCCCTGCTTGCCCTAACACTAAAAGATGTGCATGAACCCTTGCTTTGGACGCCAGAGTGTCAGCAGTCTTTTGAGCAATTAAAAACCGCGCTTTGCTCGGCTCCAGTGCTTGGTACCCCTAATTATGCAAAATGCTTCGTGTTGTATGTCCATGAGCTGGGCGCTTTCTGTTTTAACACAAAAATTCGGGGATAAGCAACGAGTGTGTGCTTATTTCTCTGCTGTACTTGACCCTGTTGCCCGAGCCCTCTCGAGCGGTCTAATAGCGGTCACGGCTGTGGCCGTCTCAATAAGACAATCGGCGTGACTCGTACTCGATACTGACCTCACAGTTATGTTACCCCATGCTGTGGATACACTTTTGAATAAGACAAGGACGCAGCACCTCACCAGTGCATGTCTGACAGGTTACGAGCTAACGCTCTTTCAAAAGCACATTACAATCAAACCCTGCGCCACTCTGAATTCAGCCACGTTACTACCCCTCCCTTCTGAGAATGAGGAGATTGACATACATGATTGTATCTTCCGAACAGAAGAAGAGAGAAAGGACGGATAGACCTGACTGATGTTCCCTTATCTGACCCCCAAGGGGAACTATATGTCGATGGCTCTTGTTTCAAATTACCAGTTAGCACCAGCACTGCAGCATACACAATTACTACGCTGTGCAGGGTAGTTGAGACATCACAAGTTCCTTATCAGTCCGCTCAGGCATCTGTGCTAGTCACCCTTTTTCGAGCTTGTGAATTGATCGAGGGACTGGTTGTTATATTTATACTGACAGCCAGTACGCCTTCGGGTCGCACATAATTTTGGGCGGCTCTGGGCAGAGAGAGGGTTCCCCACGGGACACGTATTCAGCATGGTCCTCTTATATATGGCCTTCTGTCTACTTTGACACTTCCTAAGAAATTGGCCATAATGAAGTGCAGCCCCCATAAGAAAGTTACTGACGATGTGGGTAAGGTGACCGCTTTTGCAGATCAGACAGCTAAGGAAACAGCCAGAACTAGAAGGAAAAGAATGTTTGTGGCAGGTCCCGCAAGGTGGGTGCCGGAGGTGTCCATGTTTGAGGATACGCTTGAAAATGTAAAGGAAATCCAGAGTGAGGCCACGATGGAGGAATTAGCGGTGTGGTAAGAAAGTACAGCAACTTTGAATGATGAGGGATGTTGGATTGATAAGTCAGGGAAGCAGAGATGGATGTTGCCAGATGCATATGTTCTTCCTGTAGTCACTATAGCTCACTGGCCAGCTTATATCAGTGCTAAGGATATCTGCAAGTTGTTAGACCCTGTATGGCAAAATGACAATATTTCAAAGACAGCTACTCATATGGTGAAATATTGCATGAAGTGTATGATGCACAATCCTGGCAAGGGTACCCCTACATCACCCGGTAATTTTGCACCTCCCACTTTCTCTTTTGAGGTTCTTCAAATAGATTTTATTGAAATGGACAGGGTCAATAATTTGAAGTATGTGTTGGTGGTTGTTTGTGCGTTCAGTAAATGGGTTGAGGATTACCCCACTCAAGAAAATACAGCCATTGCGACTGCAAAGATACTCCTAAAGGAGTTCTTTCCTCGTTCGGCCTGCCCCGTTTGATCTGGAGTGATAACGGAAGTCATTCCAATGCCATGGTTATCCAGCTAGTTTGCGAGGGACTACATATCAGACAGAAGTTTTATGCTGCAAATAACCCCTTGTCTGCTGGTTTGGTTGAGAAGTACAATGGTACTCTCACACTCAAATTGACAAAAATTCAGGAGATTACAAGGTTGCAGTGGCCAGATGTCTTATCACTAGCTCTATTGTCCACAAGAAGAACAGCACATTCTAGGAAAGGGTTGTCACACTACGAGGTCGTGTTTGGACGCCCGGCGAATGTCTGGGACGTCCCACGTCCGCATAGATTCTCTGAGATTGAGTAGCCTTTATTAACTGATTACCTGTGCCAGTTAACTGAAAATTTGCGTTCTATTCACCAACAGATACACAAGTCTCTTCCACTTATACCTGAGGGGTCCAGACATGATATTCGGCCCGGCGATATTATCCTGGTGAAGAACGTCCAGCGGAAAAAGAGTTTGGCACCCCGCTGGAAGGGGCATGTCCAGGTCCTCCTTGCGACCCGCACAAGCGTAAAAGTCGCCGGCCGAAAGAATTGGATCCATACAAGCAACTGCCGCAGAGTACCCCTGCCCTTGCCCTATGATCAGTGGGTAAGGGAAGGCATTGGGGACTCTGAGCATGAGAAGGTACCCCAGTTCATCCCATTCAGTGATGCGATTCTAACGTGGCCCCATAGGATGCCGAAAATAATGAAGTGCTAAATGCGGCAGTCCCTCTGGAGATCAGAGCCCCTTTCCAGTGACCCCTCTGTGCCTGAGCCCCTTTTCATTGACCCCTCTGTGCCTGGAGTCACCAAGTACAATTTGCATCCTTGGGTGAAGGACAGTGCACCAAAGGAGAAGTCAGATTAGTTAGGGATAGACTATGCAAGTCAGGGTGTACTTTGATAATAGTACCAACGGTGTTAGTTTAGGGTGAGGCAAGACTGGTGCATTGTTCGGACATTGGTTAGGATAGATCGAACATGCTCCCTTGGAGGGGGGTACATTATCCTGGACGATGTGGGCTTCATCGAGAGCTAGGACTGAGCAGCTCCACTGCCGGTGCTCAAGAGCGTCAATGTTGATAAACAATAGGAGTCTACCAGTGAGACTCTGACAGACACTGGGAACACTTACCCTTGCCATCAGTTTTGTTGCATTCCATTTCCTTGTTCTATAATGTATCCATCTGGTCGGCCCATTGAGGAGGAGGAACAGCCATTTGCATCACTGTGACTAGCGCAACAGGGCTGGTCCTAAAAGAGTAAAGAATAGTTTTTGCATCAACAGTTGGGATTGCACTAAGAACTGTATTGGGAATATCCTGGTTTCTGTAGGAGAAGTATCCTGTACATTTCTTTTGTTGGTACAACACCTATTTCCCCTGAACACATTTTTGTCACTTTGGCCCCTCACAAAGAAGAGCACCGAAAGCCTTATACAGAATACGTATTTGTACAAATGTTGCATCAGGCTCATGAGGTGTCTAATACCACTAATTGTTGGGTTTGTGGATTGTTTCCCTCAGTGACTCATAAAAGTGATAACTTGTTGTCCATGCCACTGTCATACATCAGTAGTTGCGAGGGTTGGTTTGAATTGCTCAGTATGGTGCATTCCCATCCCCAAATGTCTACTCTGGATAGGACACCTGTTGCTTCTCCCACTATGGTACAGAATGTACAATTCCATCACAGGGTTCCCCCTGTTGGGCCGACAGGACAAGAGACGTTTGGTAAATTGTTTTTAAGGTCCTGTGTGAACACATACAAAAGAGTAAAGAACAAGACCAGGTTTCGAATAGAAATGGCTGATTTCAAGGGTTTAACACGTCTGAGTCCTTCCAATCTTTCCAGGTTCGTAATGTTACCAAGGACAAGCCAATACCAGTGTCAGTGGTCAACACAATAGCTAGTTTCTGTGTCCAGGTGACTGGGAGGATAAAGGTGGGGGAGAGCAGATGCAATTCCACATACAGATTGAGAACGATCGATAGTCCCCCTTAATACCACCCCATAATGTCTATTTTGTCTGTGGATCCGAAGCCTAAGTCTGTTTCCTCAGGGGATCGTCGTGCAGGTGTTATCTCTTTTCTCCTTCCCCCGGTGTATATAGTTCCATCCAGTTACCATAAAGATCATCAGCTGCAGCGTAGTAGTGTATACTTGCCCTGAGTCAGAAGAGTCATTGATGCAAAAGATATAGATCAGACAGATACCACCTTACAACAGTTTGAGGTATACTGTGAAGGGTATCGTACCTTTTTGGGGCCACATGTCCAATAGCCTTAATATTTGTCGGCTCACACGAGTTGTGGAAGAAGTTATTATTACAACAGCAGAGATACTGACCAATATTACTGCTGAGCTCCAGCCTATGAGGCTCGTCACTTGATGGTGTTAGACGTCATCCTTGCTGATTGGGGAGGGGTCTGTCACTTTATTGGCAGTAGCTGTTGTGTGTACATACCTGACCACGCCCCCAATGTATATGCTGCCATACAGAAATTGCATAGACTCTCATCTGACATACATCAAGAAAATGGTACTTGGACTTTCTCTGGGTGGTTCTGGGGTATTTTTACGTCCTGTGGTTGGAAGATCCTTACCTTTCTAGCTGTAATTGCTGGTATTTTCTTCACATGTTGTCTCTGCATACACTGTTTCCCGACCTGCTGCACTTATTGAATAAGCGTTCTCACCCCTAAACGGAAAAAGCCAACTCCTGACCCTAGTGCTGTCATCATTTTGCAAAAAGACATTGTTGACATGATGCAGGTTGACGAGGGCATTTTTTGGTTCTACATCATCCCTTGCAACGTCAATTTCCGATGCTGAGTACATGGATAATTCTGAGTGTTGATTACTTTTGTTTCTCTGCATATTACCTCTTTTTCGTTCCCAATTCTAAAATGGTTTAGCAAATGCTAAAAGGAGGGTCTGTTGGAAATAAAATGTTTTAGCTGTATTGTTCATGCATTGTAAGTCTCAAGTTAGCATTCGCTGCACCATTTTATATTCAGCCGCCATTTTGAGCAGTGATCGAAACTAACTTCTGTCTCTCTCTCCCCAGCTGAAAGCAGCTGCGATAGTCTTCGTTTCTCTAAGGTTGAGCCTCGCTGTACTAATGAATACACTGTTCTTATTAGTGCATACCTTTCCCCCTATATAGGACTGCTCCCACCCTTAGAGCGGTGGGCACAGGCAGAGTGACCTTGGCGCCGGGATAGCATGTGCCCGGTCTCAGGATTGAAACTCATCCTTCTGTATCTCCTTTGTTCACCAGCTGCCAACTGGAAATTTCCAGTCTGGGCGTGTCTTTATTGGTTCTGAATTGTACATAATGTATCACCATGCTTGCTGAATTCAGTACCTCTGCAGAAATCCCAGGAGGCTGATCAGACTGGACTCCACTCGAGTGTACTAGAATAAAATATACTTGGTTTGTATTCTCTACTGTCTGACCGACTCTTCATTTGTATGGAAGGCTGAGAGGTGTCCACAAGTGACCCGGGTGGCCCTAATCAATCAAGTCAATGGGAAGGTCGCAGTTGCAGTTTTCAAGAATAAGGACCCTTCCCAGTGGACTCTAAAGAAACCCTGCGGAAGACAGAAGGTTGGAGAGTGACCCCACCCGTGGATACCCCAGGAACAAGTATACCTACATCAGGGAAGCCGGGTGCATAGGTGCAAAGTGACGTCGGAAACAGCTGTAGACCACAATGGAGAACTTCAGGAAAGATGTTGCTGGCGAAGAAGGTGAAAGAGTCAGGCAGAATCCAAGGATGGATTCTTGAAGAGAAGAACCTGCAAGCAGAGGGTACAGAGTCTATGCCACTCGGAGGTGACCGGGAGGCATAGAAGAGCAATGACCACCGATGACGGAAGATACAGGAGTGATGACGGTGACCTTATCGCTGCAGCTGTGAGGACCAGGCGACGCTGTGGAAGACCAGGAGACGTTAACAAGGTTCTTCCTTGACTCCAGTGGGCTCCCCTGATTGCTCTGGAACGGTGCAAAGGCGGGAAGAAGGTGGGCAATGTGATGGTCTGACCTATGTGGAAAGAGGTAACCACTTTGGGCAGAAAAGAGGGCCTATTGCGAAGGACCACTTTGTCCAGATGAACTGCAAGAAACGGAGGCTTAGAAGGGATCACTGACAAAATATCGAAAGACAAAAAATCGACCTACAAAAATATAGATACTACATTATCGATAACATTATTATCGACATCACATACTTATTTAAAAAATTACAAAAATATCGAACACACAATATCGAACTACATAAATATAGATACCCCAAATATCGCAAACACAGTTATCGAAAACCTAAAATATCGACGCTCATTAATAAACATTTACTTCATTACAAAATATCGTAAACAAAAATATCGACTACAAAAATATCTTCATTTTACAAATATCGACTATATAAAATTAAATACTAAAATCAAACTCTACACAAAATTAATATTAAACAATAATATATTTACTACATCTATAAAGAGACTTAACAATTTACTAAAACATTATTAACAACCTTCCTACATTAAACAACAATAATATGGAATTATACTTTAATAATTCATGCATACAATACATAATATAAAGTTTTTAAAAATACATATACAATAATACACCACAGACTACTAATTCGCGTTTTCCTTATTTGGAAACTAACTACCAGAACATGTAAAAAAAAAAAAAAAAATCGAACTAACCAATAAAAACACTCCAAATTCAAACTAACCAATAAAACACAGATAACAACATCCAAAGCACTATAAAAACAGTTGAACTTCATTCACAGCCCAGAACCCAAAAAAAGAAATTTAATGAAGAAGAAAATCTACAGGATTGCAACTGCAGATATAAGGAAATCAACATACAGCAAATATTTAAAACTATCAAAAGTAAGTAAACTATATTATACTCATTAAGACTCAAAGTAAATAAATTGAAATTACAATATACATACACTATAAATAAATAAATGTCTTCTTTTTATTTCATGTTTTCACTACAGGAAACTCCAAAAGAAACTAAGAAAATACAGAAAAGCCCAACAAAAGATACAACTAACAAAGTAAGTATTTCCCAACCAAAATTAAGCTAATAGATTAAAAAACCACCCAAATTCAATAACAATTGCAAATCCCCTATCCATTCCCTATAAAAATATAGAAACAAATATTAAAACAAATGTACTTTTATTTTCCAGAGAAAGAAAATACTGCAAGAAAATTCCACAAATAAAGAATAAAAGGCATTCAACTCAAAGACATAAAAACCAACTTTGTAAGTATATTGTAACTAAATGTTTGGTTTTTTCAACTGAAATTCATAGAACAACATATGTAATAACTGTAATATATATTTTTCATAGATAAAGCTACATCAAAATGACTGGAGGAGCAGAATTCATAACAAGCCAGAAGGGAAAAATGTTACTATGCTATATGGGATACACTTACACACAGGAAAAAGTGTATGGTTTAAAAGTTAACTGGAAATGCACTAAATACTACTCTAATAAGTGCTATGGGCGTGCTACAACACGAGAAACAACAGTACTATACACTAGAAAACATAACCATGCACCAAACATTACTGAAATAGAAGTCAGATCTGCATTGGAAACTATAAAGGAAGCTAGCACAAGTTCTGAAAAACCTACAAGTGTAATTTTAAAAGAGCAGCTTCCCAAAATTCCTAAAACTGCTACTACACAAATGCCATCTGTAACTTCGCTCAAAAGAACTATAGCACGTACTAAAAAAACCACTACTACTTCAACCCCAATTCCTCACACATATAGTGAAGTTATTATAAGTCCAGAACAAAGTATAACTTTAAACAAAGAACCATTTGTCATTTTTGATAATAAAAACAATGACAAAAGAATAATAATATTTGGAACTGCAAATAATCTCTCTAAACTACAAGAATCACAAAACTGGATGATGGATGGGACTTTTACCACATGTCCCAAGCCCTTTTTCCAACTATATACAATACACGTCCTATATCACAATTGCAATATACCATTAATTTACACATTATTACCAAACAAACATAGCTCCACATACACAGAACTATTAAATACAATAAAATCAAAAACAAATAACTTTTCCCCACAAAAAATCATCCTAGACTTTGAACATGCAATGATTAATACTATATTAAAAACACACCCCTATACCTGCTTTCAAGGCTGTTACTATCATTTTAATCAGTGCCTATGGAGACACATGCAAAAATCAGCCCTAGGCATTGAATATGCAACTAATTCAGCTTTCGCATATCAAATTAAAAAATTAACAGCACCAGCTTATGTACCTGACACAGACGTAACAGAACATTACAACATTTTAATAGACAGCGCCTTCTACAAACAAAATGAAGAAAAACTAAGTCCACTATTGGACTATTTTGAAGATACATGGGTCGGCAGACTACATAGATCTGGCCACAGAAGAAACCCTAAATTCTTAATTCCCTGGTGGAACGTATACAGAAGCACATTAAATGGAGAATCAAAAACTAATAACGCAGTTGAAGGATGGCAATCAACAGGCAGAACAAAACCAACACTAGAAAAATGTATTTCATGCCTACAAAAAGAACAGAGTTATCAAGAGTTCCGAATGGAACAATCCATAACTCAGCTAACTCCAAAAACCTCAAAACAAACTAAACAAATGTATAAATATCTAGAACAACAAGTAAAATTGTACCCTACTACCAAAGGCCTAGAATACCTAAACATCATAGCTAAACACTTCTTTAAAACATCAATACAAATAAATGACAAATTACTCATTTTCAATCATATCAAACACATAAAATATATTTATTTTATCACAAAAATAATTACTGTGTGTAACATATTTATACTTATTTTAATAAATATATTAACACACATTAATAATATTTGTAATAAAATTAAAATAAACAATAATAAGATAAAACAATACCCACCCACAATAAATAATAATAAATTAACTTACCAAATTTATTCCAAACTCTGTAAAATCCATTTTCTGTTTACACAATCCAAACATAAAAAATAAATATTTCCCCCAAAAAATGGAAAAATACAACTGTCGATTAAATCCATAATCCATGCAGCAAATATCCCCCGGAAAACCATGAAAAACCCGAAAATAGATAAAAATAGTAAAAAACGCTCCAGTAAAACCGAAAATTGTAAAGAGGTGTAAAAAACATATTAGTCAATAAAACGAACACACACTTCTTTTAAAAAAAAACGACTCCATCCGAAACGAAGAACCTAGGAAAGAAAGTATAAAAACAAAACAACATACACTCCCACCCACATAAAACAACACATAAACACTTACTAACAATAGTACTAGATTTTAAAAAGTTCTAAATATACATTAAACACCTTAAACGTAACTCTCGAAACATGCCTACACAACGTTAAAAACACATAAAAACACTACACGCAACTATAACACATAACATTTCCAAATATAACTAATATATATCCAGCTACACTAAACAGTATCTCACTAGGTTCAAAATTAAGTTGTAAACCATCTAAAACATAGAAAACAACCCTTACCTTTGACGACGCGAAGTAACTCCCAACCGCGAGCTTCCCTTCAACCCAAATGACACAAGACAACACTACCGGGTTACAAAATAGAGCGCCCAAAACCTAAGAAAACATTTACCTATAGAAAATAAAACTCATTAAATCAGGTAAAATGTTAATTTACAGACAAAATTTTTTCAAATATGTAACTAAAATAGACCTATTTTTTTCATGTACTTGAAATTTGTAATAAAATGTACCTAATTTGTAAAATTATAAAAATAAATATTAGAAAAAATACAATATTTATTATTATAATTTCTAAACAGAAAATACAACAAAACAATGTATAAAAAATTGTTACAAATATTTTTCATTAATTATAAAATTATATTTATGTTAAAAATTGGTTTGATTTGAAAACATTGTAAAAACAATTAATATTAATATTTTAAATATTAATATTAATTAAAAATTGTAACATGTTTCTAATACAAATGTAAAAATGTTAAAAATGTATATATATGAAAACAGTTTACACATTTTTTGTATAAATATTTGCAAAACCTATTGCTTTATTTAATTTAATTTAAAACACAAAATTCTACTACGTTATTAATAACTAAAATGTACTAAAAAACTGTACAAAATATAGTAAATGTACATAACATTTTTTCTGACCTATATTCAATATGTTTGAATTGAATTACAATGTAAATAAAGATTTTTCTGAATTATCCTACTCATATTAATAAACAATAAAAAATTTCAAAAACTACAATAAAAACCATGTGCTTTTCTTATTAATTGTGGTTCTCTGATTATTTATATTTACCTTCTATTATCAATATTTTACATATATAAAAAATTGTTTTTACAAACATAAAAATACATAAATATTATAAATTTAGAGAATACCATTACCCATTATTCCAATACAAAATATTCTTATTTTGTTTTCTACTAATAACATTTAATATATCAATAAACATATCACTTTAAAACTAAGTTTATTTATAATCCTAAACTATACATTTTTAATAAAGTAGTACAAATCCAATATATAACAATAAAATACAATGACTATACACTTAAATTTGTTTTTTACTATTGCTATATCAATTTAATTTAATTTCATCAAATACCAGACAGTGAACCTCTAAATCTACTATAACCACTGCACTTAACATTAATTACAGTAGATGTTCAAAAGTAAAAAGAAATAATTCTACACTTCCAATGCTATTTAAATTAATTAAAATGAATAATAAAAAATATACACAATTTACATACTATTATCACTGCAATCTATAACAAAATATGATAAATACTTGAAACACTAAACATAATTTATTACCTATTTCCACTCCAATCTACAATAAATTGTGGTAGATGCTGGACAGAAAACATTACTCCACTGAACAATAGGTTGCAGTAGGTGCTGGTCAGTAAACATAAAACATTTACTATTCCCACCCCAGTCTATAATAAATTACAGTAGGTGCTGGACAGTGACCATAAATAATTTACTATTCCCACTCCAGTCTATTAAAAGTTGGAATAGGTGCTGATCAGTAAACAACAATAATTTACTATTCCCACTCCAGTCTATAATAGGTTTGAGTAGGTGCTGGACAGTAAACAAAAATAATTTAATATTCCCACTCAAATCTATAAAAAATAGGAGTAGGTGCTGGACACTAAACATGAAACATTTACTATTCCCACTCCAGTCTATAATAAATTAGAGTAGGTGCTGGACAGTTACCATAAATAATTTACTATTCTCACTCCAGTCTATTAAAGGTTGCAATAAGTGCTGGTCAGTAAACAACAATAATTTACTATTCCCACTCCATTCTATAATAGGTTGTAGTATGTGCTTGACAGTAAACAAAAATAATTTACTATTCCCACTCAAATCTATAAAATATTGGAGTAGGTGCTGGACACTAAACATGAAAAATTTACTATTCCCACTCCAGTCTATTATAAGTTAGAGTAGGTGCTGGACAGTTACCATAAATAATTTACTATTCTCACTCCAGTCTATTAAAGGTTGCAATAAGTGCTGGTCAGTAAACAACAATAATTTACTATTCCCACTCCAGTCTATAAAATATTGGAGTAGGTGCTGGACACTAGGTGCCGATTACGATCCGGCAAAAAAATTCCCCGTACGACTCGTATCCGGTCTTTTTACCGTACGAATCGTACAAGTGCCGTACAAACTGCCAATTACGATTCGCATGGTAAAAAGTCCATACGAATCGCATTGGGAATTATTCCCCACACGTCCTCGGGTCGGAAAATGTGTCCGACACGTCCTCGGACGATTTACCGTACAAATGTGAAAAGTGAAGTCCGACGCGGAATCACGATCCATCCCGTGCGTCCGATGTTACAACCGTATGGAAAAAACACCGTCCGCACCGGACTCCCATAACAACCATGGAGACATGTGCCCGCATACGCGCCGACCCCCCCAGCCCCGTATGTACGCGACGTACCCCCCTCCCAGCCCCCGTATGTACGCGCCGTACCCCCCCAGCCCCCGTATGTACGCGCCGTACCCCCACCCGTGTATGTACACCCTTGTACGTGTCAAACCCCCCCGTGTATGTACACCCTTGTACGTGTCGAACCCCCCCCGTGTATGTACACCCGTGTACGTTCGAGTCGTACCCCCACCCGTGTATGTACACCCTTGTACGTGTCGAACCCCCCCGTGTATGTACACCCTTGTACGTTCCAGTCGTACCCCCACCCGTGTATGTACGGTGCGTACCCCCAGGGGGGGTACGCACCGTACATACACGGGTGGGGGTACGACTCGAACGTACACGGGTGTACATACACGGGGGGGTTCGACACGTACAAGGGTGTACATACACGGGGGTTCGACACATACAAGGGTGTACATACACGGGTGGGGGTACGACTCGAACGCACGGGGCTGGGGGGGTACGACTCGAACGTACGCGGGCTGGGGGGGGTACGGCGCGTACATACGCGGGCTGGGGGGGGGTCGGCGCGTACGTACGGGGGCTGGGGGGGGGGGGTCGGCGCGTACCGGGCCACCTACTCTGGTCGTTTCGCGCCGTACTTCGCTTTTCCGGCACTTTTTGGGTGCCGTGAAAATATTGCCGTCCGGACTGCTGTCGGTTCGAATCGTAATTCCTGGGTCGTGAAACGCTGCCTGAAAGCGTCCCGACGTCACGTCGCAGCATTCCCGGATCACATTCGTATGTATATTTTCGTCGGTCGGTGTTTTTTACGATTCGTACGGAAATGGTGTTTCCGTGCGACTAGTAATTCCATGTTTGTAAAGTTTTACGACCGGGTACGAGTCGGACGGAGAAAACGCTCCGACCGACGGTTCGTACCCGGTTTTTACCGGATCGTAATCGGCACCTAAACATGAAAAATGTACTATTCATACTCCAGTCTATAATAAATTAGAGTAGGTGCTGGACAGTGACCATAAATAATTTACTATTCCCACTCCAGTCTATAAAAGTTTTGAATAGGTGCTGGACAGTAAAAAAAATTAATTTACTATTTACTATTCCCATACTATTCTATAATAAATTACAGTAGATGCTGGACAGTAACCATAAATTATTTCCTATTCCCAATCCAAAGTATAAAAAATTGTAGTAGATGCTGGACACTACACATAAATAATATACTATTCCCACTCCAATCTACAATAAATTGTGGTAGGTGCTGAACAATAAACAAAAATAATTACCCATTCCCACTCCAATCTATACAAAATGACAGTACATAATACACAGTAAACATAAATAATGTACAATTCCCACTCCCCTTTTTAAAAAATTAAAGTAAGTGCCAGACACTACATATAAAAAAATTACAATTCCCACGAAAATACATTACATTTTTGGGTAGTTGCTCAACACTAAACATACATATTTTTCAATTGCCACTGCTATATAAAATCTAATTATGAAAAAGTCATTACTAAACATTATCAATAATAGGCCCCTAAAATTATTTAATTTTAATAACTCCCCACCCTCATCACACATAAATCCCCCCAAAAAATCTTAATATTTAATGAAAATTAATAATCCTATTTTCCTACATTTTTATATCTATATCTGTTTTATATTTTAGTAATGTAATAATAATATTTAATACAACATATCCATTTTTCGTAAAATCCCCAACCTTATCCCCTATGAACACACCAATCCCAGAACTAAAATAATTTTTCATCTTTTCAATGCTAAATCAATTTTTTTCTTTCTAAATATATTCTGAAATGTGCAAATATAACAAAAAATATTATTGTGACAAAATAATCTTAATAACACTCCCTACAATAATACTCTATAAAACAAAAAACACACTCCTAAATATATTTGTAAAAATTTCATTTAATTGATTTTTTTTTTTAAATTAACTGCATTTTTATATTAAAATTTCATATGACTTAATTTTGCAAATACATTTTTCAAACACTACCCATCATTAACCCTATAAACCCACCATCACACTTCTAAAATAAAATATTAGAATACAATTTTAATATTACATTTTAATTTTTCTAAATTTATAAATAAATTTACAAATTTTTATATAATTTAAAATAAATATTTTCAAAACACTACACACCCTTATGCCCCATACAACCCAAATCCCACTCCTCCAAATACTCCTAAAATTGAGATTTTATTATTAAATATTTTTATAAATTATTTAATCAATTATTTTAATACAAAACCTGATATTTAACAGTAAAATTTTTTTTATAAATAAATCCCCAAACTTAAAACCTACGAAGCCAACATCCCACTTATATTTATTGTTTAATTTATTGTAAATATTACTATTTGTATTACTAAATTAAAATCTAAATTTAGAAATATTTAAAATTATATTACATAAAAAAGATATATTTTTAAAACACTCCACACCCTTATACCCTATAAACCCCAAATCCCACTTCTACAATTAATTTTCTTAATAAAATTGAAAATTTTTAATTCTATTAAAAAATATAATTTCTAAATTCTTTCATAAAATATTACATTTAATATATATTTCTAAAACACTCCCCACCCTTATCCCCTATAAACCAAAAATCCCACTTATTAAAATAATTTTCTTATTAAAATTTTACATTTTTAATTTTATTAAAAAATAGATTTTTTAAATTATTTCATAAAATATTAAATTTAATATATATTTCTAAAACACTCCCCAACCTTATCCCCTATAAACCAAAAATCCCACTTATTAAATTAATTTACTAATTAAAATGTAAATATAGAAATTATTTTGATAAATTAAATTCTAATTGTACAAATATTTCATAGAATATTTCATTTAAAATATATATTTTTAAAACACTCCCCACCCTTATCCCCTATAAACCCAACATCCCGCTCCTAAAACTATATATCAAAATTCAAAATATAATATTAATTTAATCAAAATTCTTAATTTTAATACACTAAAATAAACATTTTCTAACACTTATAAACAATAAATTTAAAAAAATAACAAATTCACAGAATACTATCCTTTTTTGATATTTTCACAACACGATATTATGACATTCGATATACTATACTTCGATATTTTACTACACATAACAATATCGAAATTTTTTACATCGATATACAAAACAGAGATATTTTATACCATCGATATTTTTACTTCGATATTTCTGTATGTCGATATTAAAATTTCGATATTTTGACTACTCACCGCTTAGAAGAAAGAGCCTGAAGCTCACTCACCCTGCGAGCAGATGTGATGGCAAGCAGAGGACAATTATGTAGTGGCTCGAAGGGAGCACACATAACGTAATAAGAACAAGATTCAAGTCCCACTGGGGCATTATGAAAGGAGAAGGATGATAGAGATGAGTAATGCCTTTTAGAAATCTATTTACAATCGGAGACTTAAAAAGCAGGCTGAACAGGAAGGCACAAAAAGTCGAGATGGCCGAAAGGTAGCCTTTAAGAGTGCCCAGAGCAGAGCCCTGCTGGGCCAAATATAGAACAAAGAGGAGAACCTCTGAAAGAGGGGAAGAAAGGAGATCCACAGCCTTTGCTGTGCACCATGCCACCATTCTTTCCATCTACAGTTTTAGTGGAGAGACGCCTGGCTGCCAAGATAACATTACAGACTTTGGAAGGAAGGTAGAAAGCTGTCCACTGTCGCCCCTCAATCTCAACGCAAGGAGGTGGAGGCTGGACAGGTTCAGGTGGAGGCTGGACAGGTTTGGGTGGAGGACCGTCCCCTGCTGCTGTGACAGAAGATCCTCCCGAAGAGGCAGTCTGATCGAAGGATCGATGCCATGCTCAAGAGCTCGGGGTACCAGTCCAGAGCCACAAGAATGACTTGGGCCTGGTCGCGCTTGATCTTCTTCAGTACTCTGGGCAGAAGCGATACAGGCAGAAAGGTGTACAGGAGGCCGCAATTCTACCCACGACGAAAACCATCGCAGAGCGAGTACCGCCTTGGAAACGCCACCTCGCAGAATTGCTGACATTGCGCGTTCTCTTTGGTGGTGAACAGATTTAACTAATTGTCTCTCCACTGCCGAAAGAGACCTTGCACCACCTCTGAGTGAAGATGCCATTCGTGATCCATTATGCACTGAAGGCTGAGTTTGTCCGCCCTGGCTTTCAGGGAACCTGCCAGGTGTTGGATCACCAGAGACATGCCCTGATGTTCCAGCCATGTCCAAAGGCACGGAGCCTCTTGACATGGAGGTCCACGACCCCACCCTGTTTGTTGCAGTACCACATGGCGGTGGTGTTGTCTGGGAACACCTGTACTACTCTCCCTCTGACAGAAGGAAGAAATCTCTCCAGTGCAAGACCGATCACCCGGAGGACCAAAAGGTTGATATGGAGACCGGAATCCGCCAGAGACCCCTGATCTCCGCCTCTCCCAGGTGGCCACACCATCCCAGAATTGACACATCTGTCACTACTGTGAACTGTGGTTGGGGAAGGGAGGGGGATCTGCCGCTGACCCAGTCCTGTTTCGTGATCCACCACTGCAATTGACGTGAAGTCCCCTCCGACATCTGAAAGATTCCTCTGATGACGCGTCTACTGGAACTTCAGGTCCCACTGCAGAGCCCACATATGCCACCTGGCACCACCAACAGGATGGAGGAGGCCATGAGGCCTTCAGAATCAGGGTCATTCTCACTGATATCCAGGATAGAGGCTGAAACATGGTTATTATAGCCCGAATATCCTAGCTGCTCGGGAGCTTAAGCCTGAAACTGCGCTGTATTCAGAACTGCCCCGATGAAAAGGAGCTTCGGAGAGGGAGTCAGGTGTGATTTCGGCACATTGATAGTGAACCCCAGCAAGTGCATGAGGTTCGCCGTAGTCTGGAGGTGGGACACAACAGCCTGGGGCGAGCTTGCCTTCAACAGCCAGTCGTCGAGATAGGGGAAGACGGAAACCCCTGATCTGCACAGATGAGCTGTGACCTGTGCCATCACTTTCGTAAACACCTGAGGGGTGCTGGTAAAACCAAAGGGGAGCATACTAAAATGAAAATGCTCATGGCCTACTGTGAACCGTAGGTATGCCTGTGGGCAGGCAGGACGGGGATATGGAAGTAGGCGTCGCTCAACTCCAACGCTACCTTCCAGTCTCCAGGGTCGAGGGCAGAGAGAACCTGAGCCAACGTGAGCATCTTGAACTTCTCCTTACCGGGGAAGAGGTTGAGGGCCCTGAGGTCTAAGATATGATGTAGGCCTTTGTCCTTCTTGGGTACCAGAAAGTAGTGGGAGTAGCAACCACGACTGACTTCTGGCACAGGGACCCTTTCGATAGCTCCCTTGGCCAAGAGAGCTGCAACTTCCTGGCGGAGAAGGACCAAGTGATCCTTTGACATGCGATGGAAGGATGGTGGCATGGAGGGCAGGGTAGTCTCGAAGGGGAGGGAAGTAGCCCCTTCGGACTAGCTGCAAAACCCACCTGTTTGACGTGATGGTTTGCCAGTGGGGGAGGTGATGGCAGATCCTGCCGCCCAATGGCAACTGATGGCCCTGGAAGGTCAGACTAGGAGGTTTTGAAGGCTGCTGCAGGGGGATTATGGGTGGACTGGCCCGCCCGCTGGCCCCCAGACCCGCGTCGCTGGGTCCCACATCCGTGGCTATGCAGAAGCTGGGTAGCTTGCGCAGCCCTGTGGCCAGGCTGTGTGGAACGTGGTGGGACACCCCTTCTGTAGCTGCGAAAGGCGGACTGCATGGGGCGAAAGGTGGCTGCAAGGCCCAAGTATCTGGCCGTAGCCCTAGATTCCTTGAAGCGCTTGAGCACTGAGTCCGCCTTGTTGCCAAACAGGCGACGGCCACCTAAGGCCATGTCCAAAAGGGTGGATTGGAAATCCCCAGAGAAACCAGATGTCCTCAACCAGGTGTAGGGCCTCAAGGCTACTGACGTGGAAACCGTTCTGCCTAGAGAGTTGGCGGTATCCAGCCCACACCGGATGGCAAACTTCGCTTCGTCTCGACCCTCTGCGTGGGTGAGAATGGCCCGGGCCTCCTCCAGGCACTGCGGCAGCACTTGCGCAACCGTATCCCACACCGTATGGGAATAACAACCCAAGAAACATGCAGTGTTCACTGACCGCAGCGCTAAGCTGGCGGAAAAAAACATCTTCTTCCCAAAGTGGCCCAGCTTCTTGGATTCCCTATCAGGGGGAGCAGTAGGGAATGCGTCCTTAGAAGATGAGGCTTGGACCACCAAGCTCTCGGGGGTAGGGTGCTGGGAGAGAAAAAGTGGGTCGGCCGGGCAGTGGCATCGGACAATCATCCTGTCCACAGGAGCCCCTGTGCTGGGCTTGGACCAAGTGCCCAGAAGGATGTCCGTGAGAGCTTCATTAAAAGGCAGCAGGGGCTCCGTAGAGGCCGCTGCCGGTTGAAGTGCCTCTGTCAGGAGGTTAGTCCTGACTGCCACCATAGGAAGCTCAAATCCCAAGACCTCAGCCGCTCTACCCAACACCAATACGTAAGAGGCTCCCTCCTCTGTAGCCACAGTAGGGGGAAGAGCATGCCAAGGTTTGGGGAGGGATCCAAACCACTGGCGTCACCCAGTTCCTCTCGCGAGTCCGGCTCCTGAAGCTGGTCAGCTAAAAGGTCTCCAGACCCCTCCCAGTCCTCCTCACCTGCCTCTGGCTGCCACCCAGAGTGATAGGGAACACCAGGGATGAACAGTGGTACAAAAGTACCCTCCGGCACCGGTGCACAAGTTACTTACCTTCGGTAACGATATATCTGTAAGAGACATTAGTTAGTGACAGATTCCTTACCTTAGAATTACTCCCAGGCGTCAAACTGGCTCTGGAAAGTTTTCCTCAGCAGAACCCCTGCGCGTCTGAAGGTGGTGTTGTGCGTCTCCGCATCCGTAGTAGGCGTCGTGATCGCCGGGATGACGTCGCAGCAGCTACTTAGACAACGCCCTCTCGCACTGATGTCAGTTCTGTACACGACTTTCCGCGCCAGGAACACAGAGCCATGCAAGATACTGACCACTGGTGTATTGAAACTAGGGCCCTGAAAGGGATGACCTTAACCCTAGAAATCAGTTCACAGAACGGGGAGGATGGGTTGGGCGGTAAGGAATCTATCACTAACTAATGTCTCTTACAGATATATTGTTACCGAAGGTAAGTAACTTGTGCATCTGAAAGAGACACGTAAGTGATAGATTCCTTACCTTAGAATAGATACCCCAGCAATACCAAGCCCGGTGGTAGGTCTGCGACCAAGATTACACCAGAAAGTCACGGAGAACAGAACGCCCAAAGAAGCCGTCTCTCCGGACTTGGCTGTCAAGGTAATAGTGCTTAGTAAAAGTGTGCAGTGAGGCCCATGTGGCTGCCTGACAGATGTCTTGCAGGGGGACACCACGTCCCAATGCAGTAGTAGCTGCTGTCGCCCTGGTAGAAAGGGCGCACAACCGCACCAGAGGTTCCTTTTTAGTCAGAGAATACCAGGCTTTTATACACAAGACAACCCAGCGGGAGATAGTCCTCTTGTGTACAGCCCGGCCTTTCTTGGCGCCTATGTAGCCAACAATGAGCTGGTCATCCACCCGGAACTGTTGTGTGCGATTAAGGTAAAATGAGAGCACACGTTTTGGGTCCAGACGGTGGAGCCTCTCTTCCTCTCTGGAAGGGTGCAGAGGCGGAAAGAAAGTGGGCAGGGTGATAGTTTACCCGATGTGGAAGGCAAGAATGAAGGACGAGTGCAGAGCACAACTTTGTCCGGATAAACAGACAGAAAAGGTGGTTTACAGAAAAGAGCCTGGAGTTCGCTCACTCGCCTAGCGGAGGTGATGGCAACCAGGAAAGCAGTCTTTAAAGTCAGTAAACAAAGAGGACAGTTGTGAAGCGGCTCAAAAGGAGCACACATCAAATAAGTAATAACCAGATTAAAGTCCCACTGCGGCATCGCAAATGGAATAGGAGGGAAAAGGTGAGTAATGCCTTTGAGAAGTCTACTTACGACAGGGGACTTGAAAAGAGAGGGCTTATCAGGGAGCCTGAGAAAGGCTGAAATTGCTGAAAGGTAGTCCTTAATAGTGCTCAGAGCAGAGTCCTGCAGGGCCAAAGAAAGAAGGAACAAAAGGACTTCTGAAAGAGGGGATCTACAGCCTTTGCTGTGCACCATGCCACAAATTTGGGCGTATGCAGATTTAGTGGAGGGATGCCTGGCTGCCAGAATGATATCACAGACTTCAGGAGGCAAGTCAAATGGAATCAACTGTCGCCGCTCAATCTCCACGCAAGGAGGTGGAGGCTGGACAGGTTCGGGTGAAGGTCCTTTCCCTGCTGCTGTGACAGAAGATCCTCCCGAAGAGGCAGTCGGATCAGGGAATCCACGCTCATACTGAGTAACTCAGGATACCAAACTCTTCGAGCCCAGTCCGGGGCCACAAGAATGACTTGGGCTCAGTCGCGCCTGATCTTCTTCAGCACTCTGGGTAGAAGTGGTATAGGCGGAAAGGTGTACAATAGACTGCAACTCCATTCGTGACGAAAAGCATCGTGAAGCGAGTGCCGCCTTTGGAAATCCCAACGCGCAGAACTGCTGACATTGCGCGTTCTCCTCGGTGGCGAATAGATCTAACCAAGGCTCTCCCCACAGTTTTTTTTTTTTGAAACCGTTTATTACAAAACTCAAAAAATATACAAAGATGGGCCTACAACCTTCCGGCCGGCCGCTAGTAAACAAAAGGAGCATATGATACACATTGTAGAGCGCGCGTTGCGGCTAAGGAAGATGCACAGGAGTTAGCAGCGTTGATAGCCACACCATCCGGACCCCACTGTACGGTTTCATTTTAAACTGAAATAACAACCAGAAAAAACAAAAACCACAAGGCAATCTACAATCAGACATAGCAGCATGTGCTCCCCTGAGAGGGGGACCCTACCAATCCATAGGAGTATCAAGAAGGGGAAGAGATCAGGATTAGGGCTGGGTAAAACTCAATGCCCGGAACAGGGAAGATGGGTCGGCTACGGGGATGGGGCAGGCGACGGATCGGGCAATAACGGTGGAGTACAGATTCCCCCGCGGTAGGCGTTCCAGGGGCCCCAGACTTTCACCCATGTCCCAGGCTTACCTCTCGCAACATACACCACCTTTTCCCGAAACATGCACCAATCCATATGTTCCTTCCAGGCCGAGACAGTCGGGGACCTCTGAGATCCCCACAGTTGAGCAATATCACGCTTGGCCACCATATATCCCAGAGTCACCCACCACGTCTGTGGCGCCGAGTAGTCGGTAGGTTCCCACACATTCAACAGGCATCTCCTCGCTTCGGGTAGCAGCACCACATGCGTAACCACACGCAGGACCTCATGCACACCACGCCAGAATCGCTCCACCTCCGGGCATTCCCACAATATATGCAGAAAGGTCCCCAAAGCGCCACACCCACGCTTACACAACCCGTCCACAGCATAGCCCATACGCAGAAGCCTCGGCCCCGTCATGTAGACTCTGTGGAGTATCTTGAGCTGGACGAAGCGAAGGCGGGCCGGTATGGCCACCTCTTTCGGGGAGGCCACCGCAAGGGTCCAGTCCTCGTCGTCCAGCTCCAGTCCATCGGCAACCCAAGCCTCACGAAGGGCAGTCAGCAATCCCGTGCGGTCATTGATCAGTTTTTTGTAGATCAGTGAGATCGTGCTGTCCGGAACGTGTCCATCCAGCACTCTATCCTCAAGGGGGGAACACTCCGGGATGGATGCAACGTCCGGGAAGATGGAGCCCAGTGCATGACGGATCTGCAAATACCGAAAGTACTCCCTGCCATGCAAGTGGAATTCCGTCTGCAGCATCTCGAACGTTTTAAATCCTCCCCTCGTCCAGAGATCCCCCACCTTGCTGATGCCTATCATGTCCCACTTCTCGAAGCCCTTCGAGGTCCACAGGGAGCCCAACTGCTCGGACGCGTATAGTGGTGACGCCCGGGTCAGACGATCCTTCCACCCCATCGCCACATTAGCCGCGTGCCACACTCGCACCATGACACGCGTGGGGCCGGTCAGCCGAGCGTCGGGCGTGCTGGAGTAGAGCGCTCGATTATAGTCCCCACCCGGGAGTAGCATCTTATCCATTTCGAATGCCGGGTTTAAAGCGGGCCCATACAGGCCGTGATTAATCGCAGCCAGCTGGGAGGCCCAATAGTATCGTTTGATATCCGGGAGGGCAATCCCGCCGTCATACCATGGGAGCGTCAGCTTCGCCAGGGCGATACGCGGCCTCCCGTCCCAGAACAGGCGGCGCTGCAAACTCTCCACCTCACGGAAGTAGCGCGCTGGAACGGTGGTCCATAGTATTCTGCAAAGCGTAGAGGAAGCGCGGCAGAGACATCATCTTAAACAATGCCGCCCGGCCGAGCGGCGAGAGCGGCAAGCGCCGCCAGCGCGTGACATCTTCCTTCAGGCGCTGGAGGGGATGAAGCAAGTTCCGATCATACCGGGCCTCCGGGTCCAGAGCAATGAAGACACCCAGGTACCGAAATCCCTGCGGGGCGATCTGGATCGGACAGCCCCGCGGGAGAATGGGCGCCTCCCCAGAGAGAACATACACGCACGATTTAGCCCAGTTGATGACAAGGCCGGAGTTACGACCAAATGAATGCAAAACATCAACCAGTACTATAAGTGAGTTACGTGGGGAAGCTAGGTACAAGAGGATGTCATCAGCGTATAGGGATACACGGTCCTCATGCTCGGGGGTCCAACGGAGACCACGGATGGAAGGCTCCCACCGCAGCCACTCTGCCAGGGGCTCCAAGGCAAGCGCAAAAAGGAGCGGCGATAAGGGGCAGCCCTGCCGCGTGCCCCGGCCCAGCTCGAACGGAGCCGATACTCTACCGTTCACCACCACCTGCGCCAATGGGCCCGAATACAGCAATTTGACCCAACTGATGAACCCTGCACCAAAGCCAAACTTCGCAAGCATCGCCCAGATGTATGGCCATTCAAGCGTATCAAACGCCATGGTGGCGTCCAGGGATGCCAAAATGGCCGGCTCCCGTATGTACTGAACACGTGCAAGCACCCCATGCAAACGCCGCAAGTTAAGAGCTGTGTTACGATGGGGAATAAAGCCGGACTGATCCTGGTGAACCAGTTCGCCCACCACGCCGACCAGCCGATTGGCCAGGACCTTGGCGAGAATTTTAGGCTCCGCGTTCAGTAGCGAAATGAGCCGATAGGATGTAACCCGGTCCCGAGGTCTCCCCTCCTTATGGATAACCACGATTGTAGCCAGACGCTGGTCCAGCGGGAGGGAGCCCACCGAATGGGCCTCCAGGAACATCGATCGGAGATGTGGTGCCAGCGTATCCGGTCTCAATTTGTACAACTCGATGGGGAGACCATTAGGACCCATGGCCTTGCCGGAAGCGACCGAACGTATGGCGAGGGCGATTTCGTCGGAGGTTGGAGCGGCGTCCAACGACACTCTGTCCTCCTCCGAAAGGGAAGGCAGCGCGATATCCCTGAGCAGGGGCTCTCCCCACTGTTGAAAGAGACCTTGCGCCACCTCCGAGTGAAGACGCCATACATGATCCATCATGCACCTGCAGCTGAGTTTGTTCGCCCTGGCATTCAAAGAACCTGCCAAGTGTTAAACCACCAAGGAAATGCCTTGACGTTCCAGCCATGTCCAGAGACGCAGAGCCTGCTGATATAGGGTCCACGACCCCACCCGCCTTGCTTGTTGCAGTACCACATGGCGGTGGTGTTGTCTGTAAACAGCTGCACTACTCTCCCCTTGACAGAGGGAAGGAATGCCTTCAGTGCAAGTAGGATCGCCCGGTGCTCCAAAAGGATGATATGGAGCCTGGAGTCCGCCGCAGACCAGAGGCCTCTGATCCCCGCCTCTCCCATGTGGCTGCCCAACCCCAGGAGGGACGCATCCGTCACCACTGTGTGCTCCGGTTGGGGAAGCGAGAGGGATCTGCCTCTGACCCAATGCTGGTTCGTGAGCTACCACTGCAACTGTTGTGCAGTGCCCTCCGAGATCTGGATGTACTCGGACGGGTCCCCTTGATGCTGCGCCCACTGGAACTTCAGGTCCCACTGCAGAGCCCGCATATGCCATCTGGCATGATTGGTCAGCAGGATGCAGGAGGCCATGAGGCCCAGCAGCCTCAAGGTCATCCTGACCGAAACCCAGGACAAGGTCCGAAAGATCAGAATCATAGCTCAAATGTCCCGGACTCACTGTTCGGGAGGATAAACCCAAAACTGCGCCGTGTCCAGAACCGCTCCAATAAAGAGGAGCTTCTGAGAGGGAATCAGGTGCGACTTCAGCACATTGATGGAGAACCCCAGCAAATGCAGGAGGTCGGCCGTAGTCTAAAAGTGGGAGACTACTGCCTGGGGCGAGCCTGCCTTCAACAACCAGTCGTCGAGATAGGGGGAAGACTGAAACCCCTGATCTGCGCAGATGAGCTGCGACCACCGCCATCACTTTCGTGAACATCCGAGGGGCGATGGTAAGGCTAAAAGGGAGCACAGTGAACTGAAAGTGCTCGTGGCCTACCGTGAACCACATGTAATGTCGGTGGGCTGGCAGGATGGGGATATGAAAATAAGCGTCCTGCAAGTCCAACGCTACCATCCAGTCTTGCGGGTCTAGGGCAGACAAGACCTGAGCAAGTGTGAGCATCTTGAACTTCTCCTTCTGTAGGAAGCGACTGACATTCTGAAGGTCTAAGATAGGACGCAGGCCCTTGTCCTTCTTTGGAACCAAAAAGTAGTGGGAGTAACAACCACAACCTACTTCTGGCCGAACGCGCTCAATGGCTCCCTTGGCCAAGGGGGCCGTAACTTCCTGCTGGAGAAGTGCCAAGTGATCCCCAGACATGCGGAGGTACTGAGGTGGCATGGCTGGAGGGGTAGTCTTGAAGGGGAGGGACTAGCCCCTTCGGACTATCTGTAAAACCCACCTGTCCGAAGTGATGGTGCGCCAGTGGGGGAGGTGATGGCGAATCCTACCACCCACTGGCGTTTGGTGGGCCTGAAACACCGGACTAGGAAGGTTTGGAGGCAGTGGTGGCAGGGGAGGTGGTGGACTGACCCGCCCGTGACCCACCTCAGCGGGTCCCACATCCGCGGCTGCACTGAGACTGTTGCTGTGCAGACCTGTGGCTTTGAAACAAAC
This sequence comes from Triturus cristatus, assembly GCF_964204655.1. Taxonomy (NCBI): domain Eukaryota; kingdom Metazoa; phylum Chordata; class Amphibia; order Caudata; family Salamandridae; genus Triturus; species Triturus cristatus. Next base: position 736,307,140 of record NC_140586.1, on the reverse strand, counting down.
GTGTTTGGGCACCCCTTCCTTGGCCACGAAAGGAGCGAAAAGCAGAAGCCGAAGGAGTGCGTGTGGCTGAAAGGCCCAAGGACTTGGCCGGAGCCAGCGAGTCCTCAAAACGCTCCAATGCTCTGTCTGCCTTGTCGCCAAAAAGGCGAGGGCCATCAAAAGGCATGTCCATCAGAGTGTTCTGGACATCCCCAGAAAAGCCAGTCGTCCTCAGCCAGGCGTGACGGCGTAGCGCCACTGTCGTGGAAATCGCTCTGCCCAGCGAGTCGGCGGTGTCAAGGCCACAACGAATCGTGAACTTGGCTGCATCTCTCCCCTCAGCAATAGCTTGGGAGAGCACCGTCCGGGCCTCCTCCGGACACTGAGGCAGCACCTGCACCACCGTAACCCACACAGAGTGGGAATAACGGCCCAAGATGCATGCAGTGTTCACAGACCGCAACCCTGAACTGGCGGAAGAGAAAATCTTCTTCCCAAACTGCTCCAGTTTCTTGGATTCCCTGTCCGAAGGTACGGAAGGCAATGCGCTCGGTGACACGGAGGCTTGGACAACCAAGCTCTCAGGGGTAGGGTGTTGGGAGAAGAAAATGGGGTTGCATGGGGCCGGGCGATGGCGTCGGGCCACGTTCCTATCCACAGGAGCCCCTGTGTTGGGCCTGGACCAGGTGCCCAAAAGAAAGTCCAAAAGTGCATCATTAAAAGGCAGCAGCGGCTCCGCAGAGGATGCCGCTGTCTGAAGCACTTCTGTCAGGAGGTTAGTCCTGACGGCCACTGTAGGGAGCTCAAGGTGGAGAGCCTCTGCCACCCTACGCAACACCACTGAATAAGTACCACGCTCCTCCGTAGCCACAGTAGGAGACAGTGCGCCAGGTTCTGGAGAGAAATTCAGATCACCTGCGTCCTCCACATCCTCTGCCCTGTCTGGGTCTAACTCGCATTGGGCTGCGAGAGGGTCCTCAGACCCCTCCCAGTCCTCCCCGTCCTCCGTAACCTCCTGGGCAGGTGGGAAAGAGGGAGGAGAATGGAGAAAGGGATAAAAAATCCCCATCGGCGTTGGATTCAGCGTTGATCGACACTCGTCCGGCACCATCTCCATGTCGGGGTGGAAGCCGTGGACAACATCGGCCGGGCGGGTGGCCGACGCCGGCGGTGGTGCCGTAGATGTCGATGTCGGTGGAGGTCATACGAGGCCAACCGACATCGGCTGGGATCCATGCATGGATCCATGGGGGCCTCGTGGTGCCGAGGCCGGAGCCGGCGACGACGTTGGGGCCAGAGATATCGACGAAGAAGGGCGAGGACCCCAAGTCGGACCCGTGGGGCCAGAAGGCGTGGCGGCGGGGCCTGACGGGCCAAACAGACGGCCCATATCTGACAGAAATTCCTGCAGCTGGGCTGGAGTCGCCGACGGACCCGGGAAGGGTGGGTAGGCCGTCGGCAACTGCGTAGGCTCTGCTGGAGCCGCGGGGGTGGCACCACCCGCACCCTCAGCCATGTTGCGCGACAGGCTAGGGGAAGGCGAAGAGCGACGTCGCTTCTTCGACTTCTTGTGCTTCGTCTTACCTGACACCGAGTGCGAAGACTTCGTAGAACGATGGTGGCGGCTCCGCGACTGGTCCCTCAACCTCCCACGGGACCGGGACCTTGAACGGCGCAGAGCCGACTCCCAGGCCTCACGCAACTTTCGGGACCGATCCCGCAAAGTTTTCGGAGCCATGGCCAGGCAGTCGGGGCACGATGTGGGGTCATGGTCACGCCCCAGGCAATAGAGACACTCGCGGTGTGGGTCCGTCACCGACATCATGGCTGGCCATACCTCGCAAGACTTGAAACCGGGCATCCCTATAACACCAGGAGTCAAAGACTCAAAAAAGACAGAGACAAAAGTCCCAAAAAACTCAGTCAAAAATTGACTGGGGGTGCCGCTCTCTCCGGATCTGCGCTTGCTGGCGCGGAAAAAGAAAGAACTGACTTCAGCGCACAAGGGCGGCGTCTAAGTAGCTGCTGCGACGTCATCCCGAGATCACGACGCCTACGACGGACGCGGAACCGCACGACGCCACCTTCCGACGTGCAGGGGTACTGCTGACGCAAACTTTCCGGATCCAGTCTGATGCCTGGGAATAATTCTAAGGTAAGGAATCTATCACTAACGTGTCTCTTTCAGATACAGACATCGGTCCGGCACCGGGTCCAAGTCCGGGGTGAGGTCAGGGCCGACGCTGGTTGGGGGCACAACTGGCGTCGGGGGCGTTGTCACTGGAATCGGCGCTGGGGAAGGTACTGTGAGGTCGACCTACGCCGATCTGGATCCTCGGGGGCCTTCTGGCACCGGAGTCGCCGGCATCAAAGGCCCAGGGCCCCCAGCCGAGTCTGTGGGCCCGAAGGCGCACCTGCGGAGTCGGGCTGCCCAAAAATGCTATGAAGAGCCTCATAAAAGACTCGAAGCTGGGCAATGGACAACTGAGCTGGAGAGAGCCGACGCTCCTGGTCCCTTGTCTCGTTGTCTGATGCACGGTGAGAAGGCGAAGAACCACAATGCATCTTCGCCTTCTTCTTGTGCTTCGACTTACCCGAGGAGTGCGAAGACTTTAATGATGAGTGGTGGTGGCTCTGCAACCGGTTCCGAGACCTTCCTCTTGACCGGGACCTCGAACGACGTGGAGCGGACTGCTGAGCCTCCAAGAGTTTTCTGGTCCGCTCCAGCAAAGACATCGGATTCATGGCCCGGCAGTCGGAGCAAGACTTTAGGTCGTGGTCGTGCTCCAGGCACGAGAGGCACACGAGGTGCGGATCTGTGATGGACATCAACTTGTGACACGAGTCACAAGGCTTGAAGCCGGTCCGACAATGGGACATCCCTCGTGCTACCAGGAGTCGAAGACTCAAAAAAGACGTTGACAAAAGTCGAAAAAGGTTTAGTCAAAAAGTGACTGAGGGGCACGCTCTCTCCGGATCTGCGCTGGCTGGTACGGAAAAAGAAAGAACTGACATCAGTGCGCAGGGGCGGCGTCTAAGTAGACACTGCGAAGTCATCCCGATGACCATGACGCAGACAACGGACGCAGAGTCGACCGATGCCACCTACCGACGTGCAGGGATACTGCTACAGAAAAATTCTCCGGATCCAGTCTGGCGCCTGGTGTTAATTCTAAGGTAAGGAATCTATAACCCATGGTCTCTTTCAGATTACCTTATAGATGGCTGTGGTGAACTAATCCAGTCTCAATCTCGATCAGTCTACATGGATCCAGTTACAATCTTCTCTTCCTCCCTTTTTATGAATCAGATTAGACCCACCTTGTGTCCTGGGAATAAACCTTTTATTGAGGCATGTCACTACCTTCCCTGGTATATAATTCACAATGAAATCTTGCAAATTCTTGCCTTTTGTCACTCTCGCCCAAAATTCTATCTCCCTTAGCGCTCTTTACCCAATTAACATACATTCTGCTTGTGCAGAGTTTTACCAGACTTAGTTACCTTCTCATATCATTTTTGCTTAAGACAGAAAATTGATTTTTCCACTTATCGTGTGGGAAGGGTGTATCATTAGCTCGTTTACTTTTACAAAACTGTTTCCTGTAGCCCTCTTTTCAACTAGGTTCTAAACAATCGACAAACCGTGTTCCTGTCCGTTTGCAATGCTAGGACGTTGCTCTTTACAAATGCCTTGGGTACTTCCAATTGCACTCCTTCAGATGTTCATACTGTGTCTTTAATCACAAAATATTAAGTTATCTTGGAATCCCTCAGCAGATGCATATAAAATATTCAAATGTAGGTCCAACAGTCCTCCACTTTCTGCAAATTCCCACACTACAGGAGCATAGTCAAAAACGACTACATTTCCCAATACTATACTGTGTATTCTGCAGGAAAGCTTCATGCAACAATAGGACGACAATATAGGGGGCATGTGCAATGTTTAAAAAATAGAACCTGCATGATTGTGAGGTGACACTTCCTCAAGACGTCTCAGACTCAGCTTCTGTAGTGCGTGTGCACCTTCTTACACATCAATCTACCCGACTGGCAAGAGTAAGGGTGTCTGACCAAGGTCGCCTCCTTACTAGTCAGAATTACAGCCCCCACAGTAAACACTGACTAACCCCACCACCTCCAGGAGAAAAGTGTTGTGCATAGTGTTGAGGCATTCATTCATAGGAGGATGACAACATTGCCACATACAAAAAAAAACTATCTGCCAATCAAATCATCAAGTATGTTTCCATTTACATGTAGCAGGGTGTCCTTGCAAACTGCAGTAAGCGTGATGAACAAGTTACTTACTTTCTGTAATGCTATTTTTGTTAGAGACTATCTAGCTGCATATTCCTCCCCTTTTGAATATTCCTCAGTCGTCAGACTGGATCTGGAAACTTTTCAATAGCACCTCTGAGCCTCGTGGTTCTACACCAACACCGTTCAGCTCCGGAAAAGAGGCTCGGGCATATATAGGTGCCACTCTTATGCACGAATGTCAGTTACTTTTGACAGTGTTTGTGCCCCAAAAACAAACTAATGTGACCAGTGTGCAGTGTGCAGATTCTTGGACTTAGGATCTTATTAAGTTCACCGAACAGTGAGGATGGGAGGGTTGATGAGGAATCTGTAGCTAGTAAGAGCGTTATTGAAGGTAAGTTCTGAAAGACACTACTAATCTCAGATTCCTTACCTTTTGAAAGGATCACAAAGCAATACCTATTGGGAGATGGGTCTGTGAACGAACTCAAACCACAACGTCTAACAAGATAGAGCAGGGAAAATGTCCCTCTTGGCGAACCAGACTGCCCAGACAGTAGTGCTTCATGAACTTGTGGAGAGTTGCCCACATAGCTGCCTGGCAAACGTCTAGGAGAGGGACTCTGCATGCTATTGCAGTTTTAGGAGCTTTGGCCCTGGTAGAATGAGCATACAGTTCTTCTGCAGGTATTTTGGCCAATGAGTAGCAGAACTCAATACAGAGCCAATCCAGCCGGAAATTATCCTTTCTGCACATCGTTCCCTTTTTTTGCTCCAGAGAACCCCACAGAGTTGATCCTCCACCCGGTGTTCTTGGTACGATATGCGTAAAAGCTTAGCAGACTCTCGTTTTCCTTTGAGGGGTGAGGTGGAGCATAGAACACCGGCAAGGTGATGCTCTGACTAGCATGGAAAAGGGTCCCAACTTTAGGCAACAAAGATTCCTGTGTCCACAATATCAGCTTGTCTTGGAAGAAGGTGGTGTACGTCGGGTTGACACAAAGAGCTTGAAGTTCACCCACATGCCACGCAGATGTAATGGCAACGAGGAACACTGTCTTGAGGGTGAGAAGCGGCAAGAGGCAGCTGTCCTTAATTACTGGTAATATCACAAAGGGAAAGGGAAGAAATAAATAATGTAACCCTTTTATAAAACGCTTACAACTGAAGACTTAAACAAAGAGGCAAAAGAACAAGTTACTTACCTTCGGTAACGCATTATCTGTTAGAGACATAGTCTAGCCACAGATGATACCCTTTAACGGTGACTATAGGAGAGCCTTAATGGACGAGACAAAAACAACAGAATGTCAGATAACTTGGCCTGGAGGGGGCAATCTTGTGTGCGCTGCACCAAACCACAAATGTGTCATAACGACAGTTGTATACACTTTTTGTCAAGGGACACCTGGCTGCCAAGATGACATCAACCACCACCGAATGAAGGTCGAAGGTGTTCAACTGTTGCCGCTCAATCGCCAAACATGAAGATGGAGATTGAGAAGGCACAGGTACAAAACCCTGCCCTGTTGCTGCAACAGCTGATCCTGCTGGAGGGGCAGCTTGATTTGAGTCAATTTAAATTAGAATCATTCTTGTCCCAAAACAGGTGAGTACTGTCAATAGGTATGTCTACTAGGGAGGACTGGACATTGCCTGAGAGCCTGTTTGATCCAGCCATTCATTGAGGCAAATGGCAACATTGGTGCTATGGGCTCGCCTGACGGAATCAGTGGTGTCCAAGATCCAATGAATTGTGGCCTTGGCTGCATCACGATCATCTTGAATGACTTGGGCAAGGGCAGGTCGGAGATCTTCAGGAACACCAGGGAGGACTTGAGCCACTGAGTCCCGTAGGGCCTCGGAGTAGAGTCCCAGGAGACGGCTGGCATGTATTGGACGGAGAGTCAGGCTGGTGGAAGTGATAAATTGCTTCCCAAACATCTCAACCCGTTTGGACTCCCTATCAGGGGAGAAGTCAGAAAAGTGTTGGAGTAAGATCTGCTTTTGGACACCTGCAACACAAATTTTTGGGCAGGGGTGCTGAGACAGGAACTCTGGGTCACAAGGAGCAAGGTAGTGGTGTCGTGCTGTCTGTTCACTGGGGAGCCACAGCAATGTTTAGCCCAGAACACAAATCCATGCAACAAACCAAAACATAACATACTGCACTGTAAACTTATAGAAGGGTTTTTGAGCCCAGTGTAATCTTGCCCCTCTTTCAATCAAAATTGAATGAGCCGAGACTCAATATGATGGGTGTCTCACCAAACAGTCTCACTCTACTTTAGTTTCAACATATGAAGACTCCATGTTCAAGAAGTATCACCGTATATTACAACATGATAACCCACTTAACAGTAGGGATATGACCTTCCAAAGGCACTTACAGTGACATCGAGGAACATCAGGAAGCCACACTACATATTCTAAATAGTCTGCTGGCAGTTTCATTACCTTCCATTTCTTAGCAAACAAATCATCTGATAGAGACATCTAGTCACAGATTCCTTAGCTTTAAATTCTCTCCAGGCGCCAGTCCGGATCCGTAAATTTTTCAGCAGTACCTCTGCGCATCGGGGTATGGCGTCTTACGGCTCTGCGGTGATGACGTCTCCGGATATCACATTAGCGGAGCCATATAAGCTCCCTTTGGCAAGCGGTCATCAGTTTCTTCTTTCCCGCGCTGTAACGCGGATCCAGGAGAAGCAGTTCCTCAGGCCTCTTTTTGTTTAGCGTCGGGAACAGTGTGCCAATGCCTTCGGGCTTTAAAACGTGTGAGACCTGTATGCAGCAGATGTTGGTGATGAATCCGCATACCATTTGGATTTGGTGCTTGGGAGTTCACCGCGACTCCAATGAGTGCGAGGTCTGTCAGAGGCTGAAGCCCAAGTCGTTACGGGAACGTCGGATGAAGTTGCTGTCGGCTCGGCTGTCCCGTTCAGAATCCAAGCAGTGTCGATCTCCCTCCTGTACTGAGGCTCCTGCTTGCGGCAGGTCGGAGAGTCGTTCCCGTGGACGCCGCTCATGGAGGAGCCGTTCCAGTCGACATCGCTTTTTGAAGTCAGGTAAATTGCCCCGGATTGGTTCGAGTTCACGGGACACTGGTGCCAGTTCCTCCCACTCCCTACCGGAGGGACAAGTTACTTCCCTTCGGTAACGATATATCTGTAAGAAACATAGGTTATAGATTCCTTACCCTAGAATTACCCCCAGGCGTCAGACTGGATGCGGAAGGTTTTTCGTCATTCATACCCCTGTGCATCAAAAGGTGGCATTGGTCGACTCCGCGTTCGTCGTTGGCGTCATGGCCGCCGGTATGACGTCGCGGTAGCTACATAAACGCTGCCCTCGCGCGCCAGCATCAGTTCTGTACACGACTTTCCACGCCAGAATCGCAGAGCCATGCTAGACACTGATCACTGGTGCACAAAACAAGGGCCCTGAAAGGAAGTCCTTAACCCTAGAAGTCAGTTTGCAGAACGGGGAGGATAGGTGGGGCGGTAAGGAATCTATAACTAACCTATGTTTCTTACAGATATATCGTTACCGAAGGTAAGTAACTTGTTCATCTGAAAGAAACAGTTAGTTATAGATTCCTTACCTTAGAATAGATACCCCAGCAATACCAACCCCAGAGGTGGGTCTGCAAACTAAATTCACACCAGAAAGTCCTGAAGAACAGAACATCAAAGAAGCTGTCTCTCCGGACTTGGCTGTCCAGGCAGTAGTGTTTTGTAAACGTGTGCAGTGATGCCCATGTAGCTGCCTGACAGATGTCATTAAGGGGGACTCCACATCCCAAAGCAGTGGTAGCTGCCGTCGCCCTGGTGGAATGGGCACGCAACCCCACTGGAGGCTCCTTCTTTGCCAAGGAATAACAAGCTTTGATGTACAAAACAACCCATCTAGAAATGTCTGTTTGTGCACGGCCCGACCTTTTTTTGGCACCCACGTATCCAACAACAAAGATCTGGTCATCCACCCGGAATTGTTTTGTGCGATCCAAGTAAAAGGAGAGTGCACGCTTTGGATCCAGACGGTGGAGCCTCTCTTCTTCTTTAGAAGGATGCGGAGGCAGAAAGAAGTTAGGCAAAGTGATGGTCTGTCCAATATGGAAACGAGTAACCACTTTGGGAAGGAAGGACGAACGAGTCAGAAGGACAACCTTGTCTGGATGAACAGTCAGAAAAGGAGGCTTAGAAGAAAGTGCTTGGAACTCACCCTGCGCGCAGAGCTAATGGCTACCAGAAAAGCAGTTGTTAAGGTCAGAAGCCGGAGAGGGCAGTTATGTAGCGGCTCAAAGAGAGCGCACATTAGATATGTATGAATCAAGTTGAAGTCCCACTGGGGCATAACGAAGGGAAAAAGATGAGTAATGCCATTAAGGAAGCGATGTACAACAGGGGACATCAAAAAAGAAGGCTGATCAGGAAGACAAAGAAAGGCTGAAATGGCCAGGAGGTAGCCCTTCAGAAAGCCCAGAGCAGAGCCCTGCCGAGCCAAAGACAGGAGGAACAAGAGAACCTCAGAAAGAGGGGCGGAAAGGGGATCCACAGCCTTTGCTGTGCACCATGCCACAAATTTGTTCCATCTGCAGGTGTATACCGTCTTAGTGGAGGGACGCCGAGCTGTCAAGATAACATCACAGACTTCGGGAGGCAGGTCAAACGACATCATCTGCCACCGCCTAATCTCCATGCGAGGAGGTGGAGGCGCGACAGGTTTGGATGGAGGAGCGTCCCCTGCTGCTGTGACAGAAGATCCTCCCGAAGAGGCAGTCTAATCGGAGGATCGATGGCCATGTGTAGCAGTTCGGCATACCAGACTCTTCGTGCCCAATCTGGAGCCACAAGAATGACTTGGGCCCGGTCACGCTTGATCTTCTTCAGCACTCTGGGCAGAAGTGGTATAGGTGGAATGGCGTATAGAAGGCCGCAACTCCACTCGTGCGAAAAGCATCGTCTAGCGAGTCTCGCCTTGGAAATTTCAACGTGCAGAATTGCTGACATTGCACGTTCTCTTCGGTGGTGAATAGATCTAACCAAGGCTCTCCCCTCTGTCGAAAGAGACCTTGCACCACTTCTGAGTGAAGACGCCATTCGTGATCCATCATGCACCTGCGGTTGAGTTAGTCTGCCCTGGCATTCAGGGAACCTGCCAGGTGTTGAACCACCAGGGATATGCCCTGATGTTCCAGCCATGTCCAGAGGCAGAGGACCTCTTGACATAGGGTCCATGACCCCACCCCGCCTTGTTTATTGCAGTACCACATGGCAGTGGTGTTGTCTGTGAACACCTGCACTACTCTTCCCCGGACAGAGGGAAGGAATGCTTTGAGTGCAAGACGAATCGCCCGAAGCTCCAGAAGGTTGATGTGGAGCCTAGACTCCGCCGGAGACCAGAGGCCTCTGATCTCCGCCTCCCCTATGTGGCCGCTCCATCCCAGAAGTGATGCATCGGTCACCACTGTGAACTCTGGTTAGGGAAGGGAGAGGGATATGCTGTCAACCCAATCCTGGTTCGTTAGCCACCACTGCAATTGGTGTGCAGTGCCCTCTGAGATCTGGACACAATCGGACAGGTTCCCCTGATGTTGTCCCACTGAAACTTCATGTCCCACTGCAGAGCCCGCATATGCCATCTGACATGGTCCATCAGCAGGATGCAGGAGGCCATCAGGCCCAGTAGTCTCAGTGTTTCCCATCTTTACTCACCTCCAAAGCTCTGTCTCTTGAATTTCTCTGCCTTCAAATCACCCAGTCCCTGTTTAATTGATTTTCTGGACAATTCCAGTCCTTGACTGCTCCTAAGTAAACTGTACTTGTATAGTGCTTACTACTCCTGAAGAGGCGTTGAAGTGCTTATATACATCTAGATTTTCCCGTTAATAATATTGTATACATGGCTACTGATGCAGTAAATCATGCATGATGTACTTTGGTCTTCGTGGAGTTTCATCTTCCGTTGTATGCACCATATAGGCAAGGCCAGACCGCAGTATACTAATGAAAGGTCATCACAGACTCTTTAGAAATGTAAATAAATATACTAGGGAAAGAATTATGGAAAATAATGAATCTAACAGAAATCCAATAATCCTTTGACAATGAATAAGATATGTATTCATATCGCCATAATATAACGATTTTCTGATACATTTTCTCTTGCTATTTCAAACCAGACATTAAACACGCAAATTTTCATGACTTTTGTCCTATTATTTCAGGACCTCTGCTTTAAAAGATTCTTCTGTAATCCATTAGGAAAAAATATTGGCTGCATGATGAATGCAATTAACTTTATATTTCATGTTATTTTACAAAGGAGTTGCATAGTGCAGCGGTCCCCATTTCCAGCAGGTCCTTGTTAGCAGCCTAGCAATGGGCTGCCCCACAGGGACTATGCTTCCATCAGGGATTAGGTTGTGTCATTTCAGTCTGTATTTACGTATGCTTGGATTGTCTTTTCTTTACCTAGAAAGGTAGGTCTCTACTGCCTTGGTGTCTTTTTTTTGCAAATATTGTTAACAGTAGTCCACTTATAAGGTCCCAAAGGCGAGACCTATTGGCTATGCCAATGCTTGTCTTTGGAGGAGGTAGCCTCAAGCATTGAGCTCTTGGCATCTAATAAAGCCCCAGGCCCTGACGCTATACCCCCAGACCTTTTTCGCAATAACACCGAGGTCTGGGCTCCCTTGCTGACACAAGTCCTAAATGTGGCGGTCTTGAAGGGGACGTTGCCCTCCTGGTCCACCGCTATTATAGTCCCCATTTTTAAAAAAGGAGATAAGGATAATCTGCAATCCTACCGCCCAATCCCCCTCATTGACGCCGTAGTAAAGGTCCTGGGTTGGGTACTCCTATCTAGATTGTCTCTGTGGGCGACAAATAACCATATTTTATCGGAAGTTCAATATGGCTTCTGGGAAGGTTTGTCAACCACGGACCAATACCTCAACCTACACCTTCTGATTTCTAAATACACAGTGGCTCAAACGGGCGCCATGTATTTAGCCTTCATGGACCTTACATCCGCTTTCAACCGGGTAAACCAGTCTAAGCTTTGGGACATATTAATTTCTTTGGGAGTAGACCCTCGTATTGTCCATCTATTGATATTACTCCATGCCCACACAACGGCGGCAGTGAGATTTTCACATGAGGGAGATCTGTCTAATCATTTTAATTGTATACGGGGGTGTGCCAAGGCTGCATCCTAGCTCCTTTTTTGTTGTCGGTTTACATTAATGGCCTTGAGGCTGCCCTTCTAGCCCTCCAGTCAGACTCCCCTAGAGTAGGCAGGAGAGCGTTGCCAGGCTTACTCTAAGTCGACGACGCAGTGCTCATTGCCCAAACGGGCCGGGGCCTGCAGATTTTAATAGATGGTTTTGTGGCATTTATGGACAGGCTGGACCTGTCCGTGAACTACGCCAAGTCCTACGTCTTGGTGGTGGGTCCCCGGGGGCTTCGGACAAAACGCTTTAAAGCCAGCAATTATACCCTTGGTAAGGTCCCGGCCTTTCGCTATTTGGTAGTGTTATTTGATGATAAGCTACAGTGGGAAGTTCTTTTAGAAGGGAAGCTGAGTGAGCTGAATAAATCTTTGGGAGCCATCACCTGTTTTGCTAGTAGACTAGGCTTATAGGCCCCGGAGGTCATCTTAAAACTGTATAAGTCCAAAGGTATTTCTAGAGTTGTATATGGTAGTGAAATCTGGGGATACATGTCTCCGCATAGGTTAAAGGTGGCGGAGAACAAATTCTTGCGTCAGATCTTGTGAGTCCCCCAAGGCACACCAGCTTGGTCTGTGCATTGCGAGCTAGGGATTGGTTACCTAGCAGATCAAGTGGCAATTAAACCTTTAGTGTGCTGGATAAAGACATGGACTTCTGAACATAAGAATTTAAACCGTATGATCGTATCGGATTGTCTGGAACTGGAACATGGCAACAAAATTCCTTGGTTAAGATACGTAAAGAAGTCTTTCCAGGCTTTAGGAAGGCCAGATATTTTTTCTGCACACAACACTTTAACTTTGGGGTATGTTAAAATCATTAAAGACTTGCATCACAAATTCTCAACTGTGAACCGTAAAAATACTAAGCTTAGTAAACCCTCAGTAAGGGGCTATGCAATGCTAAAATCGGTTATGGGCATTGAACCATACTTTACAGCCCTAACTAGTGTTTATGATAGATTCTTAATCACACACTTCAGATTCAATCAGCTCCATCATCTTTTAGCATCCCCGGCTGGTTTTTTCCTCCCGCTAGACCAACGTGGACCCTGTGGCTGCGATCATCGATCTCCTCAGGACACATTACATTTTACATTATTGTGTACATTTTTCTCATTGTCTAGACAACGCTTCCTCCGGCCATTGTTAAAAAGTCTGAAGTTTAGGCAAGCTAAAGTGGCACTTTTGCACTTACATTTGTTACGTAATCCCTCCACACTCTGCGCGGTAATACATTCATTGCGGGCCGCCTACAGATTTAGGTTATCCAGAATTGATTGTACCTGTGCAGCCTGCTCTGGTTAAGACCTTTTAGCATGTGGGTGTGTATACCTCTTGTAGGAGAATAGGATCTGCTTCTTATAGTTAACCCCACTTTTTGCTGATGCTTCACTGTTTTTTAACTTAGTCTGGCTGGGATCCTGCTATCCAGGACCCCAGCCTAGCTGCTTCCTCTCTAAATTGATTGCATGTACTTTAGGTACACCACAGATTGGATTCTGGGGTACCCTTATAAGTCCCTAGTATATGGTATACTAGGTACCTAGGGCATAGGTACCCCAGAGGCCTCTCAGGGGCTGCAGCATGTATTATGCCACCCCTGGGAGACCATTCAAAATGACACAACAGGTCTGCTACAGCAGCCTGTGTAAGGTGGTGTATGCACCCCTTACTTAGATATAGGTTACCTATATCTATCCCTATCACTGCACATGTATCAGTCACCCCTATGGCAGGCCTTATAAATCCTGAAGGCAGGGTGCTGGGTTTCATGTGAGAGGGTGCCCCTGCATGAGCAGAGCTCCTCTACAGCTTTCGGAACCTTTATTCTGGGGTTGTTTGTGATGCAACCAACCATATACTCTTAAGTGCATTATAACCTCGCTGTAAATGCTAACTTTAAAACGGCTGCATGGAAACATGTCGTGTTTGGTGTCAAACACCTTGGAATCATACCTCCCCACCAGTAACTGGCGGGGGAGGTAGGATTCCACCATACTAGAGGGAGAAATATGACTACACCGGTACCTGCTTCACAGAACCCGGGTATCACAAAATGGATGCTGCCAGCCACAGACACGAGTCTGCCCTCCTGCTACTGGACAAAACTCCGGCAGGGGAAGGTTGGACAATGGTTTTCCTGTCACAGGGAGGTGTGACCACCTCCCAGACAGGCTTTAGTGTATTGGGGCTGGGTGGGTGCACTCTGAGAGTGCCTTAATGTTTGCACTGGGGGCACATTTGGTGTCGCTGTGCATAGTCCAGCTCAAACCGGTTGCAGGGGCTACCAGCCCCTGCACTGGCGCGAAACTGGACAAAGGATATGGATGTAGCCACCCTTCTGTCCTGGCCCTCCAATAGGTGGGTCCCCAGACTTTGTCCCACCCCTTCCTTGGGTATAAAGTAGGAACCCCTGGCTACAGGACGTTAGATTTACCTTAACAAAACTCTGCTACAGAATCCCAGAACTTCAACTATCTACACGACGTTAGATGACCGAAGAATCTCCCTTGGAGTAAAGGAGTTACTCCCCTGCAAGGCAGGCACCAAAGACACATCTGTCCGGTTTGCAACTACGCAGCTCCTGAAGGACTCCGAAGATTTTGCAACACAGGAGATGGGTTTCCAAGCTTCCCCGAGGCCGATCCGTGCTCTCAGCAAACCGGAGATCCAAAGCCCTCATGGGGACCGTGCAACCCGAACCCCTGGACACCGTGCACATTTGCAGCAGCATATGCTTTTTGGCAACCCCTGAGGCTGGGCTTTGGGCTACTTGTAGTCCAGACCCCAAGCAGTGATTCCACCGAAGATTACTGGCAGAGAGTGGCCTACACTCCACAAGTGTCCCGTGGGCTGGTACTTTTATTGATTCCGCTCGAGGTCCCTTCACAATCCCTTGTCCGTCGACTTGGGGGTCCCTGAGAAGGGTACTTTAACTTTCAGTGGGCTTTTCTGGTTGCTCCAGAAGTGCCCTGACTCTCCATCGCTTGGGGAGTCCACAAGACCTTGCTGGGCCACACCGAAGCCTTTTTACTCTCACCGCATGGGTTGCCGTTGCCAAGGCTTATTGGTATCCAATCCGCACACCGACCCCCCAGCACTCGACATTCTTCGTGGGACAGCTTGCCTGTGGACTTTGGTCATCGTCGACATCTCCTGGTCCCCTTAGCAGCGGAGTGGAGATTCACCTCTTTGCACATTGAAACACCCGACATTGGTGGGAATTGGTCTACCGTGCCCTTAAGTGACCCAGACTCTGTCCCCTCTGCTTTCAGGTTCTTCACATCTCCGATCCAGGCTGGGATCACACCGGACACTTTTCCTCTTCACGGCAGCAGCACTTTGCAGAAACTCGCCATAGAAAATGATCAAGATTCCCAACACCATTTGACACCTATGCACCCGGCTTCTCTGGGTTAGGTAACACGAGCACTCCGGTGCTCACATGGGTGCTGGCCTTAGAAACTTCTAAGTTTGAAAGGGTTTGCTCAAAGTCCTCTCCTAAGTGTCCTTAATCTTTAAAATTCCAACACAACTTTCCCATAGGATTGTACGGAGCTCGCAGCTGTGTTCTCACACTGCACGCGTCTCCCCTGGTTCCCCTGTGTCACTACCTTGGGTAGTTTCCTTGGGGTCCCAGCGATTCTACGTGCTCTAGGCACTGTGTCTAGTCAAGTCGTGGTTGTTATACCACTTTCTTAATATATTGGTTTGGTCTCCCCCTGGGGCCCACTGTGTATTGTGCTATTTACTGTCGTTCCAGTGCTTTAATATTGTGTATCTTGTCTTCTAATCTCATAAAGAGGTTAGTAGAGAGTGTTTAGTAATAAATACATATATTTTATATACATACCTTGTGTGGTTCTCCTTTCATTTGGTCATTCAAGAGGTTATAATCTGGTAAACCAAGCTGCTTTACATTCCTTTGAGACTTAGCCTGAAGGCTGATCTCCATAGCTACCACTAGGATAGCTTTCAATAAAGGTTGTCTTAAACCTAATCATCAATAAGGGTTGTTTGGGCTGGTGCAAGGTGCCCACTATAACTAGTGGACAGCATATAGCAGGCCAACTTCTCACTCCTCTGTCCACTAGAGTTTTATCATTGTGTACTGTTTAAACCCCTTCATGATATTTTAGGTGCTTGAACTGCCTTTTTATCTATCATGTGATGTACCTTTTCCTTTTTGTATGAATGTTCGACTGTATCTTTTATGGATGCGCTGCACCCGAATAAAGAAAAATATATATACAGGAACCGCAAGCTTTGAATCCGAGCATCCCTACGTGCACCAGGAGTCGAAGACTCGAAAATGGTGTCGACAAAAGTCAGCAAAACGTCAGTCAAAAAGTAACTGGAGGTATCGCTCTCTTCAGATCTGTGCTGGCGGGCGCAGAAAACGAAAGAACTGACAGCTTGCGAGGGCGGCATCTATGTAGCTACCGGGACGTCATCCCAGCGACCACGACGCCAGTGACAAACACGGAGTTGCGCAACGCCACCTTTCAATGCGCAGGGGTAGCACTGACTAAAAACTTTCCGGATTCAGTCTGACGCCTGGGGGTAATTCTAAGGTAAGGAATCTATAACTAACAGTTTTTTTCAGTTGGGGTTGCGCAGGAGTCGACCCTGAGTTCTCCACCATATCCTGGTGAGGAGGTGACTAGGGCCCAGATGAAATTGTAGTTTCAGGCTTTACAAGCCTTTTTTGGGTCAGTGCCTCTCCCTGGAACGTCTTCGGGCCCCAAAGAGGTGGAGGGTACTCTGGTTGGATGTTTGCCGGCAGGTTCATCCTCGGCGCCAATCTCGGACCCTGGCTCCATAGCTAGATTCGCTACGACATTGGGAAACAGCCCGATGAGGCTTTCTGCTATGACATCAGTGGCGTCCGCAGAGGGTGCCTTATCACCACCCTGACTGTGTGCGATGCCAATGACACCTTTAGTGGTGGATGTCGATATGACGCTGTCTTGACATAGTTCGGTACCGGAGACATCCCTAGTGGTGGACGTCAATACAATGCCGTCTCGACTTCGGTCGGTGCCAGACACGCCTTTTCTTGCTACTGCGGCCCCTGCTCCATCTTCTCTACAAATTGAGGATGTGGCTTTTTCTGTTGCCCTTTCTGCAGTGTTGCAGGTCGAGCCTGCAGGTACTGGTAGTATTGAGCGTTTGGGTGTTCTTGGCCAGCGGCATGCAGGAGGCTCGTTGGTTTTTGTTGGGGACGCCAGTCTTCAACTGTACCCTACCTGTGAATTACTTGCACCGCCTAGAATAGCAACAGAGGCTAGTGTGGCTTTTGTTGGGGTCATTATAAGAGCTACTGACATTATAAAGATACAGCTTTCTCTGATGGAGCAGATCCAACAAGGGATCAGAGGACAATGTGGCACTGGGGTAAAGCCTTTGCTTCCTTTTGGAGAGTTGCTATACAACATTCTTTTGGTGACATGGGCCACGCCAACGCCAGGAGTTTCTGTTGAGCGTGCCATTGCACACCGTCATCGACCTGCTCCAGATTACCCTGTCTGTCTTTCTCAGCACCCTCAGGCTAGAGAACTTGTTGTGCAGCCAGCTTCAGCTTTGCTGAATTTGGAAGCGCCTCCCTTGTTTCCACCAGACAGGGAGACGTGTGGCCGAAGTTTGTTTGAGTCCATTAGTTCGGCCCTGAGGTCTTTGAACGCGTCCTGTGTGTTTGGAAGGGCTTCCTTTGCTCTATGGCATTCGGTCGACCGACTACTTCCCTCTCTTCCATAAGAAGTTAGAGCTGACCTCTTTCAGCTGGTACAGGATGGTTGCGAAAAGGCTAAGTTCACTATCAGGTGGGCGATGGACACTACAGATTCCGTACGTAGGGCTATGGCTGGATCTGTAGCTCTAAGGAGGTACGCTTAGCTGCGTGAATCTAGTTTTCCTAAGAGTGTTTGAGCGAGCCTTAAGGACTTACCCTTTGATGGCCTCAATATATTCGATAGCCATGCTGATTCTGTAGTCCAGCGCCTTATGGCTGACAACTTGTGATTGGACCTCATTGGGTCTTGTTTATTCTGTTCTATGATGCCCACAGCTGTGGTCTCTGCGTTATGGCCTTCATGGCGTTTTTTTTTTTTTTTGTAAAACTATTTTATTGGTATTTGCACATTTAGATAGGTCACGTGGCAATTTCGTTTGACTTCACATGCATTTTATACATTCTTTCTAACAGTGAATATATTGATGGTAAGGCAAGAAAGACAGTACATATTGCGTGTAGGATGTAAGTCTACATGTGTATCTGATGGTATTGTTGCTTATTCTAATGTGGCGCCTGAGTGTACGTTCTTCCTATGAGTTACGGTCTGTAAACTACTGGTGTAGTTATTTAACCATTAACTATGAGTCAAAATGGGGTCGGGTAGAGGGGATTGGGTGGCGTTCAGGTGGGTGCATTTTATGTGGTGGCTGTTATGCCGTGGGTACGATGAAATTAGGTGTGGGGGGGGCATGCGGTGGTCTCTTCGGGAGTATTTGGATTTCCCGATGTCTGTGTGGATCTCCGGGGGTTCAATGATGGCTGGGGGCTTGGGTAGGGCCTAGTAGGCGAGTTTCTGGTTGATTGTGCTGCTGGGGTCTGGGGTGCCGAGGATGGCTGGCTGCGTGCCCTCTGTCGACCCCAGGGTCTACAGAGGGAACAGCTCCAGGAGGTCAGATCTGTCTCCCTGCCAATTGTGGAGACACCAGGATCCCCAGGAGCCGCCCTGCACCCTTACCCAAGGTACCAGAGACAGTTGCAAGCACCAAGGCTTGTTTTTGTTTAGTTGGAACACCACCACCATCAAAACTTACTTGCTCATCGAGGGACTTCAAGAGATGCCACTTCCACACCGCGAGTGGCCCTGCTGTGTTTCTTTTCCCTCTTCTACAGGTACACCAAGAACTTGTAGAAGCTGTAACTCACCAAAGCGCTGGACAAAACACCTCAGCACCCGAGCTACCCAGCCTGGGCCCACGTATACCAACAGGGTCTGTGTGGCCCTGAGACTCTCAAAAGCAGAACCCACCCCCCTCAGTTCAGCTGGACGGGTCCCCCGCCCCCCTTGCAACATCTTTATTAAAGGTACTTTTCCCCATTGACGTTAGCGGATAGCTTTCGAGGCTCCCACTGCCTAAAGCAACTCTACACCCGGACAATCCAGGGCAGGTATATGAAAAGCTGGCTTAGTATATGGTGCTCACTGCACTGATCCAGACAATCCTTATGGTGATTTTAGTGGTCTTAGACAACCTTAGAAAGCTCTCTTAAGTGGTAGCTGTGGAGAGCAGCCTCAAGAAGGAGTGTAAAGCAGCTAGTTTTACCAGAGCATAATCTTATTGGCATAGATTAAGTGAAAAAGAACCACACAGTGTATTTATTAAAATATGTTTTTATTATAAGACACTCACTAACACATACACATACGAGGAGATATGCACACAATACTTTGCAAAGAAAACAGGTACGAAGCACGAATTACACAGTGATCACCTGGAGGCGGGGGGGGGGTTGGGGGGGGTAGGGTACCAAACCATAAACTAAAATAGTGGGATGCCAACCACGACTCAAGCCAAGACTATATACAGAAGACGTAGAAGTGCTGGGGATCCAAGGAACCAACTGAGTTAAGTAACCAGGAACCTCCACGGAGGCAGTGTGGGAACATGACCGGGTGCTCAATTCAAGCCAATGGGTAAGTCGCAGTTGCAATTCTAAAGAAGAAGGACCCTTCCCAGTGGACCCTGAAGAAACCTTGTGACGGACAGAAGGTTGGAGAGCCACCCCACCAGTGGATACCCTAGGAACCAGGATACCTACACCAGGGAAGCTGGGTGCATAGGTGCAAAGTGAGTTCGGAAACTGCCTTTGAATTCAATGGAGGACTTCAGGAAGATGCCGCTGACGAAGTGCAAAGTGTACAGTGGAATCCGAAGGCGGATCAAGTTGAGAAGTACCTGCAAGCAGAGGGAACAGAGTATATGCCACTCGGGAGTGACCAGGAGGCATGGAAGTGGAATGCCCACCGAAGTCGGATGCTGCAGGAGAGTGGACGGTGACCTTGGAGCTTCAGTTGTGTGGACCAGGCTATGCTGCGGAAGACCAGGAGTCCTTCACGAGCAGTCCCACATTGGATGTCCAGAGTTGAGGGGTCGGTGTCCGTCAGGAGCACCAACAAGCCTTGGCAACCGCAAATAACGTGGAAAGCGAAGAAGATGCAGTGTCGGGACCAGCAAGGTCCAGGTGACTCACCACAAGCAGGGGAGTCAGAGCAAGCCCCAAGCAATCAGGGGAGCCCACTGAACTCAAGGAAGACCGTCAAATGGACCCACAGGCCAGAGGCACTTGAGTCACGAGAGGACCTTGAGCAGCTCACCAAAGATGCAGGCGTGCGGTGCAAGGAAAGCGATGAGGATGAAGATAATGGTCATAGGAGATGCCTGAGGTGGAGGCTAGTTGGAGCCAGAAGATCTCTGAGGGAGAGAGCCAATGACTGAATGAATTATACAACTTATAAAGCGCACAACTACCTGGAGGCGTCTTGGCACTATATAGAGCAAAAGGTAAATCCATTGCGTTATTTGAGGGCTATCTGCACCCAGACGTCTTTCTAACAAATGTTGATCCACTAGTTTAAACGTTCAGCATTGAAATGGTAAAATTGTTTCTTCTGCGTCCAATGTAAAATAAATAACCAAAATAGCAGAAATGTTATACTCCACAAAACCAAAGCATTCCCAAGATTCTTCGTTTTCCAAGTGTTGCGTGGTGTTGCTGCTCGCTGTGAAAACTAACCACTCGGCTCGATTTCCGTGGGGCAGCTCTGGCTGTATTCAGAATTAAAATTGAAACCACTCAGTCACGTAGATACAGTTTGAAGGAGAAATGTCACCACCTTCATTGGACAGAGACCACAAGGGGTTCGAAACAAACCCAGTTGGCGGAATTATAGGATTGACACTTTTGTGAAGCTTCATTTGTCCATCAACTCTGCTAACTGTCCCTTCTTTTGCAGCAATTATGGTCATCTACACTTTCCCATCATAAATCAACAGGGGATTTTCTCAAGAACGTGTGATAGTCATCGCAAAATTAGCTTAACGCAACTCTGCATATCACAGTCTATCGCTGGAAAACAACGCCGTGTTAACGTAGTATTCTCAACCCGGCGGCACCATGCGAAAGTCCCACAATAACGCGTCAAATGACCGCGTTAAAATCGACGCGACACGGCAAAAATGCGACACACGAACGCGAAAAAAGTTATGATGCGGCCAATCGCGATAGAAAAATCAGCGACAACCAGCGCTAGGCCTGCAATTCCCCTGCGTCATGTGGGAAAATGCACCATAAAAGCAGATTAAAAAAACGGTGAGATGACAATGTACAAGCACAACCCCACATCCGTGACGTAGAACAAATGACCATTGTCCCACATCAAATAGGCATCTCCTCACAGTCACAATGTACATTGACACGCAGTCTGCATGTAAACTGCGCCAATGCTGAAACATGCATGGAACACACTGTGAAACCGCATCTCCCCTTCACATTGCAGAGGGACATGCAACCCCCCCTGCACACAGACGTGTCATGACCATGATCAATCAATTATGAAAGCGTGGACGAATGTAGGGGCAGTGACTTCCACTTACGTACATGTTGCCCATGTTGTAGGACTTGAGTCACAGGGGGCATCCCTGCATCATGGTGGCACATATATGATCCCCAAAACAGCCCTGTTGTCACCTGTAGGTCACAAATGGCAGCCAAAATGGAATGATTTTGGGCACATGTGAAATGCTGAAGGGTGGGATTCCCTACAAACTGTAAACACACAGAACTGGCCTTTCGGAACCGTGACACCCTAAACAGCTTCTCTGCACAGAGGTGACACACCCACCATCCATGAACAAATCCTAAAATTGTCAGTACTACATGTCGCACTCACACTTGTCTGAGTGATGTCCCTGTACAGATGAGTGACATGCACACAGGGAATGCGTTATTGGAATGCTTTTATTTGCACTGTGTGACGTGCTCATGTGAAGAAATTGTCAATGATGATGTTCCTACGGGCTATTCCTGCTGCGGCTGCAGTGGGGTGTGGTCCACCTGCCTCATCTTCATCATCATCGTCTGGTGCATCTGGCACTTGTATCCATGGGGCATTGCTGCGTACACATATGTTGTGCAACACACAGCATGCAACGATCATCTTGCACACAATGTCTGGGCTGTACAGGAGCCTTCCACCTGTGACGTCCAAGCACCTGAAACATGACTTCAACACGCCAAATGTGCGTTCCATGGTGCCCCTAGTGCGTTTGTGGGCTGCATTGTACTGCCTCTAGGCCTGTGTGTTCGGGGCTCGGAGGGTTGTCATCATACAAGCGCAGAGTGCATATACTTGGTCACCTGTGACAGTACAGAGAGACATTAGTCAATAGTTGGTTCTGCATGATATGTTGGCAGGCTCACTGGTTCATTGGTGTTTGATATGTGTGACTTTGTGTTTTCTGTATGACATATACTGCTTGTTGCAAAAGTGCGGCATCAATGTGTATTACGTAGCCTCACTGCTGCTCCTCCCTCCCCCGAGCCTATTCACTAGTGTGCGCGGCGCGGTTGCATCATTTGCACCCCTACGGCACACCATTGTCATGCCTGTCTGCACATGTCCACATGCCTGACAACGACACAGTGATGTTGTGCGCTGAAGGTGGGCGGCCACGTGTGTGTAGGCCTATGGTAAGGACAGGGCGGACACAGATGTAGAGTTCATGCCTGGCTGAACTCGCCATGCGGTTGAGGGTAGACCTTTGGCTTATGCTGCGGAAATGTCTGATCCTTGACCCTGAGCGGGCTTGCACACCCTCATGTACCACTTGGCCAAGCCCGCACTCCGGGGGCATGCTACATAGCAACATTGTATATTGCCTGACAGGTGGCGCCGACACTACACCAGAGACACATGCATTAGTAACTTCCTTGGCAAGGCCTAAACTCAACCACACCCAGAGCCATGTGTTGAATGACCACACCCCTACGCCGTACTGCCGGTCCACTCCCTTACGCTCACAGGGGGGTCCGACACAGCTACATGTCCCAGGTCTACCCCACTGCCTGAGGTGGCAAGGTTGCGCCCGCTGTACATAGCACAACGTAATGCGGCATGGCCCGGGGTCCTCATGCATACATAATGACCACACGGACACACTGAGATAATTTGTGGAACTGGTTACGGTCACGTGCGTCCGGCACCTTTTATTGCCACGGTCACACGTCCAGTGATGCCTGTGCTGGATGGGTGTTGGATAGTGTAAGCCACCCCTCAGGGGTTGGTTGGTGCTGGCAACAACTACAACAGTGATCAGACAATCAGAAGTTCAAATTACTAACTGCAAGGGTCCATGACTTGAGCTGCACAGAGTTAGTGACCCCGAATGCACTGCGGCTGGCACAGCCACACCCGCAAGGGACGGTGACTTGCGGTGCACTGAGATAGGGCCACGAGAGCTGAGCGGGTCCTCGTTGATGTCCAAGGAGAATGTCTCGGAGTGTTATGGGGACAGTGGAAGGTGTCCATCCAGGGCATGATGCAGAGGGCAGAAGCAAGCAGAAACAGGCAATATGGAGGAGTTGAATGCTACAGTCTCCTTTTTCCCACCATGTCAGTATCAGCTACATGATGATGAAGACAACCCCCAGGCCATAGACTCAGAAGCCACCAAAGTTCAACCAGAGATTGTCCATGACTCCCGTGGCATAGAGTCAGTGGCACTAGAGCTGGAAGGGGATGCAGTCTGCGATGAGGCCTGTACAATGATATAAACTCTACCATAAATAAATCAAGGCTCAGTTCCAAATGTGTGACCTAATTGTCTGCTGTATATGCCGGGGGAGTACGTCAACGAGAAAGGAGTAATGTGGGCCTTGCTCGCGGAGGCCGTGATGGTCTGAGGAGGCTGCCAAGGTCACGGGCCTCGGGTTTGGAGCTTGAACCGGCACGTGGTGGGCCCTCTTGGAGACACGCCAGTGTCAGAAGGTGAGCAGTGAGACCTGGATGCGCATGGGCGGGCAAGACGACGTCTGGGGACCAGCAGCCTGGGGTGCAGCAGGCGCACAGAATCGCAGGCACCACCGCTCACGGCATTGGCCTTGTGGCAGGGTGAGAGGCGCCGCCCTGGGAGACACGTTGGCCATTCCAAAAGAGAACCACGCCCAGGGCTACATGCTTTTTATTCACACCCCTACGCTAGCCTGGCGTACGCTGGGCCAGCGCACTCTGTACACGCTTGCAGGGGGGACGTAACAAGCTACATTTCCGAGATCTTCCCCACAGGCTGAGGTGACATGGTTGCGTCCACTGTCCACAACACTACCACCACCAGAAGTATATGTCGACATGGATATGTCTGTGGTCTGCATACTGCAGTCTGTCCAGCACATCCATGCCACACTTGGCATTGTGTGCATTCTCATTCATGGGTCACTTGCCTCCTTCGCACATGCCTGGTTCCCACCTCTCCCCACATTCTGCTATTGTGTGGCTGAGGTGCCATACCGTTGATTGGTCATGTACATGGCTAGCCCAGGATACCGCATTACGTTGTTCTGACGTGTATGGTGGGTGGGCATGTTGTATGTGAGTTTGTAACGTGTGCATTCCCTGGGTTGTGAGTTGCATGATTGTGGAGTTGAGGTGTGTGGTGTGTTCATTTGGTACTTACCAACGAGCACTGCATTTCCGTAGGTGCCATCCGGGAAGCGCCGGTTGATGATGGACTGTCGGAAGATGTATGAGTCATTCACACTGCCTGGGTAGTTGGCGACGACATTGGTGAAGAGTCCCCGGTGGTCCACTATTGCCTGCACATTGATGGAATGCGTGTGCTTTCTGTTGCGGTAATTGTGTGCAGTGTCGGCAGGGGGCACAAGTAGGACATGTGTGCAGTCAATTGCCCCCAACACGTGCGGGAATCCAGCTATGGTGTAGACGCCTTACTTGGTCTCCATCTCTTCCTGCGCGATGTGGGGGAAGTGTAGGTACTGGGGTACCAAGCTGATGATGGCATCCAGAACAGGTGTGAGGAACTTGGATAGGGCTGGCTGTGAGACTCCTCCTACTCTGGCGGTTGTTGGTTGGAATGTCCCAGAGGCTAACAGGTGCAGCACAGCCAGCAGCTTTGTCTGCGGAGGGATGTTGGTTATCCACTGTGTTGGTACCGTCAGCCTGTGGGCTATGATGCGGAGGATGGTTGTCCTTTTGAGTCTGTAGTGGGCTATGACATTCTTTGGTGTTAAGTTTGTGAGGCTGGTGCGTTTCCTGAAGATCCGCTGTCTTTGTCTGCGCTGCCTCAGTGGTGGTCCAGGGGGGTGGGGGGTGGGCGGTGTGCCTGGGGGTGGTTGAAGTGGGTGTTGTGGCCCTGTTGGGGCTCCGAGTTGCATGATAAATAGCTCCATGGCATCTGTTGTTCTTCAGGTGTGGCTGTGGGCTGGACTCCCTTTTCTAGTGCAGGTTGTAGTCCGACTTTGCACCAGGTCAGAGCAGGTGTTAATTTCCTGCTGCTAACTCGCCTTGTAGCCTCTTTTGTGATCTTATTGTCGATCTGGCTGTTCGTTGAGAAAGTTGCAGAGTGGTGTTGTTGCAGCTTTTTGCTTGGGAACGCCTACTCTGCATCTCATTAGCGATGGTTGCCGGGGTCATCTGTGGCTATGTTTTTTGCAGATGCTATCGCATGTAAACTGGTGTTATAGGCTGTTAGCACCAGCTTGTGAATGGGGTTATGAATTTATCGCGACTTTGGCTGCGATGAAGTGCCGATTACTCGGCGATAAGTCCTTGAGAATATGCCCCAAGGTGTTTAATATAGTTTCAGTGTCTTCCATCGACAACTCCACCTTGCTGATGCCAAGCTCACAGATAAACTTCCATACTTCATGGGAGGAAGCAAAAGAGCTGTTTCTCTGAATCATTGGATTCTGTTTACTTTCTCTGGCAGCTTCTGCCTTGGTCTGTAGTAATTTAAAGCATTGTTGGTTTAACATCTTCACAAATTCAGATTCAAAGTCTTGGTCGCTGTACCAGACTCCACCGGTCACTTATCCATCTGGCTGCACGTTGTAGAACATGTAAACCTTTTTCTTTGACGCGGCTACAGACTTGATAGCTTTTATTAATTTTTTGCTTTCTAAACTCTTCAGGATTTTGTGAATCTCAGTTAAGGGAAGATTACTTTTATATTGAATATCTCTGATCCAAATGCCTTTGTTGTTCGCATCTTCAATAATTTGATAAACCAGCTTCTCTTGGTTGTCTGACCCTTTCATTTTTCCAGCTGCCTGAGCACCTTTCAGCCTGTATAGAAGGCCGTGGTACTTCTGAGAAGGTCTAACTGCTCCATTGAGAGTAGTCTATTGATGGCCATAGCTCTCTGCTGGGGTTCGATATGAGGCATTTCATTCTGAATAACCTGGTCTGTGATACTGGGGAACCGCTGGCATAATTCTATGACCCTGTTCTGTATAGCGGCTTGGTTTGTCGACTCCTGTTTCACCTTCAAATCCGCCATGAGTAGTATCGTGGCTTGAAGGGAAGGTGGCACGATGAGATAATACTCTACCTCAGTGAACACACCGGAACCTCTTGCGTGGTTGTGTACATGGCAAGCGTGGCGGGCCCGCAGCTGAGCCTCAAATGTAAAATCAATAACACTAGACCTAGAGAGTCAGGGTAGCCCTATGGGGCTAAATCTTGATTTTGAGGACGGATTGGCTAGAGGGAGCATGAGCGGCTCACGAAATCTAAACCGCCCTCTCTCTGGGTTTAACCATTCCGAAAACTCTGAACAAATATTGGTTCTAGAGCCAAAGCCCCCTGATGCTACTGGATTAATAAATGTCTCCTCAAATCAGCCAATATTGGTGCCCCCAAATAAGAACCTATTGAACACCCAGGCAACAAGGGTTTTGTCTTGGAATATTGCAGGTTTAAATAGTAAACTGGATGACCCCGAATGGAGAACTTTTATTGATTGTTTTGAAATCTGCTTGTTCCAAGACCCCTGGGCAAGAAGAGAGGTTTCCAAATTAGGCTATGCTAGTTTTAACATTCCAGCAACCTCGGGGGGAATAGGGAGACCATGCGGGGGCCTTACAACCTGGGTGGGATCACATCTGGGGTGTACAGCGGTTCAAATTGACACAGGGTCAAGTGACATTTTAAGCGTCTTGTTACGGTTTCCCTCAAAGCCCCCTGTTGTCTTAATGAATGTATATTCACGACCCACTCTCAATGCCAATGAATCCAATACAGTGGAAGAGTTAACTACTTTCCTAGGTTCTATTGACACTAATCAGATGATTATAGTAGGTGGGGACTTCAATTGTCAGTTTGAGCCACTAGAGGGGTTACCTCCTGATATCTTATTTGATGAGGACCACTTTTTGAAAATCCCAGAGTCAGGATGTCCAAAAGTCAAAAAATGGTCCCCACTGGCGATTCAGATGAGCTGTCTCACTTTGAGACACTCCCTTCGAGCTTGTAATGGGAGATCCCTATCCGAATCATCGAATGGTTATACGTTCCACAGCAAAAATCGTGGGTTTATATTAGACTATATTTTTATTAATTCACACTTCTGGGATAGGATGATGGATTTTAAAATAATCCCATGTCTAGATAGCGACCATTCTGCACTAGTAGTAGAACTTAAAGTATTGAACACGGGTAGTCTGTCAGTTACAGATAACCCTTTTGATTCTAGGGTGGTGGTTTCGAACTGCAGGAAGAGAGTGAAATGGTCAAATTTTATCCAATCCGAAGACAGATTGGGCAGTTTATATGATGCCTTGTTACCGGTTCTTACAGACGCGTCCAATTTATGTAGCCTGAGTAAGGAGGGTATAGATTTACAGCAGGCCCAATTGAATCATGTCAAATTAGGAAAAGTCACTTTTGAATTTTTTTATCCAAATAAAATCTTGAAACAGGACACGTTGCCCTCCCACCCTTGGTACAATACTTTCTGCTGTAAGGCTAAAAAGGCACTAGTAATATCCATTAAAGCCAAAGATCGCCTCTTAATACGGTCGGCAAGAGCAAACTATAAAGCAGTTACACAAGAAGCTAAGCAAAGGTGGGGAGAAGAAAATTGGGCCACAATGAAAACTGCTTTAGGGGACAGAGACATGAGGATATTTTGGGGACTTGCTAATTCTGGTACAACCACCCCCCGAAGTGCGGTTGAACCAAACCTAGACGAACAGGTTTGGCGGGAGCACTTCGAAACCCTGTATGCTAAGGAGTGATTGCCCGGCGATGATTCTGTTTATGGCTGTGACCCATCAGTCGTTTGTCCTGCAGTTAATTGGGATTCAATCCCCTTGACTGATGGAGATGTGGGCCTGAGTATAAGCATAAAAGAAATAAAGGTCGCACTAGCAAGAATAGCTCCGGGCAAAGTCCCAGGTCTGGATAAGATACCTGGAGACCTCTTTAAGAGTTAACCTGCTATTTGGGCTCCATATCTTTGGATGCTTTTTAATTCAATTATGCAAGGTATGAAGATTCCTCCAAGCTGGCTTGGTGTGGAAATAATTCCGATTTTTAAAAAGGGCTCCCCACTCCTCCCGACTAACTACAGACCCATAAGTTTAATAGACATTTCTCAGAAAGTTTTTGCGCGAGTCTTACTTCTTAGATTGCAGTCGTGGATGGAAGACAGGAAGGTCCTGTCCGCCCTCCAGGCCGGGTTCAGGGAAGTTGTCGACCCTGGACCAAGTACTAAGACTACAATTGTTGTACTGGAAGACTGTAAGCGTGCAGGGGGGTAGTCTCTTCTTAATCTTTGTAGATTTGAGATCTGCATTTGATTTAGTACCCAGGGAGAAATAATGGTTAGTTTTGGGTGAGATGGGGGTCCCCGAATATTTAATTTGACTTTTTAAATGTTTACATGAATGCAATTATGCGCAAATTAGGTATGGTAAGGACGGCAATCTTACAGCCCCTATACCCATTAACCGTGGCGTACGCAGGGGTGCGTGCTTGCGCCAACCTTATTTAACCTCTATATTAATGGCCTGATTGACGTCTTGCTTGCCGAAAAAGACCTTGATGGCCCCAAGTTAGCCTCCCGTAGAATCTCGGCAATGATGTTTGCCGACGACACCCTACTGGTAGCTAAATCGCCTATGGGGATACAAAGGGTTTTGGATAAATTTGAGATATTCAGTAGAGATAGAGGCCTAGAAATAAACCTACAGAAAACCAAATTTATGGCATTTAATTGCCCAAAATGTACACGCCCTAACCCGTCTTTAAATGGTAAACCCCTTGATAGAGTGCCATCCTTCGTGTATTTAGGCATTACAATCTCCGAGTCTATGGAATGGGGGGCGCACATCACAAAATCTACGCTAAAATTAGCACAATCTTCAGGTGGCATCACGAAGGTCTTTAATAAGTCTAGCAAAAGAATTGTCAGCCCAGCAATAGAAATCTATAGGGCTCAGGCGAGAGGCGGGGCTCTATATGGCGCAGAGCTATGGGGCCACCTAAATCTGAAGAAACTAACACAGGTGGAGAACCAATATTTAAGACAGTTATTTAGACTACCATGTAGCACCCCATTGGTCCCGCTACGTCTTGATATGGGTATAATTCCAATAGCTGAAGTAGCGAGCCTCAAACCTATAATGTACTGGCGTCGCCTGTGGACTTCCCCCGAACTCATATTCTACAGGGAGGAATTACTAGAGGTTCTGAGGGCACGTGGTGCTGTAAAGATACCGTGGTTTGACCACATTAAATCTCTGCTAACTAGCATGGGTTTAGGGGATTGTTGGTCTGAACCTGAGTCAGCCTGTTTGCTAACATCTAAGGAGTACATTAAGGCATGTTATAAAGAGTACAGACTGACTCAACTTCATACCTTTTCCAGAACTGGGAAACTCACTAGTGGTTTTCTAGAAATAAAAGATTTTCTGTGCTTTGAGCCGGCAATAGATCTCATAATTCCACCAGCGGACAGGAAGCTCTATTTACAATACAGATATGGGGTGCTTCCACTTCCCTACTTTACATCTAAGTGGAGAGACCTACAAATGATTCAGTGCCCGGCATGTGACCACCCTGAGGAAACTGAGCTCCATGTTTTTTTTAGCTGTCTAGGCTATCAGAAGGCAAGGAGACGTTGGTTGATCCAGATTTGTAGGAATCTTGGTAACAGGCGCTGTCTCGAAGTATTCAGGATATTGAAATCTGATTCTAGCAATCCCAATAGTATATTCAGTCGCAGGTTTCCTGTTTTCAATGTGGTGCACTAGAAGGGTTTACCTGAGATTTTGAAATGTTGCATCGATTGCCCTGCCCTGTGGTGTAGCAATTGTGATAGTATAGTAAACTCCCTAATTATTTTGTATATCATGTATAGTTTTAAATTTAAGAGCTTTTGCTTTTTTTTTTACATGTTTTTTCTAGTTAATTTATGTATTTATTGCACTACGCACTTTTCGAAATTAATTGTGTAAGCTTTGCCTAATCTTATATCCCAAAATCCAATGTATTCTAATATGAAAATGTGTGTACAATTACCATTTTTTTTTTTATGTCTGACAGCATGATGCAATTTTAGACGTAAATGTTTGCTGTGTGTTGTACTTTTTAGGTCATTTTGACCGAAATAAAGTCTTTTTTGAATTGAACTGAATTGAAAATCAGCACGGCGCAACAGCAGCACAGACAGACCTGACAGAATTGTTTCAGTGGACGACTTGTTCGCTACATACAACCACAGACCCCTCGCGCAGACACACACAGTCACGGACATCTTGGAAAGTTTCAGCGGCTCCACGATAAATCTTAACATAAGTAGAACATGATAAATCATACAAACCAAGTACATTTGAAGAATGCTATATGTAAGTGATCAACTTAAGAAGTATTTATAAAACTGTGCCTTTGGGTTTTACAGTAATCTCTGAATTTCGCATATTTTGGGTAGGTTACCGTTACTCCAACTTGGTCGCCGAGTGGACCCGAATTCGGAGGCTCTAGAGCCAACAAGCCTTTGCAACGGCAAGTCGATGCGGTGCACAGGGCTTTGGTTCCTGCGGCTCCGACGAGGGATACTGGCCTCAAACTCAGTGAGAGGGCAGGCCTCAAGGGATGTGAAGAACCACCACCTGTGTTGCTGAGCCTTTCAGAGTCCGTGGGAGCCCAGGATCAGCAGATCAGGCAGCTTTGTTGCAGTGCCTGCAGATGCAGGGAAGTGACTCCTTCACTTCAAGGGAGATACCTTCAGGTGTCTTGGATGTCCAGAGGCCTTGGAAGGAATCTGTATGGAGCATTGGCGCAGACGAGCAGGGCGACTAGACAAGGAGCAGCAGCAGTCTTCCCAGTTGCAGTCTTGCTACCCAGAGCGAAGTCCAGAGTGCCCAGATGGTCGAAGAAGTGGTGTCTTGATATGAATCTAGGGACCCACCTACAGGTAAGCCCTTAAGTACCCTAAGGAAAGGGTTGGTACGATTTAGCGTTCCCTCCCAGGGGAGGGGTTTGGACAGTGGGGAGGATTCTCCCAAGTCCTTTGTCCAGTTTTGCGCCAGAGCAGGAGCCAATGGCTCCCTGAGCTGATTTGAACTGGACTATGCAAGGAGGGCACCAAATGTGCCCCTCAAGCAGACTGAGTGGCGCTGGTAAGCACTACCACTCGGCTCCAATACCCTAAACCCTGTTTGGGAGGTGGTCACACCTCCCTGTGACAGGAAACCTTTTGTTCTGCCTTCCCCTGCTCGAGCTTGGCTCAGTAGCAGGAGGGCAGAATTGTGTCTCTGGTCGGCAGCAGCCTTGTTGTGCTGTCCAGGACCAAGACTGGTACCAGGAGCATTGAGGGTCTTCCGGAAGAGCTTTACAGTGCATGGAATCATACCTCCTACACCATTTATGGTGTGGGTGTATGATTCCAACACGTTTAATACCAAATATGACAGGGTTCGTTACAGTCAGTCCTATCTACAAACAGTTAAGTACAAAAATATCGAATCCAAAATATCGTTGTAAATAATATAGTTTGTTGAAATATCAAATTTTTTAAATGTCTTAAAAGTAATGTAAACTAATGAAATAATGAATATAATTAAGTAAAACATACTCAAAAATACTTAAATAACTTTAAAATGAATAAATAATTAATGTAAATAAAAAACACATGCATTTTTATTTTTTAATAGATATATATATGTTAACTTAATAATATTAAAAAATATTCAATATTTTTAGTGTTGGATAGCTGGAGGGTAAAATTTACTATTCCCACTCCAGTGAGTGCAACAGTAGAGAAAGCGTTGGGTAGCGGGAGGGTAAAAATTACTATTCCCACTCCAGTGAGTGCAACAGTAGGGAAAGCGTTGGATAGCGGGAGGGTAAAAATTACTATTCCCACTCCAGTGAGTGCAACAGTAAGGAAAGCGTTGGATGGCATAGGTGTAAAAAGTACTATTACCACTCCAGTGAGTGCAACAGTAGAGAAAGTGTTGGATAGTGTAAGGGTAAAAATTACTATTCCCACTCCAGTGAGTGCAACAGTAGAGAAAGTGTTGGATAGCGTAGGGGCAAAAATTACTATTCCTACTCCAGTGAGTGCAACAGTAGGGAAAGTGTTGGATAGCGTAGGGGTAAAAATTACTATTCCCACTCCAGTGAGTGCAACAGTAGAGAAAGTGTTGGATAGCGTAGGGGTAAACATTACTATTCCCCCTCCAGTCAGTGCAACAGTAGGGAAAGTAATGATTTAATAATTAAATATATATCAATTAATTATTAATACCAATAAAAAAATAATTACCAATTACAAAATACTTAATTAATTATAAATACCAATACATATTAGGTATTACAAATTACCTACCAATAATTTATTAAATTAATTTTTAATACCAAAAATTAATAAACAATAAAACAAAAATTACCAATTAATAATTAACAGTAAGATAATTATCAATACATAAAAATAATTTCAATAATTACTTAATTACACTTAAATTACTTCCCACCCTATTCCCCTATAAACACATAACCCGCTCCGAATAAATTAATACAATTAATATAATTATCAAATAAAAATTAATTACCAAGTAATAATTAACGATAAATTAATTATAAATACCAATAAATAAAAATAAATAGTTACTTAATTACAATTAAATTACTTCCCACCCTATTCCCCTATAAACCCACAACCCGCTCCAAATAATAAATTAATACAATATAATTATCAATTAAAAAAAATTAATTACCAATTAATACAAATTAATTACCAATTAAAAATTAATAAATTAATTAACAATACCAATAAATAAACATAAATATTTACTTAATTACAATTAAATTACTTCCCACCCTATTCCCCTAATAAACCCTAAACCTGCTACAGAACTAAAACGCAAAATTAAATTAAAAATATTTAATAATTCCTAAAAATTATTAATTAATTTACTATAATTAAATTACTTCCCACACTATTCCCCTATAAACCCACAACCCTCTATGGAATTAAATTATGCAAAATTTAAATAACATAAAATTCATTACTTAAAAAAAATTCAAACGTACATTACAAAAATAATACATACTTTTAACACATATACTAACACTTAAAACACTATAAAAAAAATGATATTTTTAACAACTATATTATGACTGTCGATATTACTAACTTCGATATTATGAAAATTAATATTTCTTACCTGTATTTCGATATTCTGCACCACTATATTTTTGTGACTCGATATGTCCACTCGATCTTTGAAACTCGATATTTTACCATTTCGATATTAAAAATTCGATATTGTGACTGTTCACTGTTCTGCTCATACAGGGGCACCCTCACAATTAGAACCAAGCACTCTGCCTTCACGATTGAAATGTCAGCCTTAGGAGTGACCCATAGGTTTTAAGTACCGTGACCTCAGATATAGGGAAACCAAATCTTTTTTAAGTGGTGCTTGCACCAGCTTACACAGGCTGCAATGGTAGGCCCGTAGTCACAATTTGAGTGGTCTATCATAGGTGGCATAATGCATGCTGCAGCCCATGGGAGACCCCTGGTGTACCTATGGCCTGGGTACCTTAGTACCATATACTAGGGACCTATAATGGTACACCAGTAGCCAATCTGGGACGTACCCAAGTTGTCACCATAGTCAATTTAAGGGAGAAAGCACACAGATTGGGTTCCTGCTAACCAGGACCCCAGTCAGAAACGGCATAGCACCAGGCAGAAAGTGGGGGTAACCATAAAAGCAGATCCTACTTTCCTACAAGGTAAACTTGAACTGATGGTGCTTTCCTGGACCCTAGCCCTTACTTACCTTAAGTCTAGAAGAACAGTCATGTAAGTCGTCTGTAAGTGTGTCTTGAGTTTGTCTCACATTTATTGACTGTGTGTACAACAAATGCTTAACACTACCCTCTGATAAGCCTACACTGCTCACCCATACTACCACAAGCAGAGCATTTGGGATTATTAATTTAAGCCCTATAAGGCAATAAGGGTTGCCTGGACTTTCCACAAAGTATACCTCAATTTGGTACACTACATAAATAGCCAGCTTCCTACAACTGCTATGGGGAAACTTTTTCAGATACATTCTGGTGCGTGGGGAATATTCTAAGTAGAGCAATCTGCAGTTAGAAGTAACCATCAGAAGGGTTGGTCTCTTTCTAAGGGTCCAGCCGGCCCTAACCTAACCTTTCCTCTGTGATAGAAGATAAGTTTTTATGTTGTTTTACTCTCCAGATAATTTAAAAAGGACATGAGAACTGTTCCGTAAGGCCCAGAAGAAGAAGTTACTTACCTTCATTACTGCCTTATCTGGTAGAGAAATGATCTAGCCGCAGATTCCTTACCTTTGAACTTCCAGGCTTCAAGCTGGATCCGGAAGGTTTTTCTTAGCAGTACCCATGCACGCCAGTAGGTGGCGTCGTTTGACTCTACGTGACCGGCATCGTGTTCATCGTCGTTGTGATGTCCGCGTTGTTAATATAGCTGCCACTCCAGCGTGCTGACGTCAGTACTTTTTACGACTTTCCAAGCCAGAAGCGCGGAGCCATGTAGTAACTGACCATGGTGCGCTAAAAAGAAACTAGGGTCCTGAAAGGAAACAGTCCTGACATTAAAAGACAATTCTGTAGCGCGGGAAGGATGGGTGGGTCAGTAAGGGGCGAACCTGTTGATGAAACGGAAAACGAGTCAAATGATGTATTTATTGTGAAAGACCTGTATATGTTATTTTATGGTGTGTGAAGGTGGTGGAGATCTGTAGCAAACACACCCGTGGTGCTCCCCTTAAACAGCATGCTATCAAGATGTACTTACTTAATAAAGAATTCTCTCACAACCTTCATGGATCTATTGGTGTAGAAGCAAAATCCCCAAATGAGTGTATACTTGAATACTTCATGACAATGAAAATCTATGTCGCTTATTATGATATCTACCTGTGGATATACCTTTGCGAATCCACTGTGAATTCTACTTGCGCCGTAGGTCATTATCAGCGTCCCCGTGCTAAAGAAATAATCATAAGTCACTCTGAGTCTAACCGCCATATTTAATGCCAATGTAATTTGTAGATAAGTGAAACAGAATCTGCACATACCTCATTAATCGCGGTATATTATATCCACGAGGCACCCGTGCCAAACAAAGGTTGCAGTTGCTCAACTACCGCGGAATAAACTATAGATATTCGGGGTGATAACGTGTGAAAAACTTGCAAAGAATAACGAAGATAAATTGCCTGTCCGTCAACTGCCGTATCGTTCTCCCAGTTTAAAAATGCAGAAAGGAAATCTCGATAACCCCTTACCTCTCCGTCAATAACGTTGGACCCTCATACCACAGCGCTGAGTTGAAATGTTCAGTGCGCTGGCTGCATATAAACCAGACCGTCGGCACGATTCGTATATGACCCGGAAGTTATTCTGCACGGAAGAACTTTCACTTTCCTCAGTTTCAATGCTCCATGTACGTGGTGACGTAGCACCTGTAAACAATAACATTTAAAAATACTATTGCGCCATATAGAACGGTGTTCAATGAGTATGCAATGCACGTATTTTCCTATTAGAAGATCAATATGTGCTAGAAACCGTGAAATACTATCACGCCAAGTTGAATAATGTGGAACGGAGATAAGGAGAATGTGTCTTCCAATTTAAAAGAAAAGAATCGAGTTATGAATAAACTAGAAGCCTCGTATTTATGACAGATGATTAGAGAAACGACTAAATCCCAACAAGCTAATAAAACTCACAGGTCGGGTATCAAATAGCGCCATCTTAGAGTGGTGTTCTCAATGTTAGTAAAAGTGCCCGTGTATGTAAGTTTATCTGATAGAAATGAAAAACCATTTTGAATGGTCTACAATTTATCAGCCATAATATTGGAAAAATGTCGAACAATCAATAGACAATGTTTACAGGTTACATCTCACAAATTACAGTGACATCATCCTTTTAATGTGCTAAAACTACTTGTGATATGTGGTATGTGAATAATGATTAGATGTACCCTGTTGTGTTGTTACATTTATGGATACCTTAACTAGTCTCCTATCCATCTATATGAATAGTATATGTCTCAGCAAAACTATGCTTTAAAGAAAGCATGCCATCTCGTATCTGTCATTAAGACCATGAGGAGTTAAAGTGTTCAGCCTTTTAATCCACAAAGTCTTTCTCTGTAAGAGTATTTTTTAGTTAGCCATGTTGCCATGTATAGGCACCTGTTCAATAATTTGGAACTTCAGTTGAGCTACAGTATGTCAATGTTGTTCCCAGTGCACTGCTAAACTGGAATTAGGATTTTAGTGTCTAATCTTGCTTTTGTGCTCTGTTAGTCACACTTTCATTTTTCTTTCGGTCATCCCGATATATAGAAGTCCACATGGACATTTAATAGAATACACTACATTTTGAGAGTTGCAATCTGTAATGCCAGTAAGTTTGATAAGTTCTCCTGTCCTGGGGTGTGCTAGTACACCTCCTGGTATGACGTTATTACAGTGTATGCAATTCCAGCATTTCTTAGACCCCACTTTGCTTGATGGTAACTTAACTCTTTTCTTGGTAGATAACATTTCCTTAAGGATACGTCCTCTTGAGTAGGCAAACAAAGGTTTCTTCTGGAATAAACTGTAGGAAGGTGGATATCTGACTATGGTTACCCCCAACCTTTTGCCTAGTGTCTAGCTGGTTTTTCGACTTAGTTGGCCTGAGATCCTGCCATTCAGGGTCTCAGGCTGTCTGCTCTCTCTTTAAAATGGACTCCATGTACCCTAGGTACATACCCAATTGGTAAGGATCACCTTATTTGACCCTGTACAGTGTACCCTAGGTACCCAGGGCATAGGTGTACCCTAGGCCTACCAGGGGCTGCAGCATGTATTCTGCCAACCTTGGCCTGGCCTTACAATCAGACACAACTGGCTGATCACTATAGTATACCTATATCTACACTCACAATAGACACATGTGTACCTATCAGCCACTCCTATGGCAGGCCTTAACAACCCTGGAGGCAGAGTGCTTGGTAACATGTGAGATGGTGCTCTAGCATGAGCTGAGCCTGTCTGCAGCTTTCGGAACCATGTCCTTATAGCTGTTCTATGATATCGCCTACCATATACTCTTACGTACCTTATAATCTTACACGGTTATGGTAACTATGGTTTGGCTTTATCGAAACATGTCGTGTAAGGTGTCTAACACTTTGGAATAATACCCCCATACCATTTCTGGTGATGGGGATATTATTCCTCCCTTCTAGAGGGAGAGACATGTTCAAATCCTACTTTGCTGTTTAACTCTGTCCAAAGCCTCAGCATCACAAAATGGATGCTGCTGCCACAGACACGAGTCTGACCTCCTGCAGCTGGGAGCCCTCCCAGCCAGGGAGGCCTGGACAATAGGTTTCCTGCTTGGGGAGGTGCTAGCACCTCCACAGACAGACTTTAGTGTATTGGGGCAGGGAGGGCTGAAAGGAATGAGACATGCCTGGGGCACACAAGGTGTTCCATGCATAGTCCAGTTCAAACCGGTGCTGGGGCACTCCAGCCCCAGTCCTGGCGTGAAACTGGACAAAGGGAAGGGGGTGTAACCACCCCCCTCCCTGGTCCCACCCATAGGAGGGACCTAGCAGGCAAACCAGCCCCCCAGATTAGTATAAGAGTGGGAGCTGAGTCCCTAGGACTTTAGATCATCCTGAACCTGCATCTTGAACAGAAACTCTGGACCTTCGACATTCTACTACGGAAGAAGACTGAAGAATCTCCCTTGTGGCCAAGGAGTGACCACCCTTGGGCAACCAGGCACCATCCAGCGACCGCTGCTTGCTTTGCGACTGATCCTACGAGGGACGACTGCAGAGACTGACCAGCGCCGTGACTTCCAGACACCCCTGAACCAGACCCACATCTACAGCAAAGCTGAGACCCGTGGAGGCAACGAGGGACGTGGGACTGGCGACTTGGGAAAAGTGGCTAGTAACTGACTAGCGCGACTTCTGAGGCTTCCTCGAGGCTGTGCTTGGGGAATTGAGAAGCCCCAATTCCGAGCACCATCTGCAAAGAAGATCAGCTCCCCACACTTCACGTGTTCTGCGTGGGGCCCTTCTGCACCCGAGTTGCTCGACGTGCTGTCCGGTTGCTGGCCCGTTGGCTAGTGACCTCTGTGACGACGAACCTTCAAGTCCTCCAGACTGGCACCCGCTCCCCTGTGAAAGGGAAGCACCCCAGACCTTCCTGGTCTGCGACAGAAGCAAGTCCTCCATCCTGCGTGGGTTACGCTTGCCAAGGCTTGTTGGGTCCTAACTCGACATCGATGCCGCCGACAGCAAGAGCCTTCGTGGGACAGCTCGCCTCCTGGTTCTGGTCATCCTCGACGCCTCCTGGTACCCGTGGCTGCTGCGACAAGCTTCACCTCTTCACCTGCATCTTCACGACATCGCCTGGTTCCTTCCCGGCTCCTGGCTGGTGACCTAGACTCTGTCCCCTCTGCTTGCAGGTATCCTCCTTCCTAATTCCATCCTTGGAATCCACCGGACACTCTTCACTGACTGCCTGTCAGCAACTTTCTTCAGGCATCCATAGGAGTCGACGACGAAACCAGACGCAAGTTCACACCTATGCACCCGCAGCCCGTGGGCTAGGTAACTTGAGTACTCCGGTGCTCACAAGGGTATTGACTATCCAATTGTCTAGTTTCCAAGTCTCTAACTCCTAGTTCCTTCCGAAGTGTCCTAAAACTTTTAATTTCTAAATACTACTATTTCTATCCACTTTAACGCATTACGCATGAGTGTTTGCACTCTGCACCTGAATCCCGTGGGCCTCCCACTGCCTAGCAACTGATCGAATAGTGTAGCCCCAGCGATTCTCTAGGCCTAGGCCTATCCTGTGTTCGTGACAGTGGTTCTTATACCACTTACTTAGTATATGGTTTGCATGGCCCCTAGGGCCTAACTGTATTACTTACCTGTGTAACTTATGTATGCTTAAATAAGACTGTGTTGTACTTACCTCGAATCTCATCAAGAGTGATGAGGGTATTTTGACTAGAATAAATACATTCTACTTTTATAATATATCTGTTGTGGTGTCCTTTCATTTGGTATTCAAGGGGTTGCAAATGGTATAACAGCTGGCTTCACATGCCATACAGAGTTTAGCCTAAGACTGCTCTTGTCCATGCTACCACTAGGATAGCTGGTCTATAAGGTTGACTTTACAACCAATCACCATAAGGGTTGTTTGGACTGATACAAGGTGTACACTAGAACTAGTGACATCATGTATCAGGCCAACTTCTCACATTGGTGAGCAGCGGTTGGGATCTGAGCTTGCTGTTGTAATACAATTGCAATCTTGAGATATCAAATTGAAAGATCACAAAGATATTTGTAAGGTACATATAACATAGATTATAAATACTTAAGTCCTACTGAACTTAGTTGTTGTAGGTTGAAGGGCCTAGCACACCCTGACTACAACTACTCAAGAGGTTTTAGTAGATACAACTAGTGTAGGTAGGTGCACACACCACACCCTCACTAGATCATGTCTCTGAGAGTAGATCAAGATGATTCTCTCTCAGGAGGGGTAGATCCTAAAAAGATACCCTCTAGATATGATACCCTAACTTTTCAGGAGATGAGACAATTCTGTACCTCCAGAAAGTTAAAACAGGGTTCAAACCCTACCCTCATTCACCTAGTGGAGATCTTAGAAGAGTATGATGCTCAGAGAGCCTCCCAGGATAGTACCCTAGGTACAGGTGAGGGCCTACCCTCTACAGATGATTCAGAAGGGACTTCAGAAGATGAGGTAGACAGCCAGGTCCAAGTTGGGAGACTTAGCCAGGCTAACTTAAGCCTACATGGGAGTCTGACTGGGGTCCCCCCATTCAGACCCTCAAGTGGACTTAAACAGAGAAGCAGGAGAGGAAGATCCCCTTCAAGGGAATCTATCCACTCCCATGTCTCTAATAGCTCCAATGCCTCTTCTCACAGGGGAATGACTTCTCCACAGAGAAAAGAGCATCAGGCCAGAACGAGGGAAGTCAATCTGAGGATTGAAAGGGAAGAAGAACTTGCCCTTGCCAAAGAGAGACTTGCTCTGGCCAGAGAGCAAAAGTTAAGTGGGCTAGGACCCACTGGTGGCAGCAACATTCCTAAAGACAGGGATAGGTCTTATGACCATAGAAACCTAAGCAAGATAGTCCCCCCATATCAGAATGGGGATGACATCCACAAGTGGATGACTGCTTTGGAGAGGGCCTGCAAAGTACAGCAGGTACCCCAGAGTCAGTGGGCAGCTATCTTGTGGCTCTCCTTTTCTGACAAAGGTAGAGACAAGCTCCTCACAGTTAGTGATGAGGATGCTGACAATTACAAAGTCCTGAAGAGTGCTCTGATAGATGGGTTTGGCTTAACCACTGAGCAATATAGGTTGTTGTTCAGAGACACCCAGAAGACACAGACACAGGACTGGTCTGATTTTGTGGATTGTGCCACTAAGGCTTTGGAAGGTTGGGGGCGTGGCCTGCTGAGCACCGTGAGGGCCGCTCTCTGAGTGAGCTCCGCTGGCCGGAACATGATCCTAACTTTATCCTCCACATCGGGGTGAGACTGAGCCGCCCAGACCGGCAGAAATTGTTACGGAGGTTGTGAGGCATCGGCGGAGGTGCACTGTTCCCGCCCTCTCTCGGCCTGAACGGAGTCGGGGACCGTGGAACTTGTGGGCGGTGCTGGCGGCGGCGCCTGCTGGAGCGAGATCGAGGAGCACTGCCACCCGAGCCCGAGGCTGATTCTGAATGGCGAGGCCTGTGCCGGTTAGGTGACGCGTGGCTGGTGACCCTGCCCAGACGGCGCCCGATGACGGATGGCCCCCCGCGTGTGTTGAAGTGCGGTGGCGGGTAAGGAGCTTGGAGCTAGACGGGCTGTGGCGAAGGACGAGGACAGGCGGAGGATCGGATCCCAGCGCGCTGATCGCCAGTACTGGTGGCGGCAGATAAGGAGGCGGCCCGGTTAAATACTAGCGGTGGTGCATTCACATCGAGATATTGGGAGCTGGGGTGCACGAAAGCTGCCGGCGCGTACCAGGTTGGAGGAATTCGAAATAAGTAGCCGCCATTTTGAGGATGACTGATGCAGCCGCTATGTGGTGGTGAGCGGACCTGAGAGTGGTGTGAACACCTGACGGGCAACTGAAACACCGCTGCGCGGTTGCAGTGCGTGCAGTGTGTGTGACGGCCAACGCCCTGGTAGCGGGGGTGAGTACCGGCCAGAAGTCGCGGCCAGGCGCCCTTGTCTCTCGTTGTTGCTGTGACGCTGCTCGTTTCGACTGGGGGCCGCGTTTTGCAGGATCCTTTGAAACGCCGACGGAGCGACTGGGGGCTTGTGCGGGGACACCGCTGTACCGTTGGAAGTCAGTGGGCTGACTACTTGGAGGTGGCGAGCAAGTAAATAAGCACTACGGTGGCCCTGCCTGCTGGTTGGCGACTGAAGGTGGATGTTGTGAGGTTGACCCCCCATGTGTCACCTGGGGCTCGGCGTAAATCTGTTTGGGACTCTGCTATAGCCTAACTCCAGCGTGTGTAGAAGATCTGAGGATGCCTACAGGGGGCACGGGCGCCGGGTGTAGTGGCACACGAAAGACGACCTGCTGCCGTGTGTGCTGCGGGGTGGACGCAACCTACGCCTCACGCCTCCATAGTTGGGAAAAGTTAATGCACGTGCTAGCTGGGGTGGGGAGGTGACCTGCCGCAGCGCATCTGCCGAGAAGGCGGTTGGGGGCCCTTGTTGTTGGTTCACGGCTGGTTACTCAGGCGCTATCTTGACAATGGGCAAACAAGACTCTAAGCAGCCGAAGCTGAACTTTGACCATAAGCGCTCCACGAGGCAGGCGGAACCGGAGCCGGAGTTCCAGGCGGTGGAAAGGCGCGATCTGGCCGCCGAGGACCATGGTGAGGATTTGCGCACACTTATGCTTGAGATGCGTTCTAGTTTAAGGAATATTGACACTAAACTGGACAACCTCACCAGTCAATTACACTCTGTGAAAACGCAGGTGGCGGCACATGAGACGCGTTTGGATACGCTTGAAACTCGCCAATCGGAGTTTCATGAATTCCAGGTTGAAACGAAAGACCAGCTCCTACATATGGACAAACTGTTAGGCATAATCCGTGCTAAGAACGAGGATTTAGAAGCACGGTCCCGGCGCAATAACCTACGCGTCACAGGTATTCCGGAGACCACGGCCATATCTAAAATGGAAACATACATCACTGAACTCCTGCACGAACTGTTTGACCCTAGCCTATCAGCGGTGTTTGTGGTGGAGAGGGCGCACAGGTCGCTGGATCAGAGGTCCACCGTTGGAGCACCGCCCCGGCCTATAATTGCGAGACTCTTGAACTACCAGGACCGTGATCTAATCCTGAAACTGGCCAGGGAGAGTGGAAACATCACGCATAAAAGCAATAATATCTCCTTTTACCCTGACTTCACCCCGGCTGTCCAGGCTGCCCGCCGGGAATTTCTTCCAGCAAAGCGGGCTCTTTTGCAGGCACAGATTCCGTACTCGCTCCTCTACCCTGCTAAATTAAAGGTGTCATTTGAGGGGTCCACCCACATATTTACTAACGCTAAGGCGGCGATGAAGTTCGCCAAACATGTGGGAAGTAAATCCACGAAACGGTCCCGTGGTGCGGCGGAGGCGAATGATGGCAGGATGAGTGACAATGATTAATCATGGGTCTCATATGATACATCTATAGGGAAACATCTCCTGCTTGACTGGGGGTTCCTATCAGATCTACTAGGATGTGAAAATGTGCGACCCTGAGCTCCAATCATTACTATCTAATATAATGTATAGCTCCCCATCATTATGGC
This sequence comes from Triturus cristatus, assembly GCF_964204655.1. Taxonomy (NCBI): domain Eukaryota; kingdom Metazoa; phylum Chordata; class Amphibia; order Caudata; family Salamandridae; genus Triturus; species Triturus cristatus. The sequence continues at coordinate 736,264,183 of NC_140586.1, read as the reverse complement.
TTGGGCGGCTCGTATCCCCTGCAGATCTTCTGGCCACCCTGTTCCATGCAGGGTAGAAGCCGGCATAGCTACACCCTCTCGGGAATGTTCCCTTGTTTAGTTACTGTCTATTGTGGGATACTATGGGGGATGGATATTCTACGACCCGGTTGGGGGGTTGGAGTGGGAGGGGGTGGGATTGTTGTGTTTATTTTTTTGTTGTTCAATGCCAGGTTTTTTTATTGTATGCTATATGTATGGTGTCCTCTGCGTACGAAATGGTCCTTGTCAAACTGCTTTGCTGCACTTTACATACTGTTAGTGGGAAATGCCCAGGGTAGATAAAACTTTGAACTGTCTTACCTGGAATGTTCGGGGGCTAAATGATCATAGGAAGGCAAGGTTGGTGCATGCATACTTGGTGCGGCATTGTGTGGATGTCTGCCTATTGCAGGAAACACACTTGAACACTGCTCCTGCCCAAAGACTGAGACACACTAGATGGGGGCCCGTGTACTCGGCTATATATTCCAACTATGCCTGGGGGGTGGCGATACTGATCCGTCGTGGTGTGGTAAATATTTCGTTACCGGTACTATTTTTTATGCGGTAAAGTCTATTAAGAATAACTCAGTAAATATAAGAGGCAGAATCCGTGGTATTAGAGGTTTTAAAAGGCTTTATTCCTATACAAAGGAATACAATTCGAATTGTAGGCATTCTATTCCATCACCACGAAAGTTCAGGAAGGAAGGGCATATATTATTGACAGATAAGCAGTTTTATAGAAAATACATTACAGTGAAACAGATGCAAGAGGCGTAACAGCTGATAATACAGATAAACTGTGCATACGTAACTAATAGAGGCGTATACATGGGTGTAACTAAAATACGTCATTAAACATGATGTCACAAGTGGGTGGATCCATAGAAGAATCCTGCAATGTCAGCAGAAATATTCGGCAGAGATGCGCGCGCAGCCGCATGACGTGTGATTGACGTGCAACTAGAGGGTGAAGGGGACTTGACATTTAGCTCTACATGTGGAGACAGAAGTCTGGGGTTATGTCAACCTAATCCCAAATCAGATCTAATATCCTATGTTTAAAGAACTGTGTTATCCAAAAGGAAAGGTCTCTAGGATAGAATCTATTCTATACTGACTGTTAGTGCGTGTACAAGCGTCTAAGTGTCTACATGAGATGCGAGGGGGTAGGAATATTCCATGGTAACGGAGCTATGAATTACTTGCATGAGGGCAGCGAGGCCTGGCCCCTTTGCACGGTAGCTGAAGGAATGTTTACCTAAACTGCTAGACAGGAATGCATCAGATGAGGAGCGGAGTAGATAATCTTGAAGGTGAAATACAGTTTTTGGCAGGCAATATGCTGGATCAGGCACCGTTAGCCGCGCAGGGAGTAGGACAAAGTTCATGGATACAGATGCAGGCTCAGACTGGAGCTTTCAGAGGCAGAAGACAGGAAAAGGCTTGATGACAGAATTCAGGGCCTACTCGCCTGAATCTGTAAAATATGGAAAGTGAACCACATAAAGTCGGTGGCCTTTCATACTTAGGAATGGAATATCTGACCCATTCATGGCGGATCTGAAAGAGGACATGTTGACGGTGGACGCACATATATTTGCGTCTTCAAAACTGGAGTAGGAGGGAACATACATGTACTTATAGCATGCACATGGAGCCGTTGGGGTCTACGATAGGGGACATAACTGATCACAAAATTCATATTTCCTCAGTGGGCTGGACTGGAGGGAGGGCTCTGTTCAGTGTGACCCGGAAGGCAGATATGTATTAGTTCAGGGCCTGGAGTGTGGCATCTCGGTGGTATTTGTGGCTGTATATGGTCCCAACGCTGACTCCCCTGTTTTCTTCCATAAGCTTTGGGGGCAGGTGAAAGCCACAGGCTGCAATACAATCATATGGGGGGGTGATTTCAATGTGGTACTTGATGACAAGGCAGACAGAAAGGGGGCGACCCGAACACTAAACCCGTTGGCAAGTTCCGCGTTGAGGGAAATACTGTCAGACGGCGCACTTGTTGATGTGTGGCGTGGCAGACATGAGAATTTGAGGGAGGGCACCTGTATATCGGCTCACGGCAGCGCTTGGTCCCACCTGGACTACTGGCTGGTGTCGCGGGACATCACCCTGTGGACTGTGCAAGTGGAGCATATGCCCCGTTTGTCAGACCACGCCCCCTGCATATTGAAATTGCTAATCCCTGGTGGTCCGTTCCCGGCATTCTCGTGGCGGCTCGAGCCTCACGCCTTACTTGATGATGCCTTTAAGGAGGAGATAAGGACAGATATCACTGACTATTTCGAGCGTAATGCGGGATCGGTCGATACTGAGGCGTCTCTGTGGGAAGCCGTTAAGGTCGTCATCAGAGGCCAATGTATTGCCCGGCAGGCGGGGGTGCAGAAGGCGATACGGGGCACCCTGGCAGCACTGGAAACCGATATTAAAAAGCTCGAACAAACCTTCTTTGACACTGGTGGGTTGGAGGTGGCGGGACTGATGAAAACTAAGTTATTGGTGTACGAAGAGGAGGCGATGCGGGAGGTTACATTTCTAGGGAAATACGCAGAGGCGAGGCGTTATGGCGAGGGTGGGAGACCGGGGAAGGCCATGGCCAGTATGAGACCGCCGCGTCCCGCAACATATATTCATGAACTGCGCACGACGGCTGGCGAGCTGATTCATGACAAAGGGGAAATTGTAGGGGCATTCTCTGAGTTTTACTCCAAACTATATACCAACACACAGGATACGTGTCCGGAGGGGCTTGAATCCTTTCTGGATTCAATTGCATTGGTGTGGTTTAATAACACTCACAGAGAATATATGGACCTTCCGATAGACGCTGGAGATGTGGCGCAGGTCATTAAGAGCCTGCCGCCTGACAAGGCGCCGGGGCCTGATGGTCTGACCACAGCGTTCTATAAGGCGTACATGGATGAGCTGTCGCCCAGGTTACTGGCAGTATATGAGGAAGCCTTAGAAAAGGGGGTGTTGCCTGCTACCATGCGTGAGGCACTGATCATCACGCTGCTGAAGCCGGATAAACCGGCTGACGAACTAAATTCCTATCGGCTCCTATCTCTGATTAATGTAGATGTGAAGATCCTGGCTAAAATGCTTGCGAACCGGGTGCAGCCCCTGTTGCCAATGATTGCACTCCCCGACCAATCAGGATTTATACCGGGAAGAGCAACCTCCCATAACCTACGTACGATCTTCTCCGCATTACCTACACCCCGAGGTCAGGGCTGCCGTGGTGTTCTTGGATGCCACTAAGGCCTTCGATACACTTGAGTGGCCCTATTTATTCAATATACTGGGCAGGACGAGGTTCAGCACACTGCTCCTTAAGAAAATCCGCTTACTCTACACTTTACCCAAAGCCAGGGTGCGGGTGAATGGCCTGGTGTCTGCACCGTTTTCCATCTCGCGGGGCACTAGGCAAGGGTGTCCTCTTTCCCCGCTACTGTTCGCTATAGCTATGGAACCACTAGCGGCCAGAATTAGACAACACCATACTGCAAGGGGTATAGGCTTCAGTTCTAGAAATCTTCTAATATCGCTATACGCGGACGATGTGACCCTTTATCTTATCAATCCTGCAGACAATTTGGATCCTATATTGCGGGAATTTGTCCGCTTTGAAGGCCTCGCGGTGATTTCTGTCAATTGGTCTCAGTCGGTAATCTTCCCCCTGACGGATAGCACCGCAGAGGTGTCTTCCGAATTTCCCCTGCGCTGGGAGGTGGATGAGGTCAAGTACTTGGGGATTTGGATCAGTCGGAGCCTTCAGGAGATCTGGAATCTTAACTATGGCAGAGCGATGATGTGGCTGGGTGAGAAAGTGAAGCTCTGGGCTTCCCTGCCCCTGTCTCTTACAGGGCGGATTGCGTTGACTAAAATGATTATACTACCCAAATTCCTCTATCTATTTGTCAATATACCTATACCACTTACGTCGCATTTCTTTGCCACTCTGCGATCATACCTGGTGTCGCTGGTATGGGTAGGCGGACAGGATAGACTGGGACATACTATCGCTACCATTGCGACAGGGAGGCCTGGGAGCCCCAGATATGAAGTTATATGCCCTCTGTGCTCAGTCTCAATTTCTACATTTCTGGACCCAGCCGACTCCCTTTCAGCCTCACGTGGCAGTGGAGCGAGATGCTGTTGCGCCCCTTCCACTGAGCGTGGCGATATGCGCAGCGGCTAGTGTAGGAGAGTAGGGTCTGCTTTCTATGTTCATCCCCACTTTTTGCTTTTGCTTTACTGGTTTTCGACTTAGATGTGGCTGTGGGCCTGCTAATCAGACCCACAGCCCTGCTGTTCTCTCTCTGAATTGATACTATGTACTTTAGGTGCATAACCCATTTGGATAGGATCACCTTATTGGCCCCTGTACAGTGTACCTTAGGTACCCAGGGCATAGGTGTATCCTAGGCCTACCAGGGGCTGCAGCATGTATTATACCATCCCTGGCCTGGCCTTCCATTATGACACAACTGGCTGATCACTCAGCTGGGGCAAGGTCGTGTACTCACCCCTTGCTTAGGTGTAGTATTCCTATACCTATCTTATATATAGACACATGTGTACCTATCAGCCACTCCTATGGCAGGCCTTAACAATCCTGGAGGCAGAGTGCTTGGTAACATGTGAGATGGTGCTCTAGCATGAGCTGAGCCTGTCTGCAGCTTTCGGAACCATGTCCTTATAGCTGTTCTATGATATAGCCTACCATATACTCTTAAAGTGCCTTATAATCTTAAACGGTTACGGTAACTATGGTTTGGCTTTATCAAAACATGTCGTGTAAGGTGTCTAACACTTTGGAATAATACCCCCATCCCATTTCTGGGGATGAGGATATTATCCCTCCCTTCTAGAGGGAGAAGACATGTTGAAACCTACTTACCCGGTTAAAGTTAACCAGAGCCCCAGCATCACAAAATGGATGCTGCTGCCACGACACAAGTCTGACCTCCTGCTGCTGGGAGTGATCCCGGCAAGGGAGGCTTGGACAATAGGTTTCCTGCCTTGGGAGGTGCGAGCACCACCCCAGACAGGCCTTAGTGTATTGGGGCAGGAAGGGATGAATGAAACGAGACACTCACTGGGGCACACAAGGTGTCCCATGCATAGTCCAGTTCACACCGGTGCTGGGGCACACCAGCCCCAGTCCTGGCGCGAAACTGGACAAAGGGAAGGGGGTGTAACCACCCCCCTCCCAGGTCCCACCCATAAGGCGTGACCTAGCAGGCAACCCAGCCCCCCAGATTAGTATAAGAGTGGTAGCTGGGCCCCAGGAGATTAGATTATCCTGAACCTGCAACTTGAACAGAAACTCTGGACCTTCAACATTCGACGAAAGAAGAAGACTGAAGAATCTCCCTTGTGGCCAAGGAGTGGCTACCCTGTGCAAACAGGCACCATCAAGAGACTTACCCTTTGCTTTGCTGAAGTTCTACGAGGGACCGACTGCAGAGCCCGACCAGAGCCTTGACTTCCAGACTTCTCCAACCCTGATCCACATCCACAGCCGAGCTGAGATCCGTGGAGGCGACGAGAGACGTGGGACCGGCTACCTGGGAAAAGTGGCGAGTATCTTCCAGCGCAGCTTCTGAGGTACCCTCGAAGTTGTGCACCGGGGATTGAGAAGCCCCAACCCCAAGCACCATCTGCACCGAAGATCAGCCCCCCACACTCCACGAGTCCTGCGTGGGGCCTTTCTGCATTTTCCTGCTTGCCGCGTCTGTCCGGTTGCTTGCCCGTTGGCTAGCGGCCTTTGTGACGACACACCCTTGAATCTTCACTGCTGGTTTGGCTCCTCCAGACTGGCTCCCGCTCCTCTGCAAAAGAGAAGCACCCCAGACCTTCCTGGTCTGCACCAAAAGCAAGTCCTCCGTTCTTCCTTCGTGGGTTCCGCTTGCCAAGGCTTGGTGAGTCCTAGTTCGACTTAGACGCCGCCGACAGCAAGAGCCTTCGTGGGACAGCTCGCCTCCTGGTCCTGGTCGTCCTCGATGTCTCCTGGTAGCCGTGGCTGCTGCGACAAGCTTCACCCTTCCCCTGCAATCTTCACGACATCGCCTGGTTCCTTCCTGGTTCCACGTGGTCACTGGCTAGTGACCTTGACTCTGTCCCTTCTGCTTGCAGGTACCCTTCCTTCTTGATCCCGGCCTTGGGATCCACCGGACACTCTGCACTGACTGCCTGTCAGCAACTTTCCTTCAGGCATCCATAGAAGTCCACGACGAAACCCGACGCAAGTTCACACCTATGCACCCGCAGCCTGTGGGCTAGGTAACTTGGGTACTTCGGTGCTCACGAGGGTAGTGACTATCCTAGGGTCTAGTTTCCGAGTCTCGACTTTCTAGTTGCTCCAGAAGTGTCCTAAAACTGCTTATTTCAGAACTGTACTATTTCTATCGATTATACGCATTACGCGTGAGTGTTTCCACTCTGCACCTGAATCCCGTGGGCCTCCCACTTTCTAACTGTTGGTAGTGTAGTGTAGCCCCAGCGATTCCCTAGGCCTAGGCCTATTCTATTTCCGTGACAGTGGTCCTTATACCACTTCTTTAGTATATGGTTTGTGTGGCCCCTAGGGCCTAACTGTATTACTTACCTGTGTGACAATGTATGCTTGATTAAGACTGTGTTGTACTTACATCGAATCTCATAAAGAGTGCTGAGGGTTTGACTAGAATAAATACACTTTATTTTATATATATATCTGTTGTGGTGTCCTTTCATTTGGTATTCAAGGGATTATATATTGTATCACAGCTGGCTTCACATGCCATTCAGAGCTTAGCCTAAGACTGCTCTTGTCCATGCTACCACTAGGATAGCTGGTCTATAAGGTTGTCTTTACAACCAATCACCATAAGGGTTGTTTGGACTGATATAAGGTGTACTCTAGAACTAGTGACATCATACATCAGGCCAACTTCTCACAGCTAGACGCCCTAGAGTTGATGTAGACACAGCTGGGATTCTGCAATGGGCGTGGGAGGAGTTGCGTAAAAGAGCAGGGGTGCCGTTACTGTATGCCCCTTCGCTCCCTCTGTTGCATAATCCGATGCTGCCATGTCTTGCTGATGGAGTGGCTGGACACCTAGTTGAGAAACTGCATCTTCGCACCTTTGCTGACCTCTTCCCCAATGGCAAGTTCATGTCCCCCCCCGGCGCCTGAGGAGGGCAGTACTGTGCCCTTTTCCGAACTATTTTTGTATCATAAATTGCGAACGGCATGCCAAGCACTCTCTGGCGATTTCCCTGCAGCACCGCCAGTCTTTACAGCATTAGAGGCGGTAGTGAGCTCCCCATCCCCCCGTAAGCTAGTAACTCGTATATATCGACAAATGCAAAACACGGCACCGGTGGTGACGCCTAAATCCATACTGTACTGGAACGAAGAGCTCCAACCTGCGATATCTGAAGAACAGTGGGAATTCTGCTGTGGGCAGCTTACTGAGCTTTCGCCCAACTACAAGCTACGACGAATACATTTTAAATACTTGCATAGGTTTTATAGAACCCCCATCAGCCTGAAACGTATGGGGCTTCGAGAGTCAGATGAGTGTTGGAGATGTGGGTCTGCCTCAGCTTCTTTTCTACACATAGCGTGGTCCTGCCCGAACTTGGAAAACTATTGGCCTCAGGTTTTTAATTTGGTTAACCAGATTGTGGGTCGCTCGGACGTCCCATTCCCTATGCTTGGGATACTGGGGTATGTCAGAGACACTCCGCCAAACTTGCGCAAGCTACATGCGCTGCTTTTATTGTTTGCTAAGCGACAAGTGGCGATCCATTGGGGTCGACGGAGGGTGCCCACAGTGAAAGGCTGGTTGGCTGCTGTAACGTATGGATGCACGCAGCTGAACACGTTCTGGGAGTTGCTGCCGTCTGCATCCCGGCCTCGCGATATCTGGGATACCTTTGTGAGTTGGGCTCGGGAGCGTCAGATCATGGAATCAGAGGGTGATGTCTTGAACGAATGACCCCTATGAGGTGGGGTGTGACAGGGGGACGTCACATACGGCGGGGTGGCACATTTCTGTTGATCACTCTACCGGGGCAGTACCTGTAACACTGTAACAGCTTTGAATATTGCCTATGTCTCCCTCTATAATTGCTCTTTTTAGGTACTGATGCCGCGTGTTGTGACCCCCGGATCTCCTGAATCCAATCTAATTGCTTGCATCGCCTACTTTGATATGACATGATGACTATTGCAATCTGTTCTTTTATGTATGACACCTAGAAACATACTGTATGTGGTTACAATATAATGCTGACTGGCAGGTTCTGTTGGTTGTATTTTTGTTGTCAACATTGCAAAAATGTTTAATAAAAAAAAAGGCTTTGGAAGGTTGGTTAAATGGCAGCAAGGTGCAGGGCTATACAGGATTGAACAACTTGATTATGAGGGAGCAGATCCTTAATAATTGTCAAAACCAGCTTTTCCATCAACACTTGGTAGACTCAGATTTGACCTCTCCCCAAGAATTGGGAAAGAGGGCAGATAAAGGGGTCAGGACCAGGATTAGGCCTACAAATCAGGGTGGTGACAAAAAGAAAGATACCAACAAGCCTCAAGAGAAGGGTGGGGATAAAACAAAAGAGAAATCTTCCTCAGGGCCCCAAAACTCCACACAGGGTGGTGGGTTCCAAGCTCCCTCCTCTACCACAGTTAAAAAGCCTTACTGCCATGAATGTAAAATTCCTGGGCATTGGAAAACTGACAGCAGTTGCCCAAAGGCTAAAAACAGAACTGTTCCTCCAATTACTCCTGTAACACCACCTATTACTGTCAGCAGTAATCCCCCAGGTGGTGGGCGTGCCCCCAAAAATTTGGTTGGGTTTTCTTGGGGAACACAGGTGGACCCTGGCTTAGCCAAGTCCCCTACAGCAGCTACTCTTGTCTGTGATGGTGGCATGGGGTTTGCCAACTTCACTGCCTGTCCCAACACTTTGGGTAGGTACAGACAGGAGCCCTACATAAATGGTAGAAAAGCTGAGGCCTACAGAGACACTGGAGCTAGCATCACTATGGTGACCAACAGGCTAGTTCCCTCTGAGCAGCTTTTGCCGGGTTTCTCATACCAGGTAACTAACATTGATGGCAAACAGAACAGTCATCCCATGGCAGAGGTATGTCTCAGCTGGGGAGGTGTCATTGGCCCCAAGAGGATGGCAGTGTCCCCAACCTTGCATGTAGACTGCTTACTGGGGAATGACTTGGAGCTCTCAGCTTGGGCTGGAGTTGAACAAGACACCCATTCTAAAATGGTAGGCCTTTCACAAAAGGGTAGTGGGGCTGTGCCAGCCACAACCCCTGTCCAAGTAGATTTCCTCCCTGAAAAGGTTGGAAGGGCAGTGGTAGCCACAGCCCAGGCAAAGACAGACTTCCCGTAGAGATTGGCAGAGCTGTGACAGTCACAGCTCAAACCCAAACTGAGTGCCTCCCTGGAAAGGTTGGCAGGGCTGTAATGGTCTCAGCCCATACTCAGACTGACATAGGTGTAGTGAAGCCTGAAACTATGGATCACTCCACACAAACAGAGAGTAGTGGGGAGGAAGAAAAGTCTCCCTCTCCCCAGACATTAGGAAAAGGTCAGCCTCCTCAGGGATCTGACCTCACCCCTTGTGAGGGAACTGCCCCAGAGGTAGCCATGCCTGGCCTGGCCTGGCAGAGCCTCTGATGTCAGTGGACCCTTCCAAGGTGGGACCCAGTCTGGTGCAGGTAGCCTGCCTCTCTCTACCCTGCCTCAGTCAGCCCAGGGCTGCAGAGGTCAGGGAGGCCAGTGGACCCCTAGAGGGCCCCTGTCCACAAGAACCCCCCCATCAAAAGAATGAGGATTTCCTGGCTAGTAGCCCTAGCCAGGTGATGGTTAAAAACCTTCCTGAGGGATCTCGTTTACAGGTAGTTAGGGACCTCCCCCAGAGGGATTCTGTTGGGCACAGGCAAACATGGGACCTTAGGGCCCCAAACCTGACCTGTGCCTCCAGTAAGCCCACAAAAGGGGCCCAGCCTTCAGCTTTAGAAAACCAGAGGCTGACCCTGAGAGCACAGTGCAACTCAGTTAAAGAAAGAAAGGCATCCATGGTGGAGGATGACTGGAGGAAGCTGAGGCCTCACTTTGAGGACACTCACTTCAGTACTCCATCTCAACACCAGCCTCTTACTTTGCAAAGACACACCAAAGGTAGAGATTCCCTCTGGTGGAGACCCTTTGATACCCTTAGGGTGAGGGATTGCTTAGTGGACCATGAGACAGGGGGTAACCATGCCAGTGCTGATTCTTCCTTATATGGCCACTTAGGCAATAGAGGCTTACCTGGTCAAGGACAGCCTTATCTCCTTTCGTTTGGGGGGGGGGGGTGGGTTGTGTAGGAAGGTGGATATCTGACTATGGTTACCCCCAACTTTTTGCCTAGTGTCTAGCTGGTTTTTCGACTTAGTTGGCCTGAGATCCTGCCATTCAGGGTCTCAGGCTGTCTGCTCTCTCTTTAAAATGGACTCCATGTACCCTAGGTACATACCCAATTGGTAAGGATCACCTTATTGGACCCTGTACAGTGTACCCTAGGTACCCAGGGCATAGGTGTACCCTAGGCCTACCAGGGGCTGCAGCATGTATTGTGCCACCCCTGGCCTGGCCTTACAATCAGACACAACTGGCTGATCACTCAGCTGGGGCAGGGTTGTGTAATCACCCCTTGCTTAGATATAGTATACCTATATCTACACTCACAATAGACACATGTGTATCTATCAGCCACTCCTATGGCAGGCCTTAACAACCCTGGAGGCAGAGTGCTTGGTAACATGTGAGATGGTGCTCTAGCATGAGCTGAGCCTGTCTGCAGCTTTCGGAACCATGTCCTTATAGCTGTTCTATGATATCGCCTACCAAAAACTCTTACGTACCTTATAATCTTACACGGTTATGGTAACTATGGTTTGGCTTTATCGAAACATGTCGTGTAAGGTGTCTAACACTTTGGAATAATACCCCCATACCATTTCTGGTGATGAGCATATTATTCCTCCCTTCTAGAGGGAGAGACATGTTAAAATCCTACTTTGCTGTTTAACTCTGACCAAAGCCTCAGCATCACAAAATGGATGCTGCTGCCACAGACACGAGTCTGACCTCCTGCAGCTGGGAGCCCTCCCAGCCAGGGAGGCCTGGACAATAGGTTTCCTGCTTGAAGAGGTGCTAGCACCTCCCCAGACAGACTTTAGTGTATTGGGGCAGGGAGGGCTGAAAGGAATGAGACATGCCTGGGGCACACAAGCTGTTCCATGCATAGTCCAGTTCAAACCGGTGCTGGGGCACTCCAGCCCCAGCGCGAAACTGGACAAAGGGAAGGGGGTGTAACCACCCCCCTCCCTGGTCCCACCCATAGGAGGGACCTAGCATGCAAACCAGCCCCCCAGATTAGTATAAGAGTGGGAGCTGAGTCCCTAGGACTTTAGTTTATCCTGAACCTGCATCTTGAACAGAAACTCTGGACCTTCGACATTCTACTACGGAAGAAGACTGAAGAATCTCCCTTGTGGCCAAGGAGTGACCACCCTGGGCAACCAGGCACCATCCAGCGACCGCTGCTTGCTTTGCGACAGATCCTACGAGGGACGACTGCAGAGACTGACCAGCGCCGTGACTTCCAGACACCTCTGAACCAGATCCACATCTACAGCAAAGCTGAGACCCGTGGAGGCAACGAGGGACGTGGGACCGGTGACTTGGGAAAAGTGGCTAGTAACTGACTAGCGCGACTTCTGAGGCTTCCTCGAGGCTGTGCTTGGGGAATTGAGAAGCCCCAATCCCAAGCACCATCTGCAAAGAAGATCAGCTTCCCACACTTCACGTGTTCTGCGTGGGGCCCTTCTGCACCTGAGTTGCTCGACGTGTTGCCCGGTTGCTGGCCCGTTGGCTAATGACCTCTGTGACTACGCACCTTCAATTTTGCCTTGCTGGTCCGGCTCCTCCAGACTGGCACCCGCTCCCCTGTGAAAGGGAAGCACCCCAGACCTTCCTGGTCTGCAACAGAAGCAAGTCCTCCATCCTGCGTGGGTTACGCTTGCCAAGGCTTGGTGAGTCCTAGTCCAACTTCGACGCCGCCGACAGCAAGAGCCTTCGTGGGACAGCTCGCCTCCTGGTTCTGGTCATCCTCGATGCCTCCTGGTACCCGTGGCTGCTGCAACAAGCTTCACCTCTTCACCTGCATCTTCACGACATCGCCTGGTTCCTTCTCAGCTCCTGGCTGGTGACCTAGACTCTGTCCCCTCTGCTTGCAGGTATCCTCCTTCCTGATTCCATCCTTGGAATCCACCGGACACTCTTCACTGACTGCCTGTCAGCAACTTTCTTCAGGCATCCATAGGAGTCGACGACGAATCCCGACGCAAGTTCACACCTATGCACCCGCAGCCCATGGGCTAGGTAACTTGAGTACTCCGGTGCTCACAAGGGTATTGACTATCCAAGTGTCTAGTTTCCAAGTCTCTAACTCCTAGTTCCTTCCGAAGTGTCCTAAAACTCTTAATTTCGAAATACTACTATTTCTATCGACTTTAACGCATTACGCGTGAGTGTTTCCACTCTGCACCTGAATCCCGTGGGCCTCCCACTGCCTAGCAACTGATAGGATAGTGTAGCCCCAGCGATTCCCTAGGCCTAGGCCTATCCTGTGTTCGTGACAGTGGTTCTTATACCACTTACTTAGTATATGGTTTGCGTGGCCCCTAGGGCCTAACTGTATTACTTACCTGTATTTTGACTAGAATAAATACATTCTATTTTTATAATATATCTGTTGTGGTGTCCTTTCATTTGGTATTCAAGGGGTTGCAAATGGTATAACAGCTGGCTTCACATGCCATACAGAGTTTAGCCTAAGACTGCTCTTGTACATGCTACCACTAGGATAGCTGGTCTATAAGGTTGACTTTACAACCAATCACCATAAGGGTTGTTTGGACTGATACAAGGTGTACACTAGAACTAGTGACATCATGTATCAGGCCAACTTCTCACATAAACCATGGAAGTCTGGTCCTGATTCTAATAATTCCCAACGTGTCCTTATGCTTTTTTAAATCTCTCTCTAGGCTGTAGAAAATGTAGACACAAACACCATCCGACTAGATGTTTCTTTGGGTTTGCTATGCAATAATTCAGCTCTTGGTGTGTTTAGAACACGCTCCATGTGTGTGTTAAGTAGGTCTTCCGGATATCCTCTGGCCATGTAATTGCTTTTTTGTGAAGTCAGTGTCTCCATACATGATGTGATCTCGGAGCAAATCCGCCTGGTTCTAAGAAATTGAGAAACTGGCAGATTTCTTATGAGCGCTGGAGAATGAAAGCTCTTAAACAACTATGAATTGTTTTTATCTGTAGCTTTTTTGAATAGTCGTGTTGTAATCTTGTTCAACTTTAATTCAATGCAAACATCAAGAAATGATATTACATTCTTCTGGATTGTGTGAGTGAATTGTATCCTCGAATCCTTTGCATTCAATGATCGTATGCATTCTGTTAATGATTCCTCTGTATTTTTCCAAATTAGAAAGATATCATCTATGAACCTCTTCAAAATGTAGTGTATTCTATTAAATGTCTATGTGGACTTCTATATATCGGGAAGACCGAAAGAAAAATGAAATTGCTACTAACAGAGCACAAAAGCAAGATTAGACACAAAAAATCCTAATTCCAGTTTAGCAGTGCACTGGGAACAACATCAACATGCTCAACTGAAGTTCCAAATTATTGAACAAGCACCTGTACATGGCGACATGGATAACTCAAGAAAACTCTTAGAGAGAGAGACTTTCTGGATTAAAAGGCTAAACACTTTAATTCCTCATGGTCTTAATGACAGATACGAGATGGCATGCTTTCTTTAAAGCATAGTTTTGCTGAGACATAGACTATTCATATAGATGGATAGGAGATTCGTTAAGGTATCCATAAATGGAACACACACAACAGGGTACATATAATCATTATTCACATACCACATATCACAAGTAGTTTTAGCACATTAAAAGGATGATGTCACTGTAATTTGTTAGATGTAACCTGTAAACATTGTCTATTGATTGTTCGACGTTTTTCCAATATTATGGCTGATAAATTGTAGACCATTCAAAATGGTTTTTCATTTCTATCAGATAAACTTACATACACATGCACTTTCACTAACATTGATAACACCACTCTAAGATGGCGCTATTTGATATCCGACCTATGATTTTTTTTTAGCTTGTTGGCATTGAGTCGTTTCTCTAATCATCTGTCATAAATACAAGGCTTCTAGTATATTCATAACTCAATTCTATTTTTTTAAATTGGAAGACACGTTCTCCTTATCTCCGTTCCACATGATTCAACTTGGCGCGATAGTATTTCACGGTTTCTAGCACATATTGATCTTCTAATAGAAAAATACGTGCATTGCATACTCAATGAACACCGTTCAATATGGCGCGATAGTATTTTTTAATTTCAGTGTTTACGGGTGCTGAGTCACCACGTACATGGACCATTGAAACTGAGGAAAGTGAAAGTTCTTCCGCGCAGAATAACTTCCGGGTCATATACGAATCGTGCCGACGGTCAGGTTTATATGCAGCCAGCGCACTGAACATCTCAACTCAGCGCTGTGGTATGAGGGTCCAATGTTATTGACGGAGAGGTAAGCGGTTATCGAGATTTCCTTTCTGCATTGTTAAACTGTGAGAACGATATGGCAGTTGACAGACAGGCATTTTATCTTCGTTATTGTTTGCAGGTTTTTCACACATTACCACCGCGAATATCTATAGTTTATTCCGCAGTAGTTGAGTAACTGCAACCTTTGTTTGGCACGAGTGCCTCGTGGATATAATATACCACGATGAATGAGGTATGTACAGATTCTGTTTCACTAATCTGCAAATTACATTGGCATTAATTACGGCGGTTAGACTCAGAGTGACTTATGATTATTTCTTTAGCACGGGGATGCTGATATTGACATACGGCGCAAGTAGAATTTACAGTGGATTCGCAAAGGTATATCCACAGGTAGATATCATAATAAGGGTCACAGATTTTCATTGCCACGAAGTATTCAAGTATACACGCATTTGGGGATATTGCTTCTACACCAATAGGTCCATGAAGGTTGTGAGAGAATCCTTTATTAAGTAAGTACATCTTGGTAGCATGCTGTTTAAGGGGAGCACCACGGGTTTGTTTGCTACAGATCTCCACCACCTTCACTGACCATAAATCACATATACAGGTCTTTCACAATAAATACATCATTTGACTTGTTTTCCGTTTCATCAATAGGTTTGCCCCTGAAAAAGAGACTTGAGTGTCTCAAAATGCATTGGGCATTATTTTTTTATGTTTAAAAAATTGTCAACAACAAAAATTGTTTTGTATATATGTTGTATGTTAAGTTGAAAACAAATTATCATGAGTACAATGACCATTGAAAAAAGAAGTACATAAAAAAATTGAAAACGTACATTTTTGAATACTTTGAGTATTTTGTTGTATATCATTTAGAGTTGTGCATGTTACGTCCAGGTTGCCATTGGAACCTGGCCACTTTACACTTATTTCATGTCTCTACCAGATAAGGCGTTACCAAAGGTAAGTAACTTGTCCACATGATAGAGACATCTAGCCGCAGATTCCTTACCTTTGAACAGATACCCAAGCAATACCTCCCACGGAGGAAAAGTTTCAAACCAGGAAATCCTGTTAGACAGAGTGGCCAAACAGGCCCTGCATGCGGACCTTAGAGTCCAGACAATTGTATCTGGCGAACGTGTGCAGAGATGCCCACATGGCGGCTTGACAGATGTCAGAAATAGGAACAACAAGCTGAAGGGCTGTGGTTGCTGCTTTCGCCCAGGTGGAATGGACCCTAAGGCCTTCGGGAGGCTGCTTCTTTGCCATGGCATAACATTTTAATGCAGAGGATAACCCAGCGTGATATGGTCCTCTTTTATATTGTATTGTATAGTGCATTTGTATAGCGCAACCATCACCCAACGGGTATCCTGGCGCTCAGAGACAAAGGTGGAAAAAAACGTAAAGAGTAATCAATTCAGCTAAACAAGGGGTTGCTGTCTGTTCAAGGCGAATAGCCAAGTCTTGAGGAATCTTCTAAACCCCATCAAGGATCCGGCCAGCCTTAAGTCCTGGGGGATCTTGTTCCAGAGACGTGCGGCTGCCGTGCTGAAGGCCCTGCCTCCCATCCTAGCTAGTTTGATTTTAGCGATAGAGGCTAGGCCTTGACTGGATGATCGAAGAGGTCTTTTGGGTTCATACCATGAGAAGCGCTCTCGCAGAGGAAGCGGCCCAGTATTGTGTAGGGCCTTAAAGACCAAGACCAAAGATTTAAAATTAATTCTGTCTTTTACAGGCAGCCAATGCAGATCCCTCAGGGCCTGTTGCACAGAGGAATCGCGCTGTAGATTCAGTGCCAGTTTGGCTGCCATAGACTGGATTCGTTGTAGCCCCTGCACAATGTATTGGGGAGCACCCAAATACAAGGAGTTACAATAATCCAGTCTGCTCAGGATTACACTCTGGACCACTAAAGGCCTTGCCTCGCTGGGTAAGAGTGGAAGAATTTGGCAGAGGGCTCTCAGCAAGGAGAGACAGATGCTGATGGTTTTGTTGGCCTGAGTAAGCATCTGGAGGTTCTCATCTACCATGACCCCCAGGTTGCGGACCGTTTTAGCAGCTACTATAGGGATATCCTCTGGTCGGAGCCTGAACTCACCCAGAAGAGGGTTAGGTATTCTAGCAGCATGACATAGCAGCAGCTCCGTTTTCTCGGCGTTCAGCTGCAGTGAGTTGGTCTTCAGCCAGTCTATGACCAGCGCCATGCATTCCTGAAAAAATCTTATGGAAACCGAGTCTTCCCCTTCGAGGGAAAACAACAATTGAATGTCGTCCGTATAGTTGACCACTTTGATCCCGAAAGATTTTATAAGAGGGATCAGTGGACTAAGGTATACATTAAAAAGGATCGGGCTGATTGCCGAGCCCTGAGGTACACCGTAGCGGACCGGGGACCAGGGGGAGGTGAAGGGAGTGATCATGACTGCCTGCTGCGGGCCCTCTAAATAGGAGCGCATCCATTCCAGGGCGCTTCCCTTGACCCCTAGCTCTGTCAGTCTTGACAACAGTACAGCATGGCTGACCGTATCAAACGCGGCCGACATGTCTAACAGCACTAGTATTGAAGACTTTCCTTTGTCGGCTAGCATACGGAGTTCGTCCATTACCGTTGTCAAGGCAGTTTCCGTTCCATGTCCCGGTCGAAAGCCGAACTGATTACTGTCCAGCAGTAGATTCGCTTCCAGATAGTTAGACAGGGATTTGCTGACCACCTTTTCCAGAATTTTAATTGGAAAAGGCAGTAGAGAAATGGGACGGAAGTTAACGGGTAGCTTGGGGTCGAGAGAGGGCTTTTTCAACAGGGGAGTGACTATCGCCCGTTTCCAACAGTCTGGTACTGTTCCCTCATTCAAGGATTGGCAACAGATATGCCAGAGGTCAGGAAAAAGACTGCGGCCAGACTCCTTCCAGATTTTATGAGGAAGGGGGTCAAGAGGCGAGCCAGATGAAATTTGCTGAGCTATGATAACAAAGGCCTCCTCTGTGGGGGGTGGGAAACAGATCAGAGAGGTGTCTGTCCTAACAACCTCACTGATGGGCATCATATCCATTAAGCTGCAGTCAAGTCCGCCTACGATTTTAGTGACCTTTTCAGTAAAGAAGGAGGCGACCTGATTGCACAAATTCTGCGATGGCTGGATTCTATTAACCATGCAACCAGGGTTACCAAGATCTCTGACAATGCTGAAGAGAGCCTTGGAGCTATTGGATGCCTGTAAGATGGAACTTGCGTAGAATTGTGCCTTGGCCTCCTTGATTGCTTGTTTGTATTGGGCTTGGATTGATTTTAAAGCTATTTTGTCAGATTCTTGGTAGGCCCTTGGTTGGACAACATGCCTCTTCTTTGCCCCCACATATCCTATAAAGAGCTGTACATCCACCCGGAACTCTTTATTTGGATCAGGGTAGAACAATAACGCTCTTTTAGGGTCCCGACAGTGGAGATGCTCCTCTTCCTTGAAAGGATGCAGAGGTGCATAGAAAGTGGGCAGAGTAACGGACTGCCCAGATGAAAGGGAGTTACAACCTTGGGCAAAAAGGATGTCCTAGTTCCCAGTACCACTTTGTGCGGGAAAACTGTCAGGTAAGGAGTCTGTGACGACAGTGCCTTATTTCGCTCATCCTCCTATCAGGGGTAATGGCCACAAAAAATATGTTTTTATGGGGAGCAACCATAGAGGACAGTTGTGCAATGGCTCAAACTGTGCGCACATCAAGAAAGTGAGGACCAAATTAGGATCCCATTGTGGCATACGAAAAGGAGAAGGGGGAAACAAGTAGGATAAACCCTTTAACAATCTCTGCCCCTGGGGGGCCTTTTTGAAGTTGTTAGATTTGAAATGTTATTTACGTAATGCACAGAATCGAAATGTTCCCTTTGCTATGCTCAAACTCTATTCCGTGTTGTGTAAGTTAGCGTTCATGGCGCGGTCTTTATTGGCGCCATCTTGTTCTGTAATTAAGATCAAGCTTTTGTCTCATGTTGCTTGTGTCAGCAGAAAGCTTCTGGGATGCATTTGCATGTCCAAGGTTAGGCCTCACTGAAGCATGAGAAAGTTGTGTGTTAACGCATACTTTTCCCTGAGATAGAGGGTGCTCCCACCATTCCAGCTGCAAGCACAGACTGTATGACCTCGCCAGAGAGATAGTGTGTGCCCGGTCTCAGACTCTTAGCTCAGCCTTCTGTACCTCCCTTTGTTCAGTGTTTGCCCACGCTATATTTTTCCATAATGGGCGGGTATGCAACATACATAATGTAACTTTATGCTTGTTAGAGTCAGTCCCTCGTCAGTCATCATAGGAGGCTGGTTGGATTGGACTCCACTGCAGTGTACTATGTAAATAAACTAGTTTGCTTGTATTCTGTACTGAGTCATCTAGCCTTTCTTGGAAGGCTAGAGGAGGTCGAGAGTGACCCAGGTGGCCCCAATCAGGTCACTTCCTTCAGTTAGCGCCTGAACAGGGACTCCACCTGGTGACCCATCCAGATTGTAGTCGGCTGTTGGGTCGGGTTGCGTCCTTTGTGATTGGGGATCCCCATATGATAGAGCCTGTCTGATCGTGCAGCTCCTCCTTTAGTGGTCATCTCGGCTGGGTACTGAAAAGGCGAAACCCTTGGATCTGACCGTTTGGTCCGAAGAGTCAGAAGTGGAGAATAATCTTGTTTGACCTGTGTGCACCAGGCGAGTGCATCTTGATTTTTGGTAAGTGCGGCGCCGTCTTGGTTAACTTGGTGGGTCTGCGGACCCTTGTGATATGGAGCGTTTTTAAACGTTCTGCCAGGCCACTTGTTGATTTGGCTTATTCTTGAAAAGGCCTGGGGCTACAGCCTATCTTGTCTTGGTACAGTCTGAGCCTATCTTGTCTTGGTGCAGTCTGAGGACTGACTTGTGGTTTCCTTTGCTTTACAGGGTCTGAGGATAGTCTTTGGAACAAATGCTTGAATAAGTTTGTGAATATGGTGCACCATCAGTTTGTTTTTGGTACGGTCTGAGGACTGTCTTTTGGGAAAAAGTACTTGCAATTCCTTTGCCAGGCAAAATAATGAATTTAAGCCATTTTTCGAAAATGCCTGGAATGAGCTTAATTTGTTCTCTTGCTGCTTTGTAAATGCCCATTGGAAGAAGATCAGCCGGCGTCTCTTTTTGAACAAAGTAAAAATTAAACAAAGAGAGTATAATAATAATATATATATGTTTAGTTTTTGGATAGGATGAATGGTTTGAGAAATGACAAAGAAATGTGTAATGTGGGGAGAATGTGAAGTAAGAGAGATAGAGAGCATGATGTAATAATAATAAAAAAGAAGAGAAAAGCAGGGGTCAGCTGATGATGCCCAGATCTCACATTTAGCTTTGGACAGTGCAAAATGACGAAAGCTGCTTTGAGCTACAGACATGAAGTTGCATTTGAAAAGTGACATGCAAGTAAAAATGAATGAATGAGCCCTGCTCAGATGCTGATGCTTTTAGTCTGATGGGTAGTGTAAGGAATGCTCCAGTAATTAATTTATGATTGATTTAAGTGAGTTTGCTTAACCCCTTCGATGCGCATGACGGAGCGGTTCTGTCATGCGCATCGGTTGCGCTGTGCGTATGACGGAACCGCTCCGTCATGGCCCCGCCCGCGCAATAGAACCTTCAGCACAGCGCGGTAATCCGCGCCGCGCTGAAGGGGTTAATTTGGATTTGACTTCACAATAGAACGTGTATTTAATTTGGAAAAGGTGTTTAAAGCATTTCAGGCAGTGCGTATTTATGCTGAATAAAAAAGGATTTTCAAAGTTGAAACACACAGTTCGTGATTCAGTTTTGTTTGGCAGGCTTACTGCGGCCTTTGGCCTTGAGATAGCAGAAATACACAGCCTTATCTGCAGCAGGAAAAGGAGGGGCTCATTTGAGCAGTTTCTGTGGGATACGCAAAGCAGCAGACAGAGAAGTGAGAAACAAAGGAAATGAGCTTGAAAGGCTAATATGATGGTATAGGGGGAGTTTGCCTCAGAAAAGTTGTTTGCAGGGAATTAAAGTGAGTTACAATGTGTTATTTCACAAGCAGAAACAAAAGGTGTTCAGGAGTTTTTCAAGCTCAGATGCTCCCTCGAAATATGGAGAATGCTAAAATTAATTTGAATAAGTTGTCCAGGGCAAATGTGAATTATTTTCAGAAAGAAAATAAGAACACATTTCAACAGGTTGCTGTATTTGAAGATGATGTTTTTGCCTCTAACATTTCTGGCATTACCAAGTCCACTGTGGCAATGGTGGAAGGTCCATATTTCCCCACTTAAGAAAGAATATCAAAGTTTTAGGAGTTTTAAAAGAGAAATTACAAAGTCTGTTTTAGAGAGGGTTGCAGCAACAATAGGCTCATTTGAGAAAGGTTACCAATTTGTTGTTTGTGTCTCAGGCCTGACAGGAAAAGATTTGTTTTTGCGAATTAAAAAGCACAGATTACTGTACACCAGATGATGTTAAATATCAGATTCCTGATGAGGATGTACAGTCTAAAATGGCCCAACAAGAGAGAGCTGTAGCTTTGGCAGTACTATTTATTTCAATGATAGGTCTTTGTCCAGATTCACATCGACTGGTAGGAGTTATAGGCTCTGCTGCGCTTCTTAGGACTATGCAGAAAGACAGAGCATCTGTAAAAATGTTTAAAAGGGGTAGTTACTTGCTCATCGTTTCAGACACACAGCAAAGTTGTAGGGACAGTACAGTTCAATAGTGTTAGACATGGCATTCTTGGCGTGGTTTTCCCTGACTTTTGCCTCTACCCCCTATGTTTTTGATGCTGTGCAGGATTTCGTTTTTGCTGGCTTAGATGCTTTGGGCACACAAGTGCTCTCTTTGTAAATGGATATTGTGATTGGTTCTCCCTGATTTGCATATTTGTTTTATCAGTAGATTTCTAGTAAAGTGCACTGAGTGTGCCAGGACTGGTAAATAAATTGCTACTAGTGGGCTTGCAGCGCTGATTGTGCCACCCACATGAATAGCCCGTAAAAGATGCCTCAGGCCTGCCACCGCAGAGCCTGGGCACAGTTTGTACATAGGACACCCCTATGGTAGGCGCAAGGTACACCCCTGGGCAGGGAGCAGTGTATGTGAAAAGTAGGACATGTACTGGTGTGGGTAACATGTACTGATAGTGAAATACTGCCAATTTTGTTTTTTTACTATTGAAAGGCTATTTTGCACATAGAACAGAATGCTTTGTAACATTTTACTAGCATATCTTCCCATAGTTATAAGATAGAAAATTGGGGTCTGGTATCCCTGAAATTGGGGTCTGGTATCCCTGAACTTAGAATTTGATAACACATCTTTTAGTAAGGATGGTTTTAAAATCTGTGTTTTAAAAAAGTGGCTATTTTCTTTTTCAACATTTCTGTGTGCCTCTGCAGGATTGTGGATTGACTGTCTAGTTTCAGTGTGATGGAGACAGAGGACGTGCATTTGATGTGGTGTCCTTTTGTGGTGTTTTCACTGTGTTACTGTGAGTTTTGGCACAAATAGTTTACACATTGCCTTTGGGATAAGCCTGTCTGCTCGTGCCAAGCTACCAAGAGGGTGAACGGGGATTATCTAAAGCGTGTATCCCCCTTACCCTGACTCGAAAGAAGGGTCCCTATTTGGACAAAGGTACCTACCTCTGCCAACTAGAGACCCCCATTTCTAACAAATAGTTATTGCATTTAGCTTTGAATGGCCAGGGAGTATGCTTTTCAAAAGGGGTAAGTATTGTCGACAGGAGGTTTCCTATTTGGGTCACCTACTGTCAAAGGGGGGTAGGAGATTAGCACTTTGGCGAACTAACACATTAAATGAGGTGCATGAGCCTTTACCCTGAATACCCAACACATGGGCAACTAACAAACTGCGCTTTCTTTGGCTTCTGTGCTTGGTGCATATTTTGCTGTGTGCTGTTTTGTGATGTAAGTACACAAGACGGCTTGTTGTGCGCTTTCTGTCTTTTATGCTACCGCAAGAGCCCTCCGGGGCGGTCATGACGGTGGCCTCTCCATAAGACAATCAATTGGACTCGTTTTAGCCACTGATCTTACAGTAATGGTACACCATGCTTTGAACATGCCCTTGAATAAACAGACACAGCACCTCACCAGTGCACGTTTAACCGGCTATAATTTTGTTTGCCACAAATGACCTGATTAAAAGATGTGTCACCTTGAAGTCAGCCATGTTACTGCCCCTTCTTTTTGCCAAATGATGGAATTGAAAAGGAGATGAAAGGACGGGTAGACAAGACTGATGTTCCCTTATCTGATCCTTAAGGGGAACTATAAGTTGATGGCTCTTGTTTAAATTCCCAGGTGGCACCACCACTATTGCTCATGTTACCACAAAACTACATATAGTCGGAGAGACATCACAAGTCCCTTATTAGTTAGCCTGAGTAACTGGGTTGTGAATTGTAAGTCAGTATAGTGCCCACCGGAAAGTAACTGATGATGTGGGAAGGGATAATGTGTCTGCAGATCAGACAATTAGGAAAATGACCAAGATGAAATGAAAAGAATGTTTGTAGCAGGCCCTGCTGGGTGGGTACCGGAAGTCACGATGTTTGAATAGAAAGTATGGTACAATTGAAAGGACAAGGGATGGTGAATTGATAGGTCAGAATGTTGACAGATGCATATGTACTTCCCGTGGTTACGATAAGACGTGTACTGTATGGTGCGTATGAAACACAATACTAGGAAGGGTACCTGTGTGCCCCCGGTAATTTCGCACCCCACATTTTCCCTCTTTGATGTTCTTCAGATGAATTATATAGAAGTAGATAGACGCAATGATTCGAAGTATGTCCTGATTGTTCTTTAAGAGACACATTGTCGGTAAACAAAGTTATCTTTGCCAGTTAACAATGTTTGTAGTCTATTCACTAATAGGTCTGGGACGCCCTGCAGTCACATCATAGGGGTCCAGACGCGATGCACAGCCTGGCTGCTTGTTATGGACCTTCCACTTGAATAAGATTGAGGCGGAGCTGTAGAGAAAAGAAGTGCTGGACGAGGCACGACCAACAAAAGAAAGGAAAGAAAGTGGGGCTATCCAGGAGCACCAGCCTGTTGGTCCACCTGTGCTTGAGTCCCAGCCCATTGAGCCTCAGCCAGTGGGCTAGCCTGTGTTTGAGCTTCTGCCCCTTGGTCCCCTTGAGTTTGACCCCCTTTTTCCTGACCCCTCTGTGTACGGAGTGTTGAGGTACAATTTGCGCCCCCGCAGGAGGAACAGTGCACCAAAGGGAAAGTCAGATTAGTAGGGATGGACTGTATTGCTGAATAGGATGCTTGTACCCTGCCCGTGGTACCAACGATAGTTTAGGGAAAGGGAGATTGGTGCATTGTTTGGACAGTCAATGGACAGGGCAAATGGGCTGTGATTTTCAAGAAAGAAATACCATGCCCTGCAACGTGGAATCTGGATCTGAGCTGGATGAGCAGCTCCACCACCGGCACTCAACAGCGCCTACGCCTGATAAACAATAGGAGCCTGCCAGTGACTGCTCTCTGAAGGACACTGGAAAGAAGAGTTTTGCCCATTCTCTTGTTCCCTGGTCACCAATTCCATTGTGTTGCATTTCTCTCCCAATCACCATGTATCCTTTGGTCACCCAATTATTGAAGAAGAACAGCCATTTGCAGCACCGTGTCTAGAGCGGGGCTGGTCCAAAAAGAGAAAATAGTCTGTTCATCATTTGGTTGGTGCAACACCCTCACTGCCTGAACATGTTTTTGTGATGTAGGGCCTGCATAAGGCCATGCATATATTGTCCTATATTGAAAATGTTTTCTATCAGCTGAAATGTACAAGGGAACAGGTACATGGACATTATCGGGGTGGGTTTGGCTTTTGCTCGTGACATGGGGTTGAAAGATACTTCTTGGTTTAGTCGTATGTATCCAAGATACATACTTAGGGAATGTATCCAAGATGGCCGACTGGTGAGGAGCTCCGGCCGGGGACTCCCAGGAAGGGGCTTGCCTTTTTGGCTTTTCCCCCTGGATACCTCCCCCGGTGACCCTCTAAGCACAGGGAAGCCCTTACCATCTGGCCGCATCCAGCTGAATCCCAGATACCCAAGCCTGCCAATCGGTGCCCCCGATTCTCCGGGCTTAACGATCGTCTGAGGAAGCCGAGAATTGACAGGTGCCCAAGGGTGACGTGAAGCAGGAAACATCGCCAAATTTCCCTCAACAGTGGCATAAAGGATGCGGAGCCATTAGAGGCTGCACAGGCGACTTGTTGTGGGGGGTGAGGGCTCTCTCAGAGCCTCAGCGGGGACCAGTTAATTCTGCCGCAGAGCTTCACAAAATGGAGGCCTCCATGATCCTAGGGAGGAAAAGACGCAGACCCTTAAGTGCCTCCTCGGTGCGACAGGAGCACATCTGATGTGCTCACACCCCCATCAAGGCTTCCAATATCAGTGTAACTCACCCGCTGGAACTATCTTTTGGAGTCCTGGCATGCCTGCGCCTTTCCTGCCTCCTCTCCTCGACGCTCTCCTCCCGGATCGAGTACTCAAGGTGTAGAAGGCATGCAGCACCTCCTCTGCCGCAGACGAGTCGATGCTTTGTTCACCAGGAGTCCGACGTGCCTCTTCGCACTTCCCGTGCCGACCACAACCAGGAGCGAGCTCTTCTGAGTGTGCTTGGTCGTGCGGCGCCACTCCTTCAGATGATGCGGGCGGAATCCCTGAACATTTGACTTGAGGTTCGGAAGGCTGAGAGTGCCTTTTGATGAAGGAGTCGCCCTGAACGGAGTGCTTGCAACTGTTCTTTCCAGCTGAGTCTACCTCTCGAAGTCAGGGACCTTCAGCCCTCCCTCGATTGTCGGGCACTGCATTATTCTCAAGGCCACCCATCTACGGCCCGAGCCCCCCTGAAAAGACAATATTAATGAGTGCAGCTCTTTGTGCCATCTCCGGGGAATCCATATCGGGAGTACAATAAAGTAATAGAATGGTCGTGCTAATGCTACAATTTTGAGTATTGCTGCCCTCCCCTCCAAGGAGAGCGGAAGGCCCCTCCAGAATTCTATGCTGGGTCTCAGGGACCACAAGGCAACCCGAGGTTGCCTTAAAAAATGTCAGAGCAGGAGTGGTAGATCTTCACTCCTAAATATTCTAGGCATCTGGGTTCCCATTTAAGATTTCCCAGTTCGGCAGGGAGGGCTCTGTCGCTTGTGAGCGGTAAAAGTTTAGACTTTTGCCAATTAATTTTTAACTTGGACAACTCTCAAAATCCCACAATTAATGTCCCAGCACCAGGCAGATCTTCTCCCACGCCCCCCAGAAAAAGCAGGAGGTTATCAGCTTAGAGGACTATATTATGTACCCAATTTCCAAGGTGGATCCCCCCGATATTGTGTTCCTGTGCGGGCTAGGCAAGCCAATGGCTCCATAGCCAAGGCAAATAGTAGTGGGGAAAGGGGGACTCCTGTTGTGTGCCCCGCTCCCCTTCATACTGCTCTGATATGGTCCGCCCAGTTCTGATCCACGCCACCGGTCTTCTATAGAGCAATTTGACCCATTTTGAGAAGCCTTGCCCCAACCCCATTGTATCTCGAACACCATACAGAAACTCCCACTCTAGGCTGTCGAAGGCCTTTGCCATATCTACTGCAAAGACCCTCTTCTCTCCAATCAGCTCATTCCCCTGTGCCATGAGTGTGGTGAGGCGCCACCTATAGAGAGCCGTGTTATGTCCCGAGATGAATCCCGCCTGATCTGGGTGTATGAGGTTGGTCATTAGTGGCAGGAGTCTCGTTGCCAGTACTTTGCTTACTATCTCAAAGTCTAGGTTTAACATGGAAAGTGGCCTATAGGCCTCACAATCGAGGGAAGATTTGCCTGCCTTAAGGAGAGGGACAATCCGTGCCTCCCGGGTGGAGTTTGGAAGTTGACCTTCTCACGTGCCGTCTCATATACGTCCACTACTCTGGGGGGCAATTCTTCCACTAGGCAGTGTAAAACTCAATGGGTATACCGTCCGTGCCACTTCCTCTTTGGCATCTAGTAAGGCCTGTCAAATTCTGGATGTCAATTTCTCCGTACCTCTAATGCACTTAGTGCCTGGTCCGCGGTCTCATGGTCTGTTTCAAGTGTACGCCGCACTCCCATAGAGGTAGCCAGATACTTGCCCCTAATTACATCTCTCCACTGACAGAACGGGATGCGGTTAGAGTTAGTTGTGTTTGCATTATCAGCAAAGTAAGCCGTAACGCACTCCCTGACTTCCTCGAGGAACACCTGATCCTCCAAGGTCTCGATTTTCAGACGCTATGTTGGTATATGTTGTCACAGTGATCCCCATCGCATGTGCAGGAGGGCTGGTTGTGGTCGGATAGTGTACTCGTCAAAAATTCTACTGAGTGAATCTGGGTATGTATGTCTGAGGAACATAGGAACGTGTTTAATCTAACATGAAGGTCATTTACTGGGGAGTAAAAGGAGAAATCTCTGCCCCCAGGGTTCAGATGCCTCCAGGAGTCCAGTAAGTCCAACCTGCTCTGCCAGTCAGTGAATGTACTCTCTATTGTGTTCGTTGGGGCGTTTCTTAGGGGCGGGTGGGAGTGGTCCACTGGGGTCAGCTATGCAGTTAAAGAGGCCCCCAAATGATTACAGAGTGTGGTAGGTAGGATGCCAGTGTACCTTTGTAAGCTTATACGGCCCCAATTCGGACCAGGTGACGTTCCTGGCTCAGATCAATCACCAGGTCCCGGCCATCCAGTCTGCCCCTTACTGTCACGTATCAGCCATCAGGGTCTACAGTCTCCCCAGTACATTGGAACAGTACTCCCGCCCTGATCCAAATCATTCCCCCCTAGCAAAGGCAGAATATGATGTATAATATAGTTGCCCTCGCCATCTACGCTTAAGGTCCTCCCCCTCCTTCGCTGACAGGTGGGTCTCTTGCAGGAGAGCTATGAGCATACCTTGTTTATTCAGGTGGGAGAGACATTTGTACCGCTTGGACATGGTATGCATCCCCCTGATGTTCCTCATGATAATCCTATAAGATTGGGGACAGAGTCTGCACTCCTCGCATCTGTTGGATCCGACGTTGCAGCCCGCCACCCTCTCACACATTTAGTGAGTAGTTCAGATGTAAGAGACCCAGTCCTGGGTGGGTCTGTCCAGTCCCATGTCTCCTGTGGTGTGCTAAAAAAAAAATCGAACACCTGATGAGGTCTCACCGGAAAGAACATTGCATACTGGACTTCCATTTGCCGAAATTTTTTATTGACTGCTAAAGATAATGAATGCTGTCTTTGAACCTCCCTAGAGAAATCCGGAAAGATTCTGACAGAGCTATTGTTAACCATCAGGGGTTCCTTCTGCCGGGCCTGTCTGAGTATATGATCTCTGTCCTTATAAAAACAAGAGGCGAGCGACTACATGTTGCGGCAGGCCTCCAGGTGGAGATTTTGTGGGCTCTCTCCAATTGTTGCAATACCACCTGAACTAGCCTTCCCTTTATGGATGGTAAAAAGGCTTTCAGTGCCAATCTGATCACCCAAAGCTCCAACAGATTGATATAGAGCCTGGCTTTCGCCGGAGACCAGAGTCCCCTGAACTTCACCTCCCCCAGATGGCCGCCCCATCCCAGAAGCGACTCATCCATCACTACTGTGAGATCTGGGTGGGAAAGGGAGAGGAGTCTGCCTCTGACCCAATCACGTTTGTTAGCTACCACTACAGGTCTTGCGCAGTGTCCTCCGAGATCTGAAGCAGGTCAGTGAGATTTCCTCGATGCATGCCTGCTGGAACTTCAGGTTCCACTTGTAGGGAAGTAGGATCTGCTTTCATGGTCACCCCCACTTTTTGCTCGTGTCATTATGTTTCACTGACTGGGATTCTGCTAATAAGGACCCCAGTCTCTGTGCTTCTTCCCTAAATTGGACATGGTTACCCTTGCAAGTCCCTATTATATGGTACTACGGTATCCAGGGCATAGGTGCACCAGGGGTCTCCCATGGGCTGCAGCATATATTATCCCACCCATGAGAGGCCACTCAAATTGTAACTACAGGCCTGCCATTGCAGCCTGTGTAAGCTGGTGCTAACACCACTTACGACAGATATAAGTTTCTTTATATCTGCGGTCACTGCACTTAAAACCTCTAAGTCACCCCTAAGGCAGGCCTTTCAATCCTGAAGGCAGGGAACTCCGTTCTAAGTGTGAGGGTGCCCCTGCATGTGGAGGACACCCCTACAACCTTCGGAGTCCATTCTCCCAGGTTGTAAGTGCATCAGCCATTAAGATACATAGAGTGGCCATGCATCATTACAAGATGACCATCTTTCCACTGGCTGTAACGAACCCTGTCATGTTTGGTATCAAACATGTTGAAATCATACACCCACACCATTTGTGTGGGAGGTATGATTCCATGCACTGTAAAGCACTTCGGGGAGGCCCTCAATGCTCCCGGTACCAGTCTTCTAGACCTGGACAGCAAACTATAGCTGCTGCCGACCAGAGACACGATTCTGCCCTCCTGCTGCTGAGCCAAGCTCGAGCAGGGGGAGGCAGGACAATAGGTTTCCTGTCACAGGACCGCTTCCCAGACAGGATTTAGTGTATTGGGACATGGTGGGGGTGCTTGCCAGTGCGACTGAGACTGCTTGAAGAACAAGTTACTTACCTTCGGTAACGATATATCTTTAAGAGACATAGATTAGTTATGGATTCCTCGCCTTAGAATTACCCCCAGACGTCAGACTGGATCTGGAGAATTTTTTCCTCAGCAGTACCTCTGCGCGTCGATAGGTGGCGTTGGTCGACTCCGCACTTCTCGTTGACGACATGGTCGCAGGAATGACATCACGGTATCTACTTAGACGCTGCCCTCGCGAGCGGACATCAGTTCTTTAAACGACATTCCACACCAGAAGCGCAGAGCCATGCAAAACATTGACCACTGGTGCACGAAAACTAAGGCCCTGAAAGCGAGTCCCTTACCCTAGAAGTCAGTTCACAGAACGGGGAAGATGGGTGGAGTGGTGAGGAATCCATAACTAATATATGCTACTGATGAGGAAATTGTCCTGTCCAATGAGAGCAGTGTCCAGCCACAACCGGATGGTGAATTTCGCTGCACCTCTCACTTCGGCAACATCCCGGGAAAGCACAGGCCAGGCCTTCTCCGGGCACTGTGGCAGCACCTGCGCAACCCTGTCCAACATAGAGTGGGAGTAACAGCCCAATAGACATGCGGTGTTTACCGCCCTCAGTCCCAAACTGGAGGAAGAAAACATCATCTTCCCAAGGTGGCCCAGCTTCTTGGATTCCCTATCAGGTGGTGCGTTAGGGAATTAGTCTTTGGACGTTGAGGCTTGGACTAGCAAGCTCTCAGGGGTAGGATGGGAAGAGAGGAAAATGAGGTCGCCCGGAGCCAGGCAATCATCCTGCCCACAGGAGCCCCTGTGTTGGGCTTGGACCAGGTGCCCAAAAGGATGTCCTTAAGGACCTCATTGAACGGCAGCAAGGGCTCCGAACAGGCCACTGCTGGTTAAAGCACCTCTGTCAGCAGGTTAGTCTGAACGCCACTGTAGGAAGCTTGAGGTTTAAAGCCTTGGCTGCCCTACGCAACACCACTGCGTATGATGCACCCTCCTCCGTAGCCACGGTAGAGGGAGATAGCATGCCAAGGTCTGGGGAGGTGTCCAGACCACTGGCCTCACCCATCTCCTCTCTCCAGTCCTGTTCCTCCAACTGGTCTGCAAGAGGGTCCACAGACCCCTCCCAGGCCTCCTCACCCTCTCCTTTGAACCACTGAGGGGGGTAGGAAACATCAGGGGAGAACAGGGGTACAAAAAGTACCATTGGTGCCAGTCCTGACGTCGGGGGACGTTGGTCCAACTCTGTGTCCTCATCGAGGGGGAGGCCGGGGCCGACGCCGGCTGGGGACATAACCGTCGTCGGAGGCGGCGGGGGTGTCGTCACTGGATTCGGCGCCAGAGGAGTCACAAGGTCGACCGGAGCCGAAGCTGCCGACATCGAAAGGCCTAGAGCCCCCTACCGAGTCCGCGGGGCCTGAGGGCGCGTCGGCGGAGTCGGGCTGCCCGAAGATGGAATGCAAGGCTTCGTAGAAGTTGCGAAGCTGGGCAGGGGTCGCTCCGGCTCCTGGAAAGAGAGGAGGGCCGGAGTCGACCCAACAGGCTCTGCGGGCAACTACCTTCCGCTCTTCGCGTTCTCTCCATCCGTCGACCGATGCGCGACAATGCTTCTTTGCCTTCTTCTTGTGCTAAGACTTACCCAAAGACGAGAACTGCGATGATGAGGGGTGGTGGTGGCTCTGCGACCGGTACCGCAACCTTCCTCTCGACTGGGACGTAGAACGGCACGCAGCAGACTGCTGGGCCTCAAGAAGCTTTCGGGACCGCTCCCGCAAAGACCTCGGGATCATGGCCTGGCAGTTGGAGCATGATTTTGGGTCGTGGTCACGCTCATGGCACCAAAGGCAAACTAGGTGTGTGTGTCCACGACCGACATAAATTTGCAACAGGCGTCGCAAGCCGTGAAGCCGGTCCAACGTGACATCCCTCTGTGCACCAGGAGTCGATCGACTCATAAAAGGGTGAAGACAAAAGTCGCAAAAACTGAGTAAAAAAGTGACTTGAGTTACCGCCGTCTACGGATCTACGCTGGCTGAAAAAAAAAAAGAACTGACGTCAGCATGCAAGGGCGGCGACTAAGTAGATACTGTGACGTCATTCCGGCGACCACGACGCCATCGACGAATGTGGAGTCGACCGACGCCACATGTCGACACACAGAGGTACTGCTGAGGAAACATTTTCCGGATCCAGTCTGACGCCTGGGGGTAATTCTAAGGTGAGGAATCCATAACTGTCTCTTTCAGATGAGCACATTTGGTGCCCTCCTTGCATACTCCAGTTCAAACAAGTTCAGGGAGCCGTTGGCTCCCGGACTGGCACGAAACTGGACAAAGGACATGGGAGTATCCTCCCCCACTGTCCAGCCTTTCCTGTGGGAGGGTCCCCTGAATTGTCCCAAACATTTTTCTAGGGGACTTAAGGGCTTACCTGTGGGTCAATCAACCAATCAATCAATCAATAAGGGGTTTATAAAGCCCGCTACTCACCCGTGAGGGTCTGAAGGCGGGGGAGATGCAACTCCGGATTAGACTGAAGTTGTGCAGAGTGGGGGAGCATCTGATGTTGACTGGGAGTTTGTTCCAGGTCTTAGCTACGACGGGTCGCTTTGCTGCTGGGTGGGTCCCTAAATTTGTCGAGTGACAAGATTCAGATCCAATACCACTTCTACTTCGACCGTCTGGGCACTCTGGACTTCGCTTTGGGAACCGAGACTGCACCTGGGAAGACTCCTGCTGCTCCTAGTCTCATTGTCCTGCAAGTCTGCTGCAATGTATGTGCCTGTGCTCTATACAGGTTCTTCACATGACCTGTGGACATCCAAGACAGCCAAAGGAATCTCCCTTGGAGTCAAGGAGTTATTCCCCTGCATCTGCAGACACCGCAACACAGCTGACCTGTCTGCTGATCCTGAGATCCCACGGACTCTGACAGGCACAGCACAAGTATCCCTTGTCGGAACCTCTGGAACAAAACCCCTGTGCACCGCGTCAACTTGCCGTTGCCAAGGCTCGTTGACTCTATCCTCCAGAGATCTCCGGGTTCCAAAAAGCTCCAGCCTCAAGCATCTCTTACAGCCAAGATCTTCGCCTGCACCACATTCTTTGGACCGTGGGCCTTCATCCTTTGGTGAGCTGCTTGAGGTCCTCTTGCGACTTCTGTGCCTCCAGCCCGTGGGTCCTCTCGAGGGTCTTCTTTGGCTCCAGGGGGCTCCCCTGCTTGCTCTGAGCCTACTCTGACTTACCTGCTTGTGGTGAGTCACTTGGACCTTGCAGGTCCCAACACTGCCCCTTTTTCTACAACTACGTTAGTTGCCTGTTGCCTGCCGGACACTGACCCCTTGGCTCTTGACATCCAACATGGGACAGCTTGTGCACGGCTCCTGGTCTTCCTCTGCGTCGCCTGTTCCATACAGCTGCAACTTCAAGGGCACCGTCAACTCTCCTACATCGGTGGGCATTCGTCTTCTGTGCCTCCTGGCAACTCCTGAGTGAGATAGACTCTGTCCCCTCTGCTTGCAGGTACCTCTCCCCTTAAATCCACCTTTGGATTCCACCAGACTCCTTCACCATCTTTGCCAGTGGCATCTGCAGAGCCCCTATGTGCCACCATGCATGGTTCACCAGCAAGATACAGGAGGCCATGAGGCCCAACAGCCTCAGAGTCATTCTCACCAAAATCCAGGATAGAGCTTGAAACATCGGTATCATAGGAGGTGAGAGACAACTGCTTGGGACGAGCCTGCCTTCAACAACCAGTCGTCGAGATAGGGAAAGACTGGAGCCCCTGATCTCGGCAGATGGGCTGAGACTACCACCATCACCATTGTGAACACCCGAGGGAAACTGGTGAGGCTGAAGGGGAGCACCGCAAATTGAAAGTGCTCGTGGTCCACCGTAAACCGCAGGTAGCGACGATGGGCAGCAAGGACGGGATATGAAAATATGCATTCTGCAAGTCCAGCGCTACCTTCCAGTCTCCCAGGCTCTGGTAGGACAGGACCTAAGCTAGGGTGAGCATCTTGAAAGTCTCCTTTTTGAGGAAGTAGTTGAGAGCTCTGAGGTCTAGGATAGGACGAAGGCCTTCGTCCTTCTTAGAGACCAGAAAATAGCGGGAATAACAACCACTGCCTATTTTTGATCCGGTAACCCCCTCTATAGCTCCCTTGGCCAAGAGTCTTGAATTTCTTGTGCAGCAGAGCAAAGTGACCCTCCGTCAGACTATCGTACACTGAAGACATAGATGGAGGGGTAGTCTCTAAGGGGAGAAAGTAACCCATTTGAATATTTGCACTACCCACCTGTCAGAGGTAATGTTTCGCCAGTAGTAGAGATGATGTCGTATCCTGCCACCAACTGTTCGTAAATGATCCTGGGGGATCGGACTAGGAAGGTTTTGCGGTGGAGGAGGGTATAGTGGCTTGGCTCGACTTCTGGACTCCCGAATCAGAGGCTGCTGAGCTTGCGGGCCCTCTGGCTGGAATAGGGTTGGTGAGGTTGGTAGCCCCTTCCATAGCCACGAAACAAATGAAAAGCAGATATGGGCTGGGATGTTGTGGTAAGGCCCAAGGATTTGGCCGTAGCCCACGACTCCTTAAAATGCTCAAAGGCGGCATCTAATTTGTCTCCAAAGAGATAGGAGCCATCAAAGGGCATGTCCATAATGTTATCTTGGACATCTCCTGATAAACCAGATGTCCTCAGCCAGGCGTGACGGCTTTCGGCCCCCTTGTGGAAATTGCTCTACCCAGCAAGTCTGTAGTGTCCAAGCCACATCCTAATGGCGAACTTTGCTGCATCTCTCCTGTCTGAGATAGCTTGGGAGAGTAGGGCCCGGTCCTCATCCGAGACTCAGGGCAGTACCTGTGCAACTGTGTCGCATATTCAATGGGAATGACAGCCCAAAGGCAGGCGGTGTTCACCGACTGCAATGCCAGACTGGCGGAAGAAAAAGTTTTCTTTACAAAGCTTTTCAGTCCCTTGGATTCCCTGTCCCGGGGTGCGGAAAGGAATGTGCCGGTGGAAGCTTGGACCACCAAGTTTTGTGGAATGGGATGGGATGGGTGGTGCAACCAACACTTGTCCGCACCCAGGAATGGGCCCAGTTGGAGGCCGGAGCCGAAGGCGTGGAACCCACGGGGACTCCTCCTCCATCATCTGAGCCTGCAGAGCCCGAAGGTGTGCCAGCAAGGTCAGGCTGCCCAAATATGGAGCATATGGCATCATAAAACTCCTTAAGCTGGGCGGGGGTCGCTCCCGGACCTGGAATGACAGGGAAATGCAGAACCAACCCGGGCACCCGCTCCACGGAACGGGCCTCAAATGCCGAGGTTCTTCCGCCTCGTCGCGAGACGAGCGGGGTGAAATCGAAGCACGTTTTGACTTCTTGTGTTTTTTGTGGTGCCTCTTACCGAACTTCAATGACTTTGACGAAGAGGAGTTCGATCCACTGTAGTGGTGCTCAGAACTTCCTCTTGAGAAGTGGACCAGGATCAAGACCGATGAGACGACCGCCGTGGTGCCAGGCCGTGATCAGCTTTAGGGACTGCTCCCTCAAAGCCTTCGGCGCCATGGCCTGATAACCAGAGGAAGACTTAGTATCGTGGTCGTGCTGCAGACACCAGCGATAAACTAAGTGGGGGTCCATGCAGTGACAGGCTCCGCACGGTTTGAACCCCAAGGTCATCTTACTAGACTTCCTACACACCAAAAGGAGTCGATTAAAAGTTGAAAAAGTGTCAAAAAAGGACGGGGTAGCTCTCTTCGACGGATCTGCACTGGCTGGCTCGGAAAGAAAAGAATTGACATCAGCATGCCGAGTAACGGTTATATTGACGACACAGACGTAACGATGACAAGGTCACGTGGTGTCGACCGACGCCACCTACTGGTGCGCAGGGGTACTGCTAAGAAAAATCATCCGGATCCAGCCTGACGCCTGGAAGTTCAAAGGTAAGGATTCTGCGGCTAGATGTGTCTATCAGATGAGTTAAACAGCAGAATTCTCTCCCCACCCCCCCCCCCCCCCCCCTTGATTTCGGGCTGTCTAGTTTCCCAAAAGCTTTCACTCTCTAGACTTGAGGTAAGATAAACAGCCTTATACAAAACGCGCTTTGTCCAGTAGAGGTATTCACAAAGGTTGTATTGGACCTCATTCGCATCCTTAGAGAATGGTGCTCAAGTGGTTCTGCTTGCTCTGATAATATTTGTTTTTCTATAGGTTCCTCGGATTGAGGTTCTATGTCACATCCCTTTCCTTTCTAATTGAAATGTCAGTAGTCTAGCAACAGAGCAAGGTTGACAAGCCCAGAGCATGTCTCTTGGCTGTGGTTTTACCTTAGTTAGGTTTTCTTCTCAACTGGCATACCAGTCCCAGAAGGATTTTTGTTTTAGGTCCAGAGGTCTTTTCGAAAGCAGATGGTTAAAATCAGAATGTGACTAATGTCTTAACCCAAACAATTCTCTCTCAGCAGACATTTGAATTGCTTGAATTCATATCGGAATTCACCCGGATGCACAGGCAAGATAGTTAGCCCTAATCGAGATTACAGCCCATACTGCTTCATCTCCTGCCAAATAAGATATAAGGAATGACACTCTGGTTTGACTGTCTGGGAAGGCGAAGGTGGCACACAGAAAGTGGAGAACTGTTCTGGAGCTGCTAGGTGTACTGCAAGGTGGCACGGGTGGTTTACCAACACTGTTATGCTTGGCGGTGGGACAAAAGGCGAAAACACCAATAGTTGCATTTGGGAACCCTTTGAGGGGTATGGTAAAGGGGTTCATCTATCCTGGGTGAAATATAGGTAGGGGAGCAGCCCTACGGTACACATGGGCTGCTTCTGGCCTCAGCATTCTGTCAAACAGCAGCACATTCCCAAAAACTCACCTTCCCATAGAATTGACTCTGGTTGCAGTAAGCACAGAGGATCAGGAGATGGTACTAGGGAAGGAGATCTGGAATAACAACGGAGACTTTGACTACAGCTAGGTGCTTGAACAGATGATTTTCTGCTAAACACCTAGACCTGTTGCCTTTACCATGTTCAGTGTTGAGGAGTACAGTGAAAGGTGAAACGGACAACCACACTTGTGTTAAAGGCTGAAAAGGAATACACGGGATAAAACAATCCCAAGCGCTATTAAACTGAACATTTTGGATACTTATCTAAAATGATGGTCTCCTTAGTATTTTGTTTGGGTTGATAATTTGCCTGGTTAATTCAGTAATTTGGTGCTTATTCCCCCTGTAACACATCAGACCGTCACACAGTTAAAAGTCAAAGACATAATGTTCTGGTTTACAAGATGTTCCTAAAGCTCCTGAATGTTCTTAGAAGCTCGAGACTCAAGATTAAAAAAAGGAAGCAACGTCTAGCTCTAGGTTGGCATTGGTCAATTATGCCCCAGTAATTTCACTTTATAGATGCACACACAAATTCAAAGATGTCACCAACTGCACCAAAATGCAGGGGGGCACCAGGAGTTTCCATATAAAAGAGAGAAACAGATCAGTGCCACTACTAGTAACCCATATGTGAACGGATGTCCAAGAGTGTTCAGCTTTGAAAATGCTTGAAACCTGACAGCACATCTAAACGTTTGCTGCTAAAAACAAAATACTAAGCACAGAGTGGTCCAATTTATAGTAGACGATTCAAACTGGTCACCACACTAGGCCTGATGGGAAATGTAGTTCTTTTCTCAACTGTGCTGCAGTGAACCCTCATGGCATAACAGGGATACCAAATGTCAATATCTAATAACTGGGTAGTAAACCAGAGCCAGGAAGCACTACCACCAGGCCCACAGGCTTCCAAATTGAATGAAATAAACAAAATTAGTCTGAGCGAAACAATTATGTCCAATGCTTCAAATGCTTTTATTGAAGTCGTGGTTGTACCAAAAGTCTTACAGAAAGCTGCTCCAAACATCTATCTGCAGCATGTAACAATTCAAAGTTCATAGTAAGTGTTGGTTTCATCATAGAGCCAATGCTTTTCAGAAAAACCCTTCATCAGGGTATGGTTTACTACCCAGTTACCAGCTATCGACATTTGGTTTAATACATGTGTTCTGGGCAGAGCACATACCAGGGTTCCACACTAAAAACACTGATTATTATGTAAAGTTTGATTCATTCATGTTTATATTTGGGAGTACATTCTATCATTTATATAATTAGTCCCAACAGGAATACCACCACTGACTTTGCCAGTGGTACCTGCCACAAAGCTTATGCGGGCAGAAACAAGGCCCAGTTGCCGCAGTTGGGACAAAGACAGTCCCTTGGATTCCCGGTCCCGGGGTGCGGAAGGGAATGTGCCAGTGGAAGCTTGGCCCACCAAGTTTTGTGGAATGGGATGGGCGGTGAGGAAAACTGGGTCACCCGGTGTAGGGTGATGGCGGTGGGCAATAGTACTATTCAGAAGAGCCCCTGTACTATGCTTGGACCAGGTGCCCAAAATGGTCGTCCGTTAAGGGCTCATTGAAAGGCAGCGAGGTTTCTGAGCTGGAAACATGAGGTTGCAGCCCCTCTGTCAAGAAGATAGTCTTGACTGCCACTGTAGGGGAGCTAAAGGCCCAAGACCTCCGCAGCCCAGCGCACCACCATGGCAAACGATGCTTCCCTCCTCCGTAGCCAGGTTAGGTGGAGACAGCATGCCAGAATCTGGGAAAGTGTCCAGACCACTGGCATCACCCAGTTCCTCATACCACTCCATGTCTTGTGGTTGCGGGATTTCGAAGGGATACTGATCCCACACCCAATCCTCCCCATCCATTACTAACCCTTCAGAATAGGGCAGATTGAACGGCATGAAGCCGTACGGCTCCGTCAGCACCAGTCTCAGCATCAGAGGACGCACGATGTGCTCCGTGTCGTCAGTAATGAGGATTAGGAAGGTGCCGCCGAGGACCTCGGCAGTGGACGCATATGGCATCATAAAACTCCTTAAGCTGGGCGGAGGTCGCTCCCGGACCTGGAATGACAGGGAAATGCAGAGCCAACCCGGGCACCCGCTCCACGGAACAGGCCTCGAATGCAGAGTTTCTTACGCCTCGTCGCGAGACATGTGGGGTGAAATCGAAGCACGCATAACAGGAATACCAAATGTCAATATCTAATAACTGGATAGTAAACCAGAGCCAGGGAACACAATCAGGCCCACAGGCTTCCAAATTGAACGAAATAAACAAAATTAGTCTGAGCGAAACAATAATGTCCAATGCTTCAAATGCTTTATTGAAGTCGTGGTTGTACCAAAAGTCATACAGAAAGCTGCTCCAAACATCTATCTGCAGCATGTAACAATTCAAAGTTCATAATAAGTTGGTTTCATCATAGAGACAATGCTTTTCAGGAAAACCCTTCATCAGGGTTTAATTTGTTTAATACATGTGTTCTGGGCAGAGCACATACCAGGGTTCCACACTAAAAACACTGATTATGTAAAGTTTGATTAATTCATGTTTATATTTGGCAGTACATTCTATCATTTATATAATTAGTCCTAACAGGAATACCACCACTGACGTTGCCAGTGGTACCTGCCAGAAAGCTTATGCGGGCAGAAACAAGACCCAGTTGCCGCAGTTGGGACAAAGAGGATGCCGGAGCATGTGCACCAACACAACCTTGAGCTCCTGCTTTGACACCTTGCAGAGGATTTGAAGGTAACAGTGTGGTGTTTACAGCAAGAGACCTGGCAGAGAACTGTCCAAAATTTCATTTCTTATGCCAAGCATCCATAGAATCTGCAAACAGCTTGTTTTCATACAGGAAAAGGCCAACAATTTATTTGGCGTACCTTGGAATTTGGAGGATTACACTGCCAGGCTTGGTGTACAGCATCTACACCCAATCCGTCATCTGGGCAGTGATGTCAATGTACTGCAGGGTCTTGTCCAATAGCAGAATGGCAGGGTTATTTTGTTTAGGCAGCCTATGATTACCTGTACTCTTTGGTAGGAAAGTCAGAAAACGGGTTTGTGAATTCCATATCATCTTGTTTACTTCTAGCATTCAAAATAGCCTAGCAGATACTCAGTACATAATTCTGATACACATTTGGGTCTGTCATGGATGTACCGAGGCACAGAAACAGGTTATACAGTGCTTTTGCTATTTACAGCTGCAAGCCCTCACATAGGATTGTGCTGAAATGTAAATGGCTTCATATAAGGGTTCATCCAGAACTAGCAAAACAAAATGGACAAGTCATTGACGATTCAGAGCAAACGTTTTTTGCTTTCACCTTATGGAAAACTTGAAAGGAGAGAGCACAACTGCTGTGGAAAAAAACCCTCACCCACTTACCTAGTAGGTGGCATGCTTCATCATTGGGGCCCAACTGGATTGCCTAGTACAACCCAGCTGTGGATTACAGCGGAGCAGGATATTGAGCAGAGAGTGACGTGCTATGAGAGATGTGACTATAGGTTAAAAAAGTCTCTGAGAAATGCCCTTTGAAAAAACTTTTTATTAGAAGGGTCCCAGGACTAATGTTAAAAGGTTAAGCGGGATATATAGTTAGGAATATTATTTTCCTGATATCCCTTGTAAATAAGGTCAACTAGTTTCAGCCTTCTGGATGGTTCTAGAGGCTTTCGTCAGGACCAGAAAAAGGTGAACGGCCATAAAAACAAGGTATAGGCCACGTGTAAATATCAGCACACACCCTAAAGTGCGCTGTGAGTGTAGTGATAATGTACTCACAGTATCTCCGTTTGAGAGTACCTGAAAATAAAAGGTTAATTAGTAAGGACATATAAAACAGTTGTGAATCATGCATATAAACTAAATGCATGCTCCTTTCAACTTATGGCTGGTGATCTAATGCCAGTAGCATGGTGGGCATGCACGAACACTAGAACGGGCTTGCGTGGCTCCAATGTGCCCCAATAGTGTAGACATACACAGGGGATCCGTGAGTGAGTCGATATCATAATGGAGAATTACTGGGGCACATGGTGCTCATAATCTCTATCATTTATCAATAGTGTGCATGTATATGGCGCAATTGCAATTGCATTACACACACTAGGTGTTGAGAGGCAAATGATGGCTTATCTGGGGGCCCAATATGCTTAATAGGCCAAGTGCGCGTGCATCGTAGTCAATGTTTGTTTAAATAGTGGATGAAGATCCTACAGATAAACTCAAGACCAAAATTGACATCATGAAGCTGAATCTAATGGTTACATCAGCAAACAAGAAGCATCATTCCTCACCTCAGGTGGCAAAACTACTCCATATTTCTACACCATTCCAAAAATACATAAAAACAAAACACCACCTCCAGGTAGACCAATAGTCTCTGGAATAGGTTCACTACTTGAACCCCTGTCCCGCTTCTGTGACTTCTATTTGCAACCTATAGTTCAGTCAACACCAGCCTACTTAAGAGATACCAAAGACTTACTGAACCAAATCAATAACCTAGAGTTCAACCCTACTACATCCATCCTTGTACGTCTGGATATAGAAAGCCTTTATACCAGCCTACCCCAAGATGATACCCTCGAGGTCATCCGCACCTCCCTCGACAAAACGATCTGGGATTACAACACTCCAAAATCCTTTATAATGGAATGTGCCGAAATAGCCTTCAAAGACAATTTTTTTGAATATGAAGGCACCCTCTTCCTCCAACAGTACGGTACATCTATGGGGAGCACTTTTGCTCCCAGTGTAGCGGGTCTGTATGTGTCCAATTTTGAAGATTTACATATCTTCAACCATCAATCAACATACACTCAGGACCTCACTTTTTACAAGAGGTACATCGATGATGTATTCCTGATATGGACAAGTGACAGCCAAAGACTCAGTGAATTCCTAAACTGGATTAATACACTTGATCCAAACTTACGATTCACTCACACAACAAGCAGTACCAACATCACTTTCTTAGACCTGGAGATTGAAGCACGAAATGGGGTACTCGACTAAAACCCACTTCAAACCAACAGCTAAAAATTCTCTTTTACACTTCCAGAGTTTCCACCCGAGGCCACTGAGGGACAACTTACCGTTTGGTCAATACCTTAGATTGCGCCGAAACTGCAGTGAAATAAAAGACTTTAAAATACAATCAGAAGAATTGACTACAAAACTACAAAACCGTGGATACCCCAACAAAATCATTCATAAAGCGCAAAAAAGAGCCAGGAACCAAAACCGAGAAGGTTTATTGGAACCCAAAGTGGATATGCCAACAACCATACCACTCACATGTGTAACTACCTTCAATTCCATCTCAAACCAAGTAGCCAAACTGATAAAAAGTAAAATCATACTTCGGGTAAGCTACAATGGGAAAAACCCCTATTCTCCTATAAAAGGTCATACAACCTCAGAGACAATCTAGTGTCTACCAGACCAAAAAAGGTCCTGAGCGCTCCTACCACAGTACTGAATGCATGGGGATTACCAGAAGTGACAGGCCATTACCCATGTGGCAACTGCAGTATTTGCCATCTTACCCAACCCACCAAAACCTTACATCTTGAACAAGATCAAATTTGGACCATTATGAAACACACTAACTGCAATTCGGCAAATGTTATCTATCTCATTACATGCCCTTGCAAATTACGATACGTCGGGATGACCAGCAGAAAAGTCAAAATCAGAATCTGCGAACATCGCAGTAACATCCGCTGCAAACGCAGCACGACAAAACTCACAGAACACTATCTAGCCAAGGGACATACCACCAACGACATGACCTGGGTCATAATTGAACAACTTGAGTCTAACCAAACCAACATCCAAGAACGTTTGTTCGAGAAAGAACAACGCTGGGTATATAGACTCTCAACCCATATCTCAGGGCTAAATGACAATGTACCCTGGAACAGTATACATCGTTCATGAATACAACATCTGTAATAAACATAATCAGTATTGCATCTGCATATTCCCAAAATAGCCTGTATCAGATGTGCAATTTAATAATCACCTTAGTCTCATGCCCTTACTATACAGAGCGTCAGCCCATCATTGTACACGAACCTCGCTGTGTAGACATGTATTTTCACATTAGCCGTCGTATCTGAGATTTCGATCTGCACAGTAAGCATAGTACATAACACCTATCCTTAGGACTTAGTACATATCCTTAGGACTAAGTACATATCCTTTCGTTTGGGTTTTATTTTTTATTTTTAATAATTTTCCTTGTGCCTGAAATCATATTTCTCACAACACCTATGCACAGTCTAATCTTTATTGAGACATTCAAGCACATTTTCAACGAAGGCTATCTATTGATGAATGTCTGTAATTGTACACATAGGAGGGCTCTCATTTTGACCCTCCTCCCCATTTTCCGCTGCACCACAGAGGGACTAAAATGTAATTTAATTGTAATTTAATTATATTTTAACCCGGAGTTATGATTACGAGACTCCGTGTAGTTCTGTTATGTGTCTTTTTCATTTCCATTACGCACATACAGGCGCCGTCTGCACTACTCGCAGGTACTGCGCTCTAGTCTCTCAGAGCCGCACCACGTGACATCCCGTCCGTCTTCCTGTTTCTTTTTAACCACTCCCAATTTCCAATACGGGGCTGAACAAGCGGACCCGATCGTCGTCCTAGGTACCTCGGACCTTACTTTCCCTGACAAATGTGAGTACCAGACTCCTAAGGGATCATGCCGATTGACTTGTTACTCTACCGTTCAGAGGCTCACGTTGATTCAACCAAGTAACTTTATCCTTCGTAGCCTCCATTTGTTTCACCACCCCCCCCATCCACTCTTCGCCATTACCTCTCTTTTTCATTAGGGTCAAGAGGGGATTTTAACGTCGATCGGTTACCAGAGGCATAACTACCTCTTTACTCAAGTGAGACCGCTTTCCATGTTGTCTGTCTTTAAAGTTGTTGTTTGTATGTCAATTATTGTTTGTATGTCGAATTTCACGCATACTTCGCACCAAGTTATAACGCGCCACTATTTAAACAAACATTGACTACGATGCACGCGCACTTGGCCTATTAAGCATATTGGGCCCCCAGATAAGCCATCATTTGCCTCTCAACACCTAGTGTGTGTAATGCAATTGCAATTGCGCCATATACATGCACACTATTGAAAAATGATAGAGATTATGAGCACCATGTGCCCCAGTAATTCTCGATTATGATATCGACTCACTCACGGATCCCCTGTGTATGTCTACACTATTGGGGCACATTGGAGCCACGCAAGCCCGTTCTAGTGTTCGTGCATGCCCACCATGCTACTGGCATTAGATCACCAGCCATAAGTTGAAAGGAGCATGCATTTAGTTTATATGCATGATTCACAACTGTTTTATATGTCCTTACTAATTAACCTTTTATTTTCAGGTACTCTCAAACGGAGATACTGTGAGTACATTACCACTAAACTCACAGCACACTTTAGGGTGTGTGCTGATATTTACACGTGGCCTATACCTTGTTTTTATGGCCATTCACCTTTTTCTGGTCCTGACGAAAGTCTCTAGAACCATCCAGAAGGCTGAAACTAGTTGACCTTATTTACAAGGGATATCAGGAAAATAATAT
The DNA here is from genome assembly GCF_964204655.1 of Triturus cristatus. Classification (NCBI taxonomy): domain Eukaryota; kingdom Metazoa; phylum Chordata; class Amphibia; order Caudata; family Salamandridae; genus Triturus; species Triturus cristatus. The sequence continues at coordinate 736,220,246 of NC_140586.1, read as the reverse complement.
TCCTAACTATATATCCCGCTTAACCTTTTAACATTAGTCCTGGGACCCTTCTAATAAAAAGTTTTTTCAAAGGGCATTTCTCAGAGACTTTTTTAACCTATAGTCACATCTCACATAGCACGTCACTCTCTGCTCAATATCCTGCTCCGCTGTAATCCAGGCGTCGTAGCACAGCTGGGTTGTACTAGGCAATCCAGTTGGGCCCCAATGATGAAGCATGCCACCTACTAGGTAGGTGGGTGAGGGTTTTTTTCCACAGCAGTTGTGCTCTCTCCTTTCAAGTTTTCCATAAGGTGAAAGCAAAAAACGTTTGCTCTGAATCGTCAAAAACTTGTCCATTTTGTTTTGCTAAAGTCATTGGGGAAGAGGACAAGTTTTTCTTTTTCCGCGCACTCTTTTTGTTCCTATTTGTTATTACAGCGCACAGCTGTGAGAGCCAATTTTTTACCAACAGACATCTGGTTTTAATTTTGCATTAACACCTCCACATGATAAGTCTAATCAACAACTTTTGAGACACCATGGCTGAAAATGCAGGACTCACGTTCACAGACGAGGATGTTAATAACATCTTAGCAGCAACCCCATTATTAGCTGACTTCAACGTGGCACAAACTATTTCTCAAAGTGCCGATTGGGAAAATCTATCTGAGAAAAAAAGAACACGTATCAGAACAATACTACACGGGGTTATACTAACTGAATATTTGCAATCCAACACAGCCCAAAAGGGTCTCATAGTAACTAATGCGCCACGCATATTTCTGGATGATGCAGCATTCCGAAGAGACTGGGCACAAATTGCATGGCACTGCACAAGAGACTGGATTATTCTTATAATCCAAACAGCAAAAAGACTCTCTGATGCCATCCTGATAGACATCCAGGCAACTGAACAGCATTTCAAGACTACACTAACCTCATATAAGAAAAGACTAGAGGAGGTCAACAAAGAAATAGCAGACTACAAAGAAGAACTCACGCAATCCAAAATTCAACAATTCCAAAAAGACTTAAAGAAATTTTCATATGTCAAAACATATCCATATTCATATGCAGACTATAAAGCCCCTACGAGATCAAACCACTCCATATCATCAGAAGAGGGATCCTCAATACACAGCGGTGGCAGTAATGATAGTTCTGGATCAGAAAAAGGCCACTACACAAACAGACAACGTGGAAGAGGGAGAGGAAGAAATACACATTGGCAACAACCATGGCCCAACATGCACCCAGGAATGGTACCCAATTATCCGGCTCCTTTTCCACCTATGACTCAACCCATGTTCTTTGGCTGGAATCCACAATTTCAACAACCCCCACCCCAATTTGGCAACCCTAATCAACGGTTTCCTTTTTTAGGATCAGGCCAGAGGGGACGCGGAAGACGCCCGCGGAGAGGCCAAGTACATTGGGAAGACAACGAGAACCCGAGCGCCAACACACGCAGCAGGACAAAGGAACCTCCCCCGAGCACAAGCAGAGTCTAATAACTAACCTTTCAGACCACACTCTCACAACAGCAGAAGAACAGGTTCTGAACAGAGGCCTTGGGTTTTCACCTACAGCGAAACTTGATAAATTCAAATTACATTGCGAATTATCAGAATTTTTTCGCAAACTTAAACTCAAAGCTTTTTTTGAAAATTCACCTACAAAGGAGACTCAACAAGAAGAAAAGGGCGACACCACCCTCAAATTAAAATCAACTTTCATTCCTCCACCCCACACAACACCAGCGGAACTTATCGCCTTCGAACAAGCGATATACAAAGGCGTAGAGAATACCCATGAGAATCAAGTATTCAACAACACCACAGCTCAACAGTTCAACGCCATACGAAGTCTTAAAAACAACAAAGATATCATCATAAAACCAGCTGATAAAGGCGGAGGCATAGTCATTCAAAATCGGAATGCTTACCATTTGGAATGCACACGCCTCCTAGATGATCCAAAGAACTATAAAATACTGGATGAAGATCCTACAGATAAACTCAAGACCAAAATTGACATCATGGTTCATGAAGCTGAATCTAATGGTTACATCAGCAAACAAGAAGCATCATTCCTCACCTCAGGTGGCAAAACTACTCCATATTTCTACACCATTACAAAAATACAGAAAAACAAAACACCACCTCCAGGTAGACCAATAGTCTCTGGAATAGGTTCACTACTTGAACCCCTGTCCCGCTTCTGTGACTTCTATTTGCAACCTATAGTTCAGTCAACACCAGCCTACTTAAGAGATACCAAAGACTTACTGAACCAAATCAATAATCTAGAGTTCAACCCTACTACATCCATCCTTGTAAGTCTGGATTTAGAAAGCCTTTATACCAGCCTACCCCAAGATGATACCCTCGAGGTCATCCGCACCTCCCTCGACAAAACGATCTGGGATTACAACACTCCAAAATCCTTTATAATGGAATGTGCCGAAATAGCCTTCAAAGACAATTTTTTTGAATATGAAGGCACCCTCTTCCTCCAACAGTACGGTACATCTATGGGGAGCACTTTTGCTCCCAGTGTAGCGGGTCTGTATGTGTCCAATTTTGAAGATTTACATATCTTCAACCATCAATCAACATACACTCAGGACATCACTTTTTACAAGAGGTACATCGATGATGTATTCCTGATATGGACAAGTGACAGCCAAAGACTCAGCGAATTCCTAAACTGGATTAATACACTTGATCCAAACTTACGATTCACTCACACAACAAGCAGTACCAACATCACTTTCTTAGACCTGGAGATTAAAGCACGAAATGGGGTACTCTTGACTAAAACCCACTTCAAACCAACAGCTAAAAATTCTCTTTTACACTTCCAGAGTTTCCACCCGAGGCCACTGAGGGACAACTTACCGTTTGGTCAATACCTTAGATTGCGCCGAAACTGCAGTGAAATAAAAGACTTTAAAATACAATCAGAAGAATTGACTACAAAACTACAAAACCGTGGATACCCCAACAAAATCATTCATAAGCGCAAAAAAGAGCCAGGAACCAAAACCGAGAAGGTTTATTGGAACCCAAAGTGGATATGCCAACAACCATACCACTCACATGTGTAACTACCTTCAATTCCATCTCAAACCAAGTAGCCAAACTGATACAAATTAATTGGAAAATCATAACTTCGGGTTAGCTACAATGGGAAAAACCCCTATTCTCCTATAAAAGGTCATACAACCTCAGAGACAATCTAGTGTCTACCAGACCAAAAAAGGTCCTGAGCGCTCCTACCACAGTACTGAATGCATGGGGATTACCAGAAGTGACAGGCCATTACCCATGTGGCAACTGCAGTATTTGCCATCTTACCCAACCCACCAAAACCTTACATCTTGAACAAGATAAAATTTGGACCATTATGAAACACACTAACTGCAATTCGGCAAATGTTATCTATCTCATTACATGCCCTTGCAAATTACGATACGTCGGGATGACCAGCAGAAAAGTCAAAATCAGAATCTGCGAACATCGCAGTAACATCCGCTGCAAACGCAGCACGACAAAACTCACAGAACACTATCTAGCCAAGGGACATACCACCAACGACATGACCTGGGTCATAATTAAACAACTTGAGTCTAACCAAACCAACATCCAAGAACGTTTGTTCGAGAAAGAACAACGCTGGGTATATAGACTCTCAACCCATATCTCAGGGCTAAATGACAATGTACCCTGGAACAGTATACATCGTTCATGAATACAACATCTGTAATAAACATAATCAGTATTGCATCTGCATATTCCCAAAATAGCCTGTATCAGATGTGCAATTTAATAATCACCTTAGTCTCATGCCCTTACTATACAGAGCGTCTGCCCATCATTGTACTCGAACCTCCCTGTGTAGACATCTATTTTCACATTAGCCGTCGTATCTGAGATTTCGATCTGCACAGTAAGCATAGTACATAACACCTATCCTTAGGACTTAGTACATATCCTTAGGACTAAGTACATATCCTTTCGTTTGGGTTTTATTTTTTATTTTTAATAATTTTCCTTGTGCCTGAAATCATATTTCTCACAACACCTATGCACAGTCTAATCTTTATTGAGACATTCAAGCACATTTTCAACGAAGGCTATCTATTGATGCATGTCTGTAATTGTACACATAGGAGAGCTCTCATTTTGACCCTCCTCCCCATTTTCCGCTGCACCGCAGAGGGACTAAAATGTAATTTAATTGTAATTTAATTATATTTTAACCCGGAGTTATCATTACGAGACTCCGTGTAGTTCTGTTATGTGTCTTTTTCATTTCCATTACGCACATACAGGCGCCGTCTGCACTACTCACAGGTACTGCGCTCTAGTCTCTCAGAGCCGCACCACGTGACATCCCGTCCGTCTTCCTGTTTCTTTTTAACCACTCCCAATTTCCAATACGGGGCTGAACAAGCGGACCCGATCGTCGTCCTAGGTACCTCGGACCTTACTTTCCCTGACAAATGCGAGTACCAGACTCCTAAGGGATCATGCCGATTGACTTGTTACTCTACCGTTCAGAGGCTCACGTTGATTCAACCAAGTAACTTTATCCTTCGTAGCCTCCATTTGTTTCACCACCCCCCCCATCCACTCTTCGCCATTACCTCTCTTTTTCATTAGGGTCAAGAGGGGATTTTAACGTCGATCGGTTACCAGAGGCATAACTACCTCTTTACTCAAGTGAGACCGCTTTCCATGTTGTCTGTCTTTAAAGTTGTTGTTTGTATGTCAATTATTGTTTGTATGTCGAATTTCACGCATACTTCGCACCAAGTTATAACGCGCCACTATTTAAACAAACATTGACTACGATGCACGCGCACTTGGCCTATTAAGCATATTGGGCCCCCAGATAAGCCATCATTTGCCTCTCAACACCTAGTGTGTGTAATGCAATTGCAATTGCGCCATATACATGCACACTATTGATAAATGATAGAGATTATGAGCACCATGTGCCCCAGTAATTCTCGATTATGATATCGACTCACTCACGGATCCCCTGTGTATGGCTACACTATTGGGGCACATTGTAGCCACGCAAGCCCGTTCTAGTGTTCGTGCATGCCCACCATGCTACTGGCATTAGATCACCAGCCATAAGTTGAAAGGAGCATGCATTTAGTTTATATGCATGATTCACAACTGTTTTATATGTCCTTACTAATTAACCTTTTATTTTCAGGTACTCTCAAACGGAGATACTGTGAGTACATTACCACTACACTCACAGCACACTTTAGGGTGTGTGCTGATATTTACACGTGGCCTATACCTTGTTTTTATGGCCATTCACCTTTTTCTGGTCCTGACGAAAGCCTCTAGAACCATCCAGAAGGCTGAAACTAGTTGACCTTATTTACAAGGGATATCAGGAAAATAATATTCCTAACTATATATCCCGCTTAACCTTTTAACATTAGTCCTGGGACCCTTCTAATAAAAAGTTTTTTCAAAGGGCATTTCTCAGAGACTTTTTTAACCTATAGTCACATCTCACATAGCACGTCACTCTCTGCTCAATATCCTGCTCCGCTGTAATCCAGGCGTCGTAGCACAGCTGGGTTGTACTAGGCAATCCAGTTGGGCCCCAATGATGAAGCATGCCACCTACTAGGTAGGTGGGTGAGGGGTTTTTTCCACAGCAGTTGTGCTCTCTCCTTTCAAGTTTTCCATAAGGTGAAAGCAAAAAACGTTTGCTCTGAATCGTCAAAAACTTGTCCATTTTGTTTTGCTAAAGTCATTGGGGAAGAGGACAAGTTTTTCTTTTTCTTTTTCCTCGCTCTCTTTTTGTTCCTATTCATCCAGAACTAGTCTTTGATGAGTGCCAATTTTTAATTTTCTTGGTATCCATGAAGGAGAGATTCTACAACATCCAGAGTCCTATTCTGTATGATTGCCTGTAAAGGCAGTCATACACTTTTAAACCTGGAGGGAAGCACTAGTTAGAATACTTTCTTTCAATCCACCCATCATAAAATGTACTATAAGTAGCTTGCCTTGGAAATCTTATTTAGCTTCGTCTTTCTCATCTATGCTCTAAGTTGAGGTAGTTATGTCGGGTGAGCAAGATGTGCTGGCCATTAACAATCGCAGCACCGGAGTCAGAAATGGCACCGGCAGACCAAAAATGGGTGTCATATGGCAGTTTTCCATACAAGCTTTGATAATGTTGAGAAATAGAACAAGTCTTTATATACATCAACATGTTCTATGTTTGTGCATTGAGTGTGTTGACTTAGCATCTTCAAAGGATTATATTAATTACCCTGTAAGCATCTGTTCATGACATGTAGTGCTGTAGATTCACATTATGCATACTCCTGCCATATAGTGTTGGATCCAGATGTGTGCAAGTTGTTTTTCTTTGAAGACGTCTTTAGTCACAAGTTCAAGTGACTCCTACTCTTGGTGATAATGCAAATGGGCATCAACTCCATTGGTTTCCCGCAGCAAGGTAAAAATGGAGTGTATAGTAAGTATAATAAAGAGATGTCCAAGCATAGCAAAAATGGTAAAGGAAACTGCAACAGTGACAGCTGTCCGGGAGGAGGGTGGGTGACAGCCGAGGCCGGTCCATTGGGGCTGAGGGGCCACCCCCTACCACCTTTTGTTCCTCAGGAACAGTGTCTGTCAGGCTGAACAAAGGTCAGCCTGACAGACAATGTTCATTTTCAGGTCAAGCAGCCAGGAACCAGCCATGTGCTAAATGCACAGGGTCCTGGCTGCCTGAGCTGAACTTTGCTGGGCTGAGGATGTCACAGCTCCTGTGGGCGTGACCTCCTCAGCTCAGCAAAGATCTCGGAGGTCCTCCCCATAGTGACGAGGGGTAGCGTCACTGATTGCCTGGCACCTGGGCGCTTCAGTTTTAAGCCCTGAAGCACCCAGGATCGAGTGTCAATCAGTGACACTTCATCACAGAGTGGGGTGGGGTCACCAGTCTCAATGACCCCATCCCACTCTGTGATGACGTTGGGACTGCTAATTTAAAAAAACACACACACACTTACCTGCAGCTCTGCCTCAGAGGTCCCAGGAGGCAGCAGTCCGAAGCCTCCTGGAATCGCCGAGGCAGAGCTGCAGGTAAGTGTGTGCGTATTTTTTTAAAATAATGTTTGGTGCGTGCATGTATGAATGTTTGGTAATGAGTGTTGTGAATGAATGTTTGTGCACGCACGTGAATGTATGGCTGAGAGTGTGTGTCCTGTACCCCTCCCTACCTTTTAACCTTCCTAGCTCCCACTGGTGAGTGCATGTAAATCTGCAGCACTACATGCAACAAACAGATGTTAACATAATCCGTTCGAGGCATGCGCAGCTTTAGATACACATGCTTTGAATAGACTGTAAAGCAGTACTCCACAAAGCAGTGGCTGACCTGTGAGTGTTGCAGTTTGAAAGTGTGTATGTAGCACTGACTGTCCTACATCAGCTTGTTGGCATGCTGGAACACCCACACAATATTTAGTGAGCGTTTGTGGTGTAGATCATGTAGCCACTTTGCATATGACAGCTAGTGGGATGTTGCCAGGAAAGCCATAGAAGCCCCTATTTTTCCAGAAGAGCGTGCTCTCTATGGGGTATAGGTAAAGTTCTTTTGGCTTTAACGTAACAAGTTTGAATGAATTTAACTATCCACCTGGAGATTCTGGATTTGGATATGGGCTTTCTTATGTGTGGAGGTGAAAATGCTACAAATAGTTGTTCTGTTTTTCAAAAAGGTTGTATGACGTTACAACGCAATTTTTTACCCTGACTTGCTGTCGGGGTTGCGCTGGATGTTAGATTAGTATAATTTACTATTCCAACTCCATTCTGTGCAACAGTAGGGAAGGTGTTGGAGTTAAATCCAACACCTTATACCCCCCTACTGCATGCCGTTTTCATTGTAATGGCATGCAGGGTAAAAGCATGCATTGTAACGCATGCGGGGTAACAGTTGTTTCCCTTTCGAAAAGTTTTAATTCTGTTAATGTAGTACATGAGGGCTCTATGGACATTTAAGGTTTAGAGAACCCTTTCTGCAATGGAGTCTGGTTGTGGAAATAACACTGCCAACACAATTGATCGATTGAGGTGAAAGTGGGGGACGACCTTTGGAAAGAATTTGGGGTTGGTACGAAGGATCACCCTGTCTCTGTGAAGTTGGAAGACGGCTTCTTCTAAGGTTAATGCCTGGAGCTCATCAACATGTCGAAGTGATGTAATGGCAATTAGAAATATCACCTTCCAAGAGAGAAATTGGAGGAGGCAATTATGTTGAGGTGCAAATGGAGGACCCATGAGCCTTTTGAGAACAGTTAAGATTCCAAAAAGGAGCAGGTGGAGCCTGGGGGGTAATCACTCTTATAAGACCTTTCATGAAGGCTTTAAAAACTGTCACTTTGAATAAAGACAGGTGTTATCTATTTTTCAGATAGGCAGCTATTGCAGCAAGATGTAACCATATGGATGTGAATGCGAGCCCAGAGAGCTGTAAATGGAGTAGGTAACGCACGTTTTGTACAGTGGCAATGAATGGATTAATTTGTTTAGTATGACATTAACAAACAAATCTTTTCCATTTAGCCGCGTAGCATGCCCTTGTAGTACGTCTACGTCCGTCTATGACCTCAGGAGCCGGATTGAGTGCCTTGGAATCTGGGTGCCTGATTTCTCCATGTTCCGGATGAGAAGGTCTGGCCTGTTGGGGAGCTTCTGGTGGGGGACTACTGGGAGGACTAGTGTTTTGTGAACCAGGGCTGTTGGGACCACGTGGGAGCTACTAGTATGAGTGTGAGAGATGTTTGCCTGATTTTCCGAAGCAGAAATGGGAGGAGAGGGACGGACGGAAAAGTGTTGGCAAATTATCCCTGACCAATTCATCCATAGAGCAATGCCCTTGGATAGTGGCTGGGGAAACCTGGAGGCAAAGTCTGGGCATTTTACGTTGTTTGTTGTTGCAAACAGATTTATGGGAGAAAATTCCCACTTTTGGATGTAAGGCAGAAGGACTTGGGGGTCGCGCTACCATTTGTGAACTTTTTGCCACATCCTGCTAAGGAGGTTGCCAAAATCGGTATGTGTTCCCAGAAGGTTTTCCACTAACAGATGGATGTTGTGACGTAGAGCCCAACGTCAAATGGTCTGAGATAGGCATATGAGCTATGGAGAGTGCCTCCCCCGTTTTTGTAGATAGTACATAGTTGTTGTATTGCCCGTCGGGACTAGGACAACCTTGCCAATGAGGTGAGGTAGGAACGCTTTCAATGCTAGGTGAACAACTTGAAGCTCTAGGTATCTGATGTGGAGGATCTGGTGTTTGTTATCCCAAAGAACCTGTGCTATAAGATCCTGTAAGTGTGCACCCCAGCCTGTCAGGGATGCGTCTGTTGTTAGAGTGATATGGGGAACAGGGTCTAGAAGAGGCTGCCCTTTTAACAGGTGGTTGGTGTTCCATCGCTGCAGGGTAGAGAGATGATTGTGGCTGTTAATCAACACTAGATCTTTTAACTCGCCCTGTTACTGAGACAACTGTTGCTCTAGGCATTACTGTAACAGACGTATGTGTAGCAGAGCATGGGGTACTATGTCAATGCAGGAAGACATCATGCCTAGAAGTTGCATAACTGTTCTTACTGTGAGCTGTTGATTAGTTTGAAAATGGGGTATCAAAGTTTGATTTTTTTTATTCTTTCCGTATTCGGATAGGCTAATCCTAGTTGTGTGTATAGGATAGCTCCTAGTTAGGCTTGGACTTGTAGCGGTTGAAGGTACAATTTGGCTATATTGATGCTGAAGCCTAATCAATTGAGTAGATCTATGGTAGCTTGAGCGTGTTGCTGGCACTGATGATGAGTACTGGCTTCCATAAGCCAGTCATCCAGATAAGGAAATACATGGAAGTTTTGTCTGAGCAGATGTGCTGCTACTACTGCTAGGCACTTGGTGAATACCCAAGGAACAGTAGTGATCCAGAAATGGAGGACTTTGAATTGGTAGCGCTTTCCTCCTATCACAAATCTTAGGTTTTGTGATGTGCTAGGTGTATTAGAATGTGTCAATAAGACTCCTTTAGATCAAGAGCTGCCAGAAAGTCGCCTTGTTAAAGTGGGATCGCACCTTGGAGTGTGACCATATGTAAGTGCTCTGAAAGGACGTAGTGGTTTAGGGGCGTTAGGTCTAAAATGGGCCATAAAGATCCGCTCTTTTTGGGGATTAAGAAGTACAGGGAGTATACTCGTGACCCTTGATGGCGTAGAGGAATGGTTCTATAGCTCCATTGCGAAGAAGAGTTTGAACTTCCTATTTGAGCAGTGTTTGATGTTCTAGTGATAACCTGTAGGTGTGAGGTGGAATCTTGGGGGCGAGATAATGAGCTCTAGACAATAGTCATGTTGGATAATGTCCAACACCCACTGGTCTGATGTTATTGATTGCCATGTGGGTAGAAATTCCGGTAAACGACCCCAATAGGTTTTCAATGATTGGTGGAAGGTGAAAGAAGTCATTGTTGGTGGTGGGTGTTCTACCGTGTGAGGAAGCACCCTTGCCTCTTCCTTGACATTGCTGCCCCTGTAGGAGCCTCTATTGCAACCTCTTGAAGAGGAATGTTGATTTTGACTATGTAGGTAGGAGGTTGAGACATCCAAAGTGGTGTTTTTTTGATCTTCCACGATAGTTGGAGCCTGAGAAGAGTCACGGAGAGTAGCTGTTTGGAGGGTACCCATTGATTTCGCCATCTCAGTGTATTTTCCAATCTTTTCTAGGGCCTCGTCAACTTGGGGACTAGAGAGATGTTCTTTATTAAAGGGTACTTTTGGAGATTCTGCTGTACTTATGGTTTGAATCCAGAAATACGCAGCCATGAGTCACACTGAAGCAAGTTGCTGAAATTGATGCCTTTAGCTGCGGGGTCAGCAGGGTTTAGGGCACATCGTATGGAGGTATTTTATATGAATTTGCCCTCTGAGACAATTTCTTGTCCTCTTTTTCTGTGCTCATCTGGGAGATATTGGAGGACCTTTTCCATTTCGTCCCAGTGAGCACTGTCATAGCAGGCAAGTAAACCTAATGAATTGGTGATATGCTTATGGTTCTGATTCTGCCACAACCCTTTTCCCCGCTGCATCAATGTGCTTACTTCTTTGCCAGGTGGTGGGGCATCACTGCTAGCTTGTGAATTAGCATGCTTACAAGCAATGGTGCTCACTTCTGAATTTGGTGGTACTCGTCCCTTAATGTATATGGGAACTGATGGAGGCCTTACATCATTTTGTATCGACCCTGGGTGTTATTATTCTAGCACTAACAGGGTCCTTGAAAATGCCTTCATTGTGGCGTAATATGCCTTTTAGGATGCAGTATTGAGTGGCCCTATGTTTAAATGAGAGGGTCACAAAGAGGCAATCTTTCTTTAAGTGTTCTTTGTGGCGCTGCATGTCATGAAAGGTAGCAGCCCTACCTATTAGCTCCTGATATGCAGTGGAATCAACAGGAGGGGATGGACGAGCGGGATATAAATCTGGATCAGTGTCCCCTGGAGGGTCTATATCATAAGAGTCCCCGAGGTCAGGGTGGGCTGGTGTTTCAAAGGTTTCATTCCCTGCATTGGGTCCACCTGTACCATTACCAGGGGATCCCTGAGGTGAGATATATAGGGGATCTTCGACAGACTGTGGTGGTGGAAGAGGTAAAGGACTGATGGCCTTGTCCATTGTCATCCTTTTAGGTGATGTGGGTAAGTCAAGTGACTCTTGGAAAGACAGCTCTCTTTTTGATGGTGACAGAATTGAAGCCAAAGTTTTTGTCACGATACGTCTGGTATGAGGTTGAAAGTGGATCTGCTTCTGTCGAGCGTCCAGCTTCTCCTGCAGCTTCTGGAGGATAAGCTCCACTAACATTCCGGTATCTGTTTTCGGAGCTGGCTTCGAAGCTTTAGAATCTGAGCTGTGCTTATGTTTCAGCAGCGAAGTTCCACTCTGTGTCAAAGCGGTGGATGTGGACGGGCGGCTGAGTGTCAGGGGGGTTGGCGTCAAAGTTTTCAATTTCAACTGGTGTTTCAGCGCTGAGCCTGAGGGTGGGCATCCATACCAGTCGCTCGGAGCCGACCATGGCCAAGTGGTGGTCCGAGGGTCTCTTGTTCAAAAGGGGCCATGTGTTTTTGGGAATGTTCAACACAGGGCTGACAGACAGGAGGTACCATACTCATTGACTGTGGGGACGGTGTCACAACTGTCATCTCAAAGTCAACTTCTGGGTCAGAGTCGGAACTGTCCCCAACCGAAAACACATTCTTCCACTATGGATGATTCAGGGTGGCGTTCTTCCTCTTCAACGACGTCTTCATAGCAGAATATGTCGGAAGTGTCGTCAAAGTTTCTCCGCTGCATTTCGAGCCGATGTGCTCAATTGTTTCAGAGTGTTTTCTTCGAGGTGAAGGAGCGATGGGCCTCGCAATCCACTTCTCTGTGTTTGGGAAACAAACACAGATTACAGATCTGGTGTGAGTCGGTCTGTGGATACTTCCTGTGGCAGTGAGGGAAGAAACAGAAGGGCACCCGTTCATCATCAGCAGAGCATTTTCTGGAGAGCATGGTGGAGAGTGAATAAGATGGCCCCGAAGGGGGAGGCAATGTAGGGGCCGCGGCCGAAGCGCGTTGACTCCACAAGCGATGAAGACCTCGATACATAAATATAGTGAAGCGCGATCAAAACAATAAAGATGAGGGTTAGAGCATATCACGAACTGAAGAGAGCATCGTAACGGTCTCGACCCAGAGCAGAAGCATACACGTCCGAATCCGACGGCAGAAAGAAAATCTAAAAATTTTGTCAAGAGGAGTCACTCGAGCTTGTGACTCTAAAGACTTTTTCGAAGAAAAACAACTTGCACCCATCCCGATCAAACACTAGATAGCAGGAGTATGCAAAGCATGTGAATCTACAGCTACACACACCTTGAACAAGGCCTTAAAATGATTGAGTTTCTTGGTTTATTTCCGCAAATGTTTTATTCAGTATATCCAAAATTTCCAATTGCCTTCTATTCAGAGTTGCCTGAGCAGAATGTGAATGTAACTTTTTTTCAATTGTCTATTTTACCAGCGGCTGCAGTTACGAGGACAAACTTTTCTTCCAGAAGGAGCTTGCAAAGGCTTTGGTTTCCACACTAAAAGCAGTGCTTAATTCGGAACTTATTTCATAGTATTGTATTTTCCCTCACTGGGCATTGGGCAGCCCTGCCAAGTAACACCCATTAGGGATTCGACTAATGCATTTTAGTGGCGGTGTCCGCATCACCGCACTAAAATGTATTAGTCACGCACTTACATCTTGCCAAATTGCATGCGCAATGAAGACCTGCGGCCTGCACACAATTAAGTAAGAAAAGCGCTGCTGTGCATCCATAAATTTGATTTGGCTGCCTCGGAGATCACAGGTGAAGGTGATGGCCTCAGGGGATTTGAAGTGTGTCTTTGACGCATTGTTTTTGAAATGGCTGGCACCGGATATAAAAGAGAAAATCTGCCTTGTTGAGGACCGACCTCAGCCTCTAGGACAAGTGGATTCGGTGCATTCTCTCATAGAGGCGGAGACAGAATCTGCTCTGCGCAGGCCGGGCCCCGCTCACGTGGATTCAGCGCTGCTTTCTGTTTTGCTACACACCAGGCGCCCACTCCTGTTGATCGAAGCAGGATGTTTTCATTACAGATTCCTAGTGCAGCCAGCCCGAGCTACAAGGAATTGCTACTGCCCCCAGATAAATTCAAGTAAGGAACATCATCAATGACCTTCTTGACATGTGCTGCCCTCCTCTGCTCTTTAAGGGTTGCTGGGGGCTATGTCAGTCACGGTCAATGACTCCACAAACTACAGCTACATTGACCATCCCGAGGCAGCAGGCATTATTTACCCACCACTGTCAGTGACTCCTTGGTAAGCCAAAAATAACGTGGTGATGAATGTTCCTGCTGCAGAGGGATCAGAGTTTTGTTTAGTGCAAGTTTGAACTCACCAGTAGCACAGGGGGCTAACATGTATGCTTCAAAAAATGTGTATTTTGCATATTACAAAAGAACAAGTTGCTTACCTTCGGTAACGCTTTTTCTGGTGGATACAGTATCTGCCTGTGGATTCCTCAACTTGTGAATATCCCCTGCGCCAGCATTCCACAGAACTTTTCTTTCCCAGCACTCCACGTCGACGTGGGTGACGTCACAATGCATCGGCTCCGCTCGCGACTCCGTACGACGTCACCGGAGCCATAAGAAGCCCACGTCGGCGTGATGACGTCAGTTTCACCCATTTTTTCCGAGCCTTCGAGGCGAACAGGTGAACCACCGACAACTCCAAGTATACACAGTATACAGAATACCAATACATATACATAGCATACAAAGCAAAGGAATGCTAAACAAACAAGCATTTCCTACAAATGTACAAGAAAGTATCAAAACATTCCAACAAGACCTCTTTCATAGAATACAAAGGTGGACAACGGGGAGGCGGGTGGGTCAGGGAGGAATCCACAGGCAGATACTGTATCCACCAGAAAAAGCGTTACCGAAGGTAAGTAACTTGTTCTTCTGATGGATACATCTGCCAGTGGGTTCCTCACCTTGTGAATAGATTCCCACAGCAGTCCCCACTCCCGGAGGAGGGTGTCCACCTTCCTATACCAGAAAGTCTTGTAATACAGAGCGCGCGAAGTGGCCCTCCCTCCTCATCGCAGAGTCCAAGCAATAATGCTTTGCGAAAGTATGGAGGGAGGCCCAAGTTGCGGCCTTACAAATATCTGCCACAGGAACACCCCGGGCCAAAGCAGATGTAGATGACTTAGCTCTAGTTGAATGAGCTCTAATGCCCTCAGGAGGGGTCTTACCAGTCAGGGCGTAGCAGATCTTGATGGCAAGGATAATCCATCTCGACAAAGTGCGCTTGTGCACTGCTCTTCCTTTTGAATGACCAACGTAGCCAATGAAGAGTTGGTCATCCAGACGAAAGTCTTTAGTCCTGTCCAAATAAAAACTCACAGCCCTCTTCGGGTCCAGGCGATGGAGTCTTTCCTCCTCTTTGGAAGGATGAGGAGGCGGATAGAAAACAGGGAGAGTAATGGACTGCCCCAAATGAAACGGAGTGACAACTTTTGGCAGGAAAGCAGCCCTGGTCCTGAGAACCATCCTTTCAGCATGCAAGGTTAAAAACGGGGGTTTAGAACTAAGAGCTTGAAGCTCACTCACCCTCCTTGCTGAGGTTATGGCTACAAGAAAGACCACCTTAAAGGACAACAGCCTCAAAGGACAGCTATGTAGAGGCTCAAATGGGGACCCCATCAGAAAGGTTAAAACAAGATTAAGGTCCCACTGAGGCATTACAAAAGGAGTGGGAGGAAACATGTTTGTAAGGCCCTTGATAAACCTCAGAACAACCGGAGTTTTAAAAAGTGATGGATGATCTGGAAGGCATAGAAAAGCCGATAAGGCCGAAAGATAGCCCTTGACAGTGGCCACAGCACAGCCCTGCTGAGCCAAGGAAAGAGCAAACTGGAGCACATCAGAAAGATGGGCTTTTATAGGGTCAATGGATCTCTCTCCACAACATTTTACAAATTTAGACCACCTGTAGGAGTAAATAGACTTGGTGGAGTGTCGCCTGGCCGATAAAATAACGTCCACCACATCAGGCGGGAGAGAGAATGAACTCAGGTTGCCCCGTTCAATCTCCAGGCATGAAGGTGTAAGCTCTGGAGGTGGGGGTGTAGAACCTGCCCCTCCGACTGCGAGAGGAGGTCTGCCCTCAGAGGGAGACGGAGCGGAGGGCACGAGGAGAGGTGGAGAAGATCTGTGTACCACACCCTTCTTGGCCAATCCGGGGCGATCAATATAACTTGGGCCCGGTCTTGGCGAACCTTCCTCAGAACCCGAGGAATCAAGGGTATGGGAGGAAACGCGTAAAGGAGTTGTGAGCCCCAACTCAACTGAAACGCATCCCCTAACGCCCCCTGCATCGGATACTGGAGACTGCAAAACGACGGGCAGTGCGCGTTCTCGCAAGTGGCGAACAGGTCCACCCAAGGGGTTCCCCACGTCCGAAAAATGTGACGAACCACCTCCGGATGGAGCCTCCACTCGTGGTCGGCGGAGAACTGCCGACAGACTGTCCGCACGCACGTTCAGCACCCCAGCCAGATGATTTGCCACCAGACAAATCTGATGGTCCTGAGCCCAGGACCAGAGACGCAGAGCCTCTCTGCAGAGACAACGCGACCCCACTCCTCCCTGCTTGTTGACATACCACATCGCGGTAGTGTTGTCCGTCAGGACTTGAACAGACTGACCGCGAAGGGAAGGGAGGAAGGCCTTGAGTGCCAAACGAATCGCCCGCAATTCCAGAAGGTTGATGGGAAGCAACCTCTCCTCTGGAGACCAAAGACCCTTGATCTCCAGATCCCCCAGATGAGCACCCCACCCAAAGGTGGATGCACCCGTAATCACTGTAGCCACCGATGGAGGAAGATGGAAGGGCTTTCCTTGGGACAGATTGCCCTCCACGCTCCACCAAGATAGATCCGCTGCAGCTTCTCCAGAGATCAAGATCGACTCCCTGAGATCTCCATTGTGCTGATACCACTGCCTGCGGAGGCACCACTGGAGCGCCCTCATGTGCCAGCGTGCGTGGTTGACCAACAGTATGCAGGAGGCGAACAGACCGAGCAGGCGAAGGACCTTCAGAACTGGAACAACCGCTCCATTGTGGAATAAAGGGACCATTTCCTGAATGTCGAGAATCCTTTGAGGAGGAGGGAATGCCCGACACACAGTAGTGTCCAGTACCGCCCCTATGAACAGGCCGCGTTGTGAGGGCACCAGGTGAGATTTGGGCACATTGATCGAAAAACCCAAGTCGAATAACAGCTGAGATGTCACCTGCAGATGACGCTGCACCATCTCTGGGGACTCTGCCTTCAGAAGCCAGTCGTCCAGGTAGGGGAAAACTGGAATCCCCGACCTCCTGAGATGAGCAGCCACCACTGCCATCACCTTTGTGAAGACTCGAGGTGCGGTAGTAAGACCAAACGGTAGGACCGCAAACTGGTAGTGTTGCGATCCAACCGTAAAACGGAGATAATTCCTGTGCGACTTCAGGATTGGGACATGGAAGTACGCGTCCTGCAAGTCGAGCGACACCATCCAGTCTCCTTGCTGCAACGCTTGAAGATCCTGCACAAGGGTCAGCATCTTGAATTTCTCCTGTTTCAGGTAAAAATTCAAGATTCTGAGGTCCAGAATCGGACGCAATCTGCCGTCCTTTTTGGGAATCAAGAAATACCGGGAGTAGCATCCCTAACCCCTTTCCTGCTCCGGAACTACCTCTATTGCACCCTTCTGCAGCAAGGCTAGAACCTCTTTCTGTAGGAGAATCAGATGGTCTTCCGAGCAATAACCTTGGCAAGGAGGGTAAGGGGGATGAAACTCC
Organism: Triturus cristatus; assembly: GCF_964204655.1. Lineage (NCBI taxonomy): Eukaryota > Metazoa > Chordata > Amphibia > Caudata > Salamandridae > Triturus > Triturus cristatus. The sequence goes on along the minus strand of NC_140586.1, from coordinate 736,202,760 downwards.
CGAAAGGGAAGGGCGTACCCAGTCTCTACGAGGTTCAAAACCCAAAGGTCTGTTGTAATAGATTTCCAACCCCGTAGAAAGTAGGACACCCGACCCCCCACACCTCCAAGACCGGCTCCAAGATGGCCTCATTGAAAGGCAACAAAGGCTCCGAAGCGGATGACAGAGAATGCAACACCTCCGTAAGTAAGTTCGATTTGTACTCCACAGAGGGCAGCTGCAAATCTAAGAGATCTGCGGCCTTCTTAATCACCACATGATGGGGCGCCAATTCCTGAGGTGGAGAAGATCTAGCTGACGTATGCTCCCACTCAGGGGTTGTATCCAACCCACTTGCCTCTTCAATCCCCTCAAACTCATCTGAAGAAGAGTCGACTTCACCTTCTTTCATATATCTTCCTTCCTCCAAAACCCTCTGGGCCTCCCTCCTCGATCGAATCCGAGGAGCCGGCGTCGTCGTACGCGGCGTCGGTGGAGCCAGAGGTCCTAGAGTCGGCGGCGCCATAGGTGGAGTCGGCGGCGCCGGACGTGGCGCCGATGGATTCGGACGCGGCGTCGAAGAAGGTTCCGAAGTCTGATGGTCCATCCGAAGTCGTGTCGAATCCCCAGACGGCGCCGGAAACGGCCACGAAGGCACCGTCGGCATAAAGGGCAAAAAGGGGGCCTGAGCATAATGCTGCGGCACCCCTAGAGTATACGCCATCGGACCCACGGGACCAGTTGGTGCTCCGGATGGGAAGGCCGCCCTGTTAAATATACCATACATGGCATTTAGAAAATTTGATGAATCAGTACCTGGAGCCGGGAATTGTGGATAAGGAACAGACCCTGTATCCCTTTGTGGAGTCTCCGGCGTCGGCTCCGCAGTATCTTCCACCGGAGCCGCAGATTCATCAGGCACCGGAGCAGGCTCTTCCTGTTCTTGTTCATCCATGGAGACATCCGACTCCACTCGAACCGGAATCGACGCCTTAGACGGAGCCGGGGACTGAGCTGGAGCCCGCTTCGACGAAGGAGAACCTCTTGGAGACTTCGAAGGAGAAGGAGAAGGTGACAAGTCCTTGCTTCGACGCCGACGGGGCGAAGTCGACCTCGACATCCTGGACTTCGAGGGGCGAAGTCGACCTCGACTTCCTGGACTTCGAGGACCGACGTCGAGAAGAATGCTTTCTCTTTTTGTGATGCTTCTTCGACTTCGACGATCTCGACGTCGACGACTCCCGCCTCAACTTCTCTTTTCTTCTCCCTCTCTTCTCTTCTCCTCACCGATCTTCTTCATAAAGAGCTTAGTCTTCCTCTCCTTCAGTGCCTTAGGATTCATACTCCTACAGCACCCGCATTCCTCCATATCGTGGTCCGAAGAAAGACACCATAAGCAGTCTTGATGCGGATCAGTCATGGACATCAGACCTCCGCATTCCCTACAGGGCTTAAAGCCCAACTTCCTCGTCGAAGACATACCGAATTTTAACAGTAACACAGCTATATACTACAAAGTAGCTAGAGAGCACTGGAAAAAACCGCTGCGCGTCGACGGCGCGGAAAAAAGGGAACTGACGTCATTACGCCGACGTGGGCTTCTTATGGCTCCGGTGACGTCGTACGGAGTCGCGAGCGGAGCCGATGCATTGTGACGTCGCCCACGTCGACGTGGAGTGCTGGGAAAGAAAAGTTCTGTGGAATGCTGGCACAGGGGATATTCACAAGGTGAGGAATCCACTGGCAGATGTATCCATCAGAATCGTATTTTATGTGAATAGTTCAGTGGGTTAGTGCTTTTGTAACAGATACCCTTTGGTTACTTGCAATTCCTAAATTACAATCGTAATCCACACACTGACCTAAAAACTGTTGTTAGTTTGGGTACTAATGCATTCTTATCAGTATAGACAACCCCAATTAATGTGGCAGATTTTAAATCCTGCGTGCTTTTCCAGAGCACTTTTACAACATACTGCTTACCAGTATGGATAACGTGATCCTACACCTTGTAATCCTCATTGTTAATTTAACATTTTTTAGGGTGATTCATTGTCTCTGTTCCATGTGTCTATGGTATAAAGTGCCTTGACACCCTGCACCGGTATGAGCACTATAAAAACAAATGAAATGTTTGTAAGAGAGGAACTATGGAGCGATAAGGGGCACAGTTGGAGAGTGGTAGTAAGGGAATCCATGGAGGAGGTCGTCATTGGAGGGGTCATTGGGGGTATCAAAAAGTTTGTTGCATTGGGCACCACCTGTGCTAATGCCAGCTCTGAAAGAGTGAGTCAAGTTGGGAAAGTGTTGTACCTTGTCAGTAAGTGGAGGAAGTAGGTGGAGCCGGGGGAAGTGGGTGTCGCCTCCTAAAAAATCTTTGAGCACCTGGCACCAAATATTTGACAAATTAAGCACTGACTGAAAGTAACATGTACTAACGCTTCTGAATGCTTCAAATGAAATCATTTGAGTTCCGCTGGGTGTTGCAAAATGGGTCCCGGGTAAGCGACCGCGCTTCCCAGACTGCCAGGGTCGTAATCAGACCCTATGTATTGCAGCTATGTAAGCAGAGAGAGCATAGCCTTCTGTGGGGAAGCCAGGACTGGAAAACAATCTGCTTCACCTCCAGTAGTGCTGCTTTCTCCTCCAGTTCTCAAAATAATCCAAGAAGGCAACAGTATTCAATTAAGAGCCACTGCTGAAGGAATTAATAATATACCATATACCAAAGATGCTTAAAAAGGAACCATGGAGGACTGCCAGAAGAGGGGAAGATGGCGGCCGGCTAACGTAACCGGTCGGGAGCTCTCTACCTGCAGGCTGATGCTCAGTCAAGACAAACTCCAAAAGGAATTGTGACAACCTCGCAACCTTACTACGTTGGTTTCTTGTAAGAAGCGTGTACCAACACTAAAAAGATTAAACCGGGTAAAATCGCGCTTTTTTTCTCATGAGATTCGAGACCGATCAATTCATCGGGTCCGTGGACACAGGATTGAGCCCGCTGTGGGTGTCGCGTGTAAGCGGCAGCGTCTTGCTCGGCGTCTGGGCGGAAGCACAGGGGGCAAGGACCAGCTTCTGGAGGGCCGCCGCTAGACTCTCGTTCCGGGTTGGTCAGGGCAGAGCAGCGGAGATCGTCCCCGCCCAGAACCAGCAGATCTCGGGGCTCTCTGTAGGAAAAAGGTGCGCGGAGCACCAGATCTCTTGTCTGAGAAGGGAGAATTCCGCCACAAGGGAAGAAAAATCAAAGGTAAGAGTGGAGGGTTGTATGAGGAGGGTAAAGAAAATAGAGTGACCCCCCCCCCCACAAAGACTATAAATGCAATAGTCCCTCCCGAAACTGCCAAGTCGACGGTAAACAAAAACTGTATGTTAAACCTTCACTCCTTAAAAACACTAGCGGGTTGTAATTTAGCACCGGGGAAGGTAGGGGAGACTGGTAAAACTGGTAGCGGAAGTGGAACCAGCTATTGCCTTAGGAATAGGCAATTTCTGGCAGACTGCCCCCCGACCACCCTTAACTCAAGCGCTCCTCAGATTACCCCCGCTAGCACTAAGAAAACAAGGGGTAGAATTACTGATTTAATTGGAAAAACCCCATCAGTTCCCTCCATTAGGAACAAAACCAAACAGACCAGGTCTAAGGCACCTTTGCTAGAGACAGGTCTAAAACCGAAGGTCACACCTTCTCTCAGATCCTTTTTTAAAATCCAAATTCAAGAGGAGCAAGCTTTAGAAACGACTTTGGAACCCATTTCAGATAGCGCCATTTTTGATCAAGATAGTTTAATAAACAGCACCACTGCGATCAACCCGACTGAAACAGAGGCAGGGACCATGATGGATTCTGCACCAGAGTTGGATGCGGCATCTAGGATAGCTGCTTCATCCGAGGCTATAGTTACAGACTCATCCATGATCGATCAACAGAGTTCGACTCCATCGAACAATCTACTCGAAGAACAAGTTACTTACCTTCGGTAATGATGTATCTGTAAGAAACATTAGTTAGTTAGATTCCTCACCTTAGAATATCCCCAGGCGTCAGACTGGATCCGGAAGATTTTTCGTCAGCAATACCCCTTGCGCGTCGCTAGGCGTCGTCTGCGGCTCCGCGTCCGTCGTCGTGCGTCGGAATGACGTCGGAGTACTTAGACGCCACCCTCGCGCGCTGACGTCAGTTCTTGTACATAGCTTTCCGCGCCAGGAACGCAGAGCCATGCAAAGACCGACACTGGTGCCAAAAATAAAATCTAGGGGCCTGAAAAGGATAACCTTAACCCTAGATGTCAGTTCGCAGAACGGGGAGGATGGGTGGGTCGGTGAGGAATCTAACTAACTAATGTTTCTTACAGATGCATCGTTACCGAAGGTAAGTAACTTGTTCATCTGAAAGAAACACGTTAGTTAGATTCCTCACCTTAGAATAGATACCCAAGCAATACCATCCCCGGTGGTGGGTCTGCGAACCAAGATCACACCAGAAAGTCCTGGAGGACAGAACGGCCAAAGAAGCCATCCCTCCGGACTTGGCTGTCAAGGCAATAATGCCTGGCAAATGTGTGTAGCGAAGCCCACGTTGCCGCCTGACAGATGTCCTGCAAAGGGACACCCCGTCCCAAAGCAGTGGTAGCCGCCGTGGCCCGAGTAGAATGGGCGCGCAGCCCAACAGGAGGGTCCTTCTTAGCACCCACGTATCCAACGAAAAGTTGGTTGTCCACCCGGAACTGCTTTGTGCGGTCCAGATAAAAGGAGAGCGCACGTTTTGGGTCCAGACGGTGGAGCCTCTCTTCCTCTTTGGAAGGATGCGGAGGCGGAAAGAAGGTGAGCAAGGTGACAGACTGCCCAAGATGAAATGGAGTCACCACTTTCGGAAGAAAGGAGGGACGAGGCCGAAGGACAACCTTGTCCGGATGAACAGAGAGAAAAGGAGGCTTTGAAGATAAAGCCTGGAGCTCACTCACCCGTCTAGCCGAGGTGATGGCTACCAGAAAAGCAGTCTTAAGCGTCAGCAGACGAAGAGGACAATTATGAAGAGGCTCAAAGGGACCGCACATTAGAAATGTGAGAACAAGATTCAAGTCCCACTGAGGCATTACAAAAGGGACAGGAGGGAACGTGTGAGTAATGCCCTTTAGAAAGCGTGTAACTACAGGGGACTTGAAAAGAGAAGGCTGATCAGGAAGCCGCAAGAAGGCAGAGATGGCAGCAAGATAACCTTTCAGGGTGCCCAGGGCAGAGCCCTGCCGGGCCAAAGAAAGAAGAAACAGTAGAACCTCAGAAAGAGGGGCGGAAAGGGGATCCACAGCCTTGGCTGTGCACCATGCCACAAATTTGTTCCACCGGCAGGCGTATACCGTCTTTGTGGAGGGACGCCTGGCTGCCAGAATGATATCACAGACTTCAGGAGGCAAGTCAAATGGCATCAACTGCCGCCGCTCAATCTCCACGCATGGAGGTGGAGGCTGGACAGGTTCGGGTGGAGGACCGTCCCCTGCTGCTGCGACAGAAGATCCTCCCGAAGGGGCAGACGTATCGGAGGATCGGTCAACATACTGAGTAGCTCGGGATACCAGTACCTTCGTGCCCAATCCGGAGCCACCAAGATGACTTGGGCCCGGTCGTGCCTGATCTTCTTCAGCACTCTGGGCAGAAGTGGTATAGGCGGAAAGGCGTACAACAGACCGCAACTCCACTCGTGACGAAAAGCGTCGCTGAGCGAGTGCCGCCTTGGAAATTCCAACACGCAGAACTGCTGACATTGCGCGTTCTCTTCGGTGGCGAATAGATCTAACCAAGGCTCTCCCCACTGCTGAAAGAGACCTTGCGCCACTTCGGAGTTCAGATGCCATTCGTGATCCATCATGCACCGGCGGCTGAGTTCGTCTGCTCTGGCGTTCAGAGAGCCCGCCAGATGTTGAACCACCAGGGTGACGCCCTGGTGTTCCAGCCATGTCCAGAGGTGCAGAGCCTCCTGACAAGGGGTCCACGACCCCACCCCGCCCTGTTTGTTGCAATACCACATGGCGGTGGTGTTGTCCGTGAACACCTGCACAACACTTCCCCTGACAGAGGGAAGGAAGGCTTTCAGTGCAAGTCGGATCGCTCTCAACTCCAACAGGTTGATGTGGAGACGAGACTCCGCCGGAGACCAGAGGCCTCTGATCTCCGCCTCTCCCATATGGCCACCCCATCCCAGGAGGGACGCATCCGTCACTACGACATGCTCCGGTTGGGGAAGGGAGAGGCTCTTGACCTTGACCCAATCGCGGTCCGTGAGCCACCACTACAACTGCTGTGCAGTGGCCTCCGAGATCAAGACATGGTCGGACAGGTTGCCGTGATGCTGGGCCCACTGAAACTTCAGGTCCCACTGCAGAGCCCGCATGCGCCGCCTGGCGTGATGCACTAGTAGGATGCAGGAGGCCATCAGCCCCAGAAGCCGCAACACTAGCCTGACCGAAACCCAGGATAGAGGCCGAAAGATGGGAATCAGGGCCTGAATATCCCGGACCCGCTGTTCCGGTGGATAGACCCGGAACTGCGCCGAATCGAGAACCGCTCCGATGAAGAGGAGCTTCTGAGAGGGACTCAGGTGTGACTTCGCCACGTTGATGGAAAACCCCAGCAAATGCAGGAAATCCGCCGTAGTCTGGAGGTGGGAGACGACTGCCTGGGGCGAGCCCGCCTTCAACAACCAGTCGTCGAGATAGGGGAAGACTGGAACCCCTGATCTGCGCAGATGAGCTGCGACCACCGCCATCACTTTCGTGAACACCCGAGGGGCACTGGTGAGGCCGAAGGGGAGCACGGTAAACTGAAAGTGCTCTTGACCCACCGTGAACCGCAGGTAACGCCGGTGGGCCGGCAGGACGGGGATGTGGAAATATGCGTCCTGCAAGTCCAACGCTACCATCCAGTCCCCAGGGTCTAGGGCAGCTAGAATCTGAGCCAAAGTTAACATCTTGAACCTCTCCTTCCGGAGGAAGGCATTGACGTTCCGGAGGTCCAAGATAGGGCGTAGGCCCCCTTTGCCCTTCTTGGGAACCAGAAAGTAGTGGGAATAACAACCACGACCTACTTCTGGGCTCGGAACGCGCTTGACGGCCCCCTTGGCACAGAGGGCCGAAACTTCCTCGTGGAGAAGATTCAAACGATCCCCCGAGATACGGTGGTGCTGCGGTGGCATGGCTGGAGGGGTCGTCTCGAAGGGGAGGGAGTAGCCCCTTCGGACGATTTGCAGCACCCACCTGTCCGATGTGATGGACCGCCAGTGGAGCAGGTGATGGCGAACTCTGCCGCCCACTGGCGTGGAATGGGCCTGAAAGCTCGGACTAGGAAGGCTTTGAGGCGGATGCTGCCGGGGTGGATGTGTGCTGACCGCGTCGTCCTCCAGAACCACCTCGGCGGAGTCCGCGACCGCGCGCAGGTTGTTTCTGCGGCTGGTGGCTAGGCGTACGTGAGGAGGCACCCCTTCCTTGGCCACGAAAGGGGCGAAAGGCGGAAGTTTGCGACCGCGGGGCCGAGAGGCCCAAGGACTTGGCCGTAGCCCGGGAGTCCTTAAAGCGATTCAGCGCACTGTCCGCTTTCTCGCCAAAAAGGCGAGTGCCATCAAAGGGCATGTCCATGAGAGTGCTCTGGACATCGCCCGAAAAGGACGTGGACCGCAGCCAGGCGTGACTGTGGTAGAAATCGCCCTACCCAGCGAGTCCGTAGTGTCAAGCCCACATCGGATAGCATCCCTCCCATTGGCCAGAGCCTGGGTAAGTCGTGTCTGGACCTCCTCCGGACACAGGGGCAGCACGTCCTCCACCGTATCCCACAGAGAGTGGGAATAACGGTCCAAGAGATAGACGGTGTTCAAAGACCACAGGCCCAAACTAAGGGAGGAGAACAGCTTTTTGTCAAACTGTTCCAGTCTCTTGGAATCCCGGTCCGGCGGAGCGGTCGGGAAGGAGGATTGGGAGGTAGAGGCCTGGATAACCAGGCTCTCGGGGGTAGGGTGTTGAAACAGAAAACTGGGGTCGCCCGGAGCAGGGCGGTGGCGCCTGGCGACGTTCCGGTCCACAGGAGGAACTGTGGAGGGCTTGGACCAGGAGCCCTGCAGAACGTCAATGAGGGCCTCATTGAATTGCAGCAGAAGCTCAGTGGAGCTTGCTGCAGACTGAAGCACCTCAGTGAGGACGTTAGTCCTCACAGCCACGGCAGGTAGCTCGAGCCCAAGGGCTGCGGCCGCCTTGCGCGCACCACAGAGAAAGCAGCACCCTCCTCCGAAGCCATAGTCGGAGGAGAGATGAATCCAGTGTCCGGAGAGGTATCCAGACCACTGGCCTCCCCCAGTTCATCTGCCCAGTCCTGTGACAGTTGAGCCTGAGCGGTCATAGGATCCTCGGATCCCTCCCATTCACCCCCATTATCCGATTCCTGGTATGCAGGAGGAAGATCGGAGCCGGGCGATAGACAAAATGTGTCTCCAGCGGCGCCGAACGTGGCGTCCATCGACGCCGTATCGGCGCCAGGGCCGGACCTTGGGCTCGACGCCGAGCGGAGTCGGCGTCGGAGGTGGTACCGGTGTCGACGCCGGCGGAGGAGGCGTGACGAGGTCGACCGGCGTCGGCGGGGACTCGGGAACGGGTCCCTCGGGCGCTTGCGGCGTCGAAGCCGGAGCCGTCGACGGCGCCGGAGCCGCCGGCAGGCAAGGTTGCCCAGTCGGGTCCGCGGGGCCCGAAGGCGCGCCAGCGGGCGTCGACGGCGGAGCCAGGTTCCTCATGGCCGAGAGGAAGGCACTGACTTCCGCCGGCGTCGCGTCAGTCCCAGGGACCGGTGGGTATGGGGACTTGCGCGGCGCCTGCGGCTCCGCTGGAGCCGCGGGGGTGGAACCACCCTGACCCTCGGCCGAGTCGCGCGACCGGCGAGGGGAGTCCGAAGAGCGGTGTCGCCTCTTGGACTTCTTGGAATGCTTCGACTTACCCGAAGACTTGGATCCCGACGACTGATGATGACGTCGGCTGCGGCTCCGCGACCGATCCTTGGACCTCCTCCTGGACCGGGATCGAGAGGGGCGCGGAGCCGAATGGCGAATCTCAAGAAGCTTACGGGACCGCTCCCGTCTAGCCTTCGAGGTCAGGGCCTTGCAGTCCGAACACGACGCCGCGTCGTGGTCGAGGCCCAAGCAGTAAAGGCACCGGCGGTGATGGTCCGTAACCGACATCAAGCGGCTACAGTCAGCACAGGCTTTAAAACCAGGCATCCTACCGGCACCGGAGTCGAGACAAGATCAAAAAGGATCGAAAAAGTTAGTCAAAAAGTGACTAAAGGGGTAGCTCTCCCGGATCTGCGCTTACTGGCGCGGAAAAAAGAAGAACTGACGTCAGCGCGCGAGGGCAGCGCCTAAGTACTCCGACGACATCATTCCGGCGCACGACGCCGACGACGGACGCGGAGCCGCAGACGACGCCTAGCGACGCGCAAGGGGTATTGCTGACGAAAAATCTTCCGGATCCAGTCTGACGCCTGGGGATATTCTAAGGTGAGGAATCTAACTAACGTGTTTCTTTCAGATACTGTACTGTTAGAAATGAGGAACAACTTTGCCATCTCGGAAAAGAATCAAACGAAAATCCAAGAGACATGTGAAGCTTTTGACACCAAGCTAAACGCTCTGGATGAGAGAGTTAAAGCAGTGGAAACAACAGTGGAGCTTCTTAGTAAAGAAATCGATTCTACACAAAAAGAAATTAGTACACTAAAGTCAAATGAAGCTGCTCTCCGAGACAAACTAGAATCCATAGAGAACCAGTCTAGAAGAAATAATATTAAAATTTTGAATGTACCGGAGGGCAGAGAGGGTGGTGATATAAAGAAATTTGTAATAACTTTGTTAAATGAGAATTTCTCTTGGTCAGACCCTATAGTTTTGGAAGACGATATACAAAGAGCGCACCGAGACCCATTCGGTAAAGATAAATTCAAGAAAAATCCAAGGAAAATCCTTATTAATTTCAAAACTTATTCCCTTAAGGAAAGAATATTGGGTGAAGCATTAAAGAAGGGAGTATATAATAAGGATGATTGGAATTTCCGAATTAGATCTGATGTTGCCAAGGTGACGCAAGAAAGACAGTGGCAACTTGGACAATTTATGTTTGAACTAAGAGATCTTGGGGCAACAGTGCAGATGAGATTTCCAGCTTCTTTGAAAATTATGTGGAGAAACAAAATGCACAATATCAGAGATCCAAAAGAGGTTGAGCAGCTATTGATACAAATGAAAGAACAACAATAAGAGTTTAACCTTTGAGCCAGGTAGGTAGGGAGCTCAAAACGGGCAAATTTTTGCCAATGAAAGGAACAAGGGAGGCTTCCCCCGGGAGGGTTTTTAGATGTATTATAATTCAAATAAGAAAACAAGCGCACCAAAAGGGTGGGGAGCAAAATAGGGAAACATTTTTAAAAAGTCCTCAAAACAATAAAAGGAAAGTCGAAGTGAATCTAAAGGTAAATGAACTACCCCCTAACTCTGAGAAACAATCTACCCAATGGATGACTCATCGTTAATAAAGATTTTATCTTGGAATGTTAACGGTCTCAGGATCAAAAACCGAAGGAGGTTGATTTTTAAATACCTGAAACTGTCTGATTGCAGTATCTTGATCCTTCAGGAGACTCATTTGTTGAAGGAAGAGTGAGAAAGTATTATAAAAAATCTTAGATGGGTAGATTCTTATGTCTGCACTAACCAGAACTGTAATACTAAGGGAGTAACTATTTTATTTAAAAAAACAGCAAAAGTATCTGTAGTGACAAGTACAGTAGATAACAAGGGAAGATGAGCCATTGCGAATATAAAAATACAAGGTAAACCATTTACTATAGTTGGTTACTACGGCCCTAACTGTGATGACCCTGAGCCTTTACAAAACCTCTATACTCAGTTATTAACAACGTCCTCCCCTATAATTTGAGGAGGCGATTTTAATATAATACTAGATCCAAAACTTGACAGACAACCCCCTAGGAAAACGAATTTACCAAAAATGAGACAATGGATCTCACTGAGTATAAAAGATCTTGGACTGGTAGACATCTGGAGAGAAAAAAACCCTGGTAACAAGGGATATACCTTTCAAAATAAAAGATTGGGCCATTCTTCCCAAATCGACTTCTTTCTTCTAGACTCCAGTCTAGCACCAAATATTACCAACGTAGAACACACCCCGGCGCATTTATCAGACCACTCAGCACTAGCCCTAACCCTTCAAGTGGGAAAAAATAACGTCCCGGGGCGCTGGACAGTAGATCGCTCGATTTAACTAGACAACCAGTATATAGATCTACTCATGATGGAGTCTGCAGAATTCTTTAGGGTAAATAAAGAAGGAATGCCCTTACAGGTGGTCTGGGATACCTATAAGGCAGTAATGAGAGGTAAAATCCTTAACATAGCAGCCTGGAAAACAAAGACGAGTAAATCCAAGATCAGACTTAAGGAGGAAGAGATAAAAACTCTCGACAACAAACTTGAAGGAGACCTACCAGACTTAATCAGAGCGCAATTGACAGCTGAGAGAACTCAAAAAAAGGAAAATTTGGCTGATCACTTAGAGACGAGACTAAGAGAGAAATGGGAGACGAGCAAACTTTCAAACCATGAATATGGTGAAGGCTGCGGGAAGTTATTAGCGTGGAAAACCAAGACTGAGCAAACCAGGAATAAGATATCCAGGATATGCAAAGGCCACTCAAGTGTATTAACATCAGAAGACGCAGAAGTGAGAGAAGAATTTCAAAACTTCTTTAGTGGTCTATATAAAGAAGAATGTTTTCCGAATGAAGCTCAGCTCCAAAACTACCTGGAAAACATAGACCTCCCCTCCATCACTAACGAAGAGAGATTAGAGCTTAATAAACAAATAGATGACGAAGAAGTCGAAGCGGTTATCAAAAGCCTCAAGAGAGGAAAAGCACCAGGTCCAGATGCCCTACCGAACGAACTATACCAGTCACTAAGTACAGTTCTAATTCCACACTTAACAGAACTAATGAATGACATCTTCATTAATAAAATAAATCTTCCGGTTTCATGGAATGAAGCGATTATTAGTATTATATTGAAGCCTGGTAAACATCCAGACCACTGTGAATCATACAGACCCATATCCCTTCTAAATTGTGACTATAAGATCTACACTCAAATCTTAACAAAGAGGTTGACCAAAGTAGTTAACCCCTTGATCAATAACAACCAGAAGGGCTTTATGAAGGGACGACAGATACAAGAACTGACTCAAGTACTTATTTCAGCAATAGATGTAGCAACTCAGGAAAAAGTACCCTTAGCTATTATCACCATGGATGCAGCTAAAGCGTTCAATAGGGTTAACTGGCTATTCTTGAACGCTGTCTTAAGTAGATATGAGCTAGGAGATAACTTTCAGGACTCAATTAAATCAATCAATAAATATCCATCAGCAAGAGTTTTAGTTAACAACAATCTCTCGGACAAGTTACAGATCATGAGAGGTACTAGACAGGGATGTCCCCTGTCGCCACTTCTTTTTAATCTGTATATTGGTCCTCTAGCGATTAAGCTAATGAATAATCCTAAAATATCGCCATTCTCCTATAATGGTTGGACGAAAAAAGTTGCTCTCTTTGCTGATGATCTTTACGGATAACTTTTTAAAATCTTATCACGATATCGAGGTTACAATAAAACAATTTGGTGCAATATCCGGATATATGGTCAATCAGTCCAAATCTGAAATCATGGAATGGAATTGTCCCAGTAACCACCCTTTGTTAAAAAGGAAAATACGATATCTGGGTCTTGACATAATTAAGGATATAAATAAAATCGCGGAAGTAAATTTTAAAAGGCTACTAAATGAAACCAGAAAACTCCTAAAAACGTGGAGTGGGCTACCCCTAACCTTTATGGGGAGGTCAAACATCATTAAAATGATGATTCTACCCGAATTTACTTATATCTTTAGTACAATCCCCTTAGAGTTTGACCAAACATCATTAAGAAAACTACAGGGGGAATTAAACTCTTTTATTTGGGCTGGTAAAAGCCCCCGAATTGCTTGGAAAAAGCTAAAAATGAAGAAAGAACAAGGGGGTATAGCAAGCCCAGACTTGACTCAGTATTGTAGAGCCTTTCAGTTCAAATATGCAAGAGTTTTACTGAAAGAATATGAACTTTATCCATCTCATTTCCAAGCTCTAACAGGACCAGTGGGAAATTTCTTGTATAAATTCGGACACTCAAAATTCTTCAAAAAAATCAAACTAAAAGTTCTCTTTTCAGCAGCTAAACTCTGGACCCAGATAAGAAAAACAACTAAAATCCCTTACTACAGCGATGGGGCCCCGATTTGGGACTCTCCGGGTACACCGGAATGTCTCCAAGATAGTCTCTCAACTCCTTTAATCCTAGCCGGGATTACCAGATGGGGGCCACTCATAAAGCAGGACAAGATTATAACCTGGCCGCTTCTTGACAATTTTATGGGAGGCTCCCTATCCAAATTTAAATACTTCCAACTATCTAGCTGGATAAAGGCAGAGACGGAAATATACGAAGGAGACAAAGATCTGGAGTACAAAATGCTAAGTATCGGAACTCAAAAGAAAGAAATTTCTCTCTGGTATTGGGCCCTTATTGAGTCAGGAGAAGATAATCCCAAGATACCAGAAAAGATCTGGAGGAATGCACTGCCAACAACAGACATCGAGAACTCATGGCAAGTATCTATGGGGAAATGTTGGGGTATTATAAAATCTGCTGCCCTAAGAAGGAACCACCTATTTACTCTCCATAGAGCGTACTGGACACCGAAAAGGCTCTCAAAATTTAATAACTGATCGTAAAAAATGCCCGAAATGTGGAGAAGAAGAAGTAGATGACTTGCACATGTTCCGGCAGTGCCCCCAGATCGACGATTTCTGGAGAGAAGTGGGTAAGACCTTAGAGAGGATATTCAAATACCCAGTCGATGTAAGTATTCACTTGGTTATTTTTGGGGTTAGAGAAGAGGGGGCAAACCTTGTTAAATTAAAGAAAGATCAAGAGAACTTGCTTTTTATTTTAATACTACTTGCTAGAAGGGAAATATGTGTTAATTGGATAAGACCCAACCCCCCCTCACTTATGGGATGGATTAACTACACACACAGGATTTCCCGACTAGATAGAGGTGGGAAGGTCGGAAAAAGATACAACTTTTGGGAAATTTGGGAACAACAAAATATGTTAAATGAATTAAAACGTTACTTACCAGTGGTCCAATGATTAAGCACTGGCAATACAATAGAAGTATTGACTTCTAGAGTAGCCCGGAAGGCTAGCTCCACCCACTTTTCCTACACGGGTTAAAGAGATGCAGAGATCTTGACAGATAAAGGGAAGCTCCCCTACTTGCAATCTGTAAAAGGGGCAGCGAAGGAGAAGAGCATAACTGCCAAAAGATCCCTGAGAAATCTCCAAACCCAGTATTGCAAAATGAGGACACAAAAAAAAGAAAAAGGAACCATGAATAGAAGCTTGAAGGATGACTCGCTCACCCCTTTGAACTTTAAGAGGATGCACTGACAGCAACCCAGGAAAAATGAACGTAAATATGGTGTGTAAAACGATCTGACATACTCATTACATTTTATCCATCGACTGAAAAAATACAAACTCAAGAAATGCAACCATGAGGAAATGTATATAAACCCCCCCAAAGTTTAGCCTTATAACAAGAAAAATGTGTTCATGCATCCTGCGTGTGCTGCGACAATGAATTGTTTTAGTTACCATTCAAAGAACAATAGAGAAATGTAATTTTGATGAATCAGGCAACATCAGCTCGATGTGTTAAATAAAGCTAGCCACTAAAAGTACAAATTATTTTTAGCCTACTCTATGAAAAAGAATCAACACTGAAAAATGTTAGGAACACAACTTTATTTAAAAAAATAAAAGCATTTCCTTCCTTGGAACACACCGTGATCGTGTCAGTTTTCGACTGGCATAATAAATATCACATTAGCAATCGAGTAAAACTTCAATTCGGGCCACTCAGAACAGGCCTTACACAATGATTTCCATTTGGCTTGCCCCAGAAGTAATAAAAGGCATTTGGACTCGCACAGAACTACGTCTCATTTTGACAGCTGGATCTTTGTCAGGTCTCATAGTCCAAAACATTTGCTTTTGGCATTCTAGTGACTGCGCCTACCGCCCTCGGCAGATTGCTGATTTATTTGCATTTTTTAAGGGGTCAATAGAGATCACACCATCTGACAATTGAAAACTAATAAGTAAATGATATACGGGCGTATGGGGGCGATTCTCAAATATACAGCTGGAGTGACACATTCTAAAAATCATACTATTTTAAGAAAATGGAGAGCGCCTTCTTTCAGGAAGGAGACTTCCTTCAAAGACAGGATAGTGTGCCAGTTTGCCAGCGATGTCTTACAGTGCCTGCTATCAAAGGGAAGGACCCAGCTCAATGTTAACAGTCCTTGGTAATTGATTAGAGATGATTTTGACTGAATAAAACTCATTTGACTTGAAATCCAAAAAGCCAACATCAAAACCCAGATATTATTAAAGTGACATCATCAGCATAATGTGTTAGGATATCTTCTTTTTAAAAGAAACACTTTCGTTGTGTTCAGTTTTAGCTGCATGCATTTCACTTAGAGCCATTCCTCTACAGGTGAACTGGAGAAATATGGCTAAAAGTATGGGACAGTCTTCTCTGAAGACCATAATGACGTCAAAACAAAGTCCTAATATTTGTGTAAAAATTATATATATATTTTTATTTAAAACCGAGTGTGCTTTATGGTATTTACTCACATCCCAAATTTAGTTGCTACTTTAATTCCCAATTACAATTTTATGGTATGGGAAAAGTTGAAGTCCTGATGTAAAAGCCTTGATATCTTTGATTTCTACTGTTCCTGCCAGCGCAGGAGAAGCTGGCAAGAAGGTGAGGTCGGTCACTTCTCCGTACGAAGAATCCTGTGCTTCGGACACCTTAGTATTACTCGTTGTATCCAACTCGTATTCACCAGATCCAACCACCTGAAAAGATGCAAATGCAAGCGTCAGTGAGCGGTCACCCCACTTTACTGACTTCATTTTAACATTGGCATTTTCTAGCAAGCAACTGCAACAACGTGTCCGGCCAGCAAAATCGAGCATGATATTTGAAAGCACGCTAGAACAATTTTAATAAAATTAAGTTAGTCGAACTGTACAGATAAAGGACATTTGGTGATACGGACCTATTTTGCTAATATCGGAATAAGCTGCTTTAAACAAGCTGAAATTAATTCGTTATCCAAAACTACCCTCAGTGAGTATTGTACTTCAGTACGTGCCACACCTCTTTCGCAATCTGTGGAAAACCATGCTACGAGGAACCAAATCTGCTCTTTGAATACTTTAAAGCTAAGAAAGTGGGCAACGTGTTGGTAACTACATGCATCAGAACAACTGCTTCTTTATGTGCTTCCCCAATAGCTCCAACCGGCCCACTACACGTTGATGCATGCCAAGAACACAGTGCCAGACACTGGGGGACAAATAATGCTTGAATTACCATGAGGGAAAAATAGTTAATCACTCTTGTGAGGAAATTGGGTGGATTATATGGTGTAGTTGCGAGAGCTCACAGTGTAATACACGGCCAAAACCTTTAGGACTAGTCAGGTTTAGTTCGATAAACCCAAGCTAAACTCTGGGTGGCAGTGGCTCTGAGCAGTCAGGCTCAAAGGAACAAGAGCAAATAATTGTAACAGCACCAAAACAACTGCAGAATAAAAGAACACGATTCCCAAGAAATGCAACACAAATTCAAAAAATATATTGCATTTTTGTGATTTTAGGTATAGATTTTACAAGAAGCAAGGGAAACCGGATGCCGAAAATACAGTGCAGTCGACGGTGATCTTCCTCGGGCTACTCCCCTGTCCATGCTTGTGGCAAGTTGATTTTGGCCACAGGGGTCGACATCCCTCGAAATCCTCTCTGGGGTTGCAGAAGTCCAGTCAACCAGCACAGCAGATTCAGTGTTTTCCTTCTTTTGGCGATAACATTCCTTGTGGGTAACCAATCCACACTCTGATGACTCTTCCGGGTCGAGCAGACTCGGGTGCAATATTTGAGCATAAGGCCCATATATCTTGCGCTGCGCAGTGGCGAGGAGCGGTGATCTGGGCTAGCAATTCACCCCAGCAGACTGCTTCAGCTTTTGTGGCCCTGTGCCGCAAATAGAAAGTCAGTCAACTGATTCTTGGAGTCTTTGCCTCTAGCTGGGCTCTGGAGACAACTTCCGCATGAGCAGACACAGCAGGCACAGACCTTACTTTACTAGCCAAGGAGTTCAACTTCGGTGCATCTTCTTCTTCGCTAGCTCCAGGGTCGGCAGGGCAGTCCTTCTTCGGCACTCTTCTTCCACTCAAGTGAGATCTTAATTCTGGGTGCCGGAGTGCCCTTTTTATGCTCAGAAAATGCCCTTAGAGGAGGTCGCGGTTACTAGCCAATGGGCTACTAGGTTTCCACCTGCTTGAGGACAACTTCCTGTGAAGTGTGGCAGCCAGGTATCCCAGAAGGCTCCAATCTACCCACTCCACATGGCAGAACCCCTCTCTCATCCTCAAGAGCTCGGTAGCCCGCCCTAGAGCTGTGGCTGCACGACCACGGAAAAAACTGTTTGTCCAGTGTTTCTCCCTCTTCATCCCCAACGCCAATCTGTCTACCCGAAAAAAAAGTAGCTCCTCTCAAATGTGGTTACCATTTGCCCTTTAAAGGCAGCTTCCCATTTGAAGCTCGCCTTTTATGTTACCACCCAGTGTGGCTTCCTTCCAGAAAGTGGTAATACCTCCTGCAATAGCAGGCCTCTATTATCTGTAGGAAAGTAGGATCTGCTTTCATGGTTACCCCCACTTTGTGCCTGGTGTCAGTGTGTTTTGACTGTAGTTTGCTGGGGTCCTGCTAACCAGGACACCAACATCTGTGCTCTCTCTCCCAAAATGGCTTTGGTAAGCACCTTTGTACCTTCACAATTGGTTATTGGTGTACACCTATATGTCCTTAGTATACGATATTAGGATACAGAGGGCATAGGTACACCAGGGGTCTCTCATGGGCTGCAGCATGAATTGTGCCACCCATAGGAGTCCACTTAATAAACAAGTTATTTACCTTCGGTAACGATATATCTGTAAGAAACATTAGTTAGTTAGATTCCTTACCTTAGAATATCCCCAGGCGTCAGGCTGGATCCGGAAAGATTTTTCGTCAGCAGTACCCTTGCGTGTCGGTAGGTGTCGTCTGCGACTCCGCGTCCGTTGTCGGCGTCGTGATCGTCGGGATGACGTCGGAGTACTTAGACGCCGCCCTCGCGCGCTGACGTCAGTTCTGTACATAGCTTTCCGCGCCAGGAACGCAGAGCCATGCAAGAAACCAACACTGGTGCCATGAAACTAGGGCCGTGAAAGGGATGACCTTAACCCTAGATATCAGTTCGCAGAACGGGGAGAGTTAGAATCCGGGTTCTCTGGTTGGCACAGGTAGGTACTTGTGACAAGCAGGGAACCTTTCCTCTAGTCAGGGTAAGGGGGTACACTCCTAAAATAACCCCTGCTCACCCTCTCGGTAGCTTAGCACGAGCAGACAAGGCTTATCTCAGAGCGTTATAGGTTAAGCATTTGTGAACACATACAGTAACCCAGTGACAACACTACAAATGGACACCACACAGGTTTTATATTATAAATAAGGATTCTTTATATAGAGTTACCACAAGACCATTAAACGACAAAAATACACAATACTGTTACTTTAGATGGTAGAATTTTGCTTAGTTCTCTTAAGTTCTTAAATGCGACACTTTAAGTCAATGTACCTTTTAGATGCGACACGCAGGGCAACGAAAGTGTTGCAACGATGTTTATGCGATGAAGTTTTTGGTGCAAAGAAATAAAGACGTGAAGATCTTCCAGATGCATTACGCTTCTCCGATGTTGTGAGAAGACTCGACGCGTCAGCTACAGCGGCGTCACCCTTTACGCGATGCGACAACAGCAGCCTTGGCAGCGGCACTCTTCTCCGACGTTTGCGAGACGCTTCCGCTCGATGCGTGTTGCAGTGGCGTCAACCCTTTACGCGATGCGACGACAGCAGCTCCGACGGCGGCACGCTTCTCCGTGGATGCAAGGCGCTTTTCTTGATGCGGTGCAGTACAACAGCTACGATGGCGACACGCTTCTTCCTCGATGCGAGACTCTTCTCTTGATGCGGTGCGATGTGTCAGCTGCGATGGCGACACGCTTCTTCGGCGTTGCGAGACACTTCTTGGATGATGCGAGACGCTTCCGCTCGATGCGATGCTGCAGCGGCGACACACTTTACGAGATGCGACGACAGCAGCTCCGACGGCGGCACGCTTCTCCTCCTTGAGTCGCGCTTCCAGCTCCTTGCGACACGCAGTCCCTCAGAAGGCCCAACAACAGCAGCAAGCACTTCCAAAGAACTTTGGGGAGCTAGGGGGTGAAGTCTGTTGTTCATGAGACTTCAGCAGGAGGCAAGCTCTAGTCTAAGCCCTTGGAGATCTTTTTAAGCACAAGTTGAAATAAAGTCTTTGTAGTCTTTCTCCTCTCCTTCAGCAGTAAGGCAACCACTGCAGGCCAATCCCCCAGGTCAGGGACAGTACTCCTCCTTACAGCTTTCCCAGTTCCTTCTCCTCAGGCAGAGGTTCTTCTTGTCAAGCAGGATCTAATTTCTTGGGAGCAGGGTCCCAATACTTATACCCCTAATTCCTTTGTTCCTCTGGGGTAGAGGGGCCTTTGCCAAGTCCAAACCAGTTCCTGAGCACTTTGTTGACAGGACTCTGACTTTCCATTTAGGGTGCAGGGTAGAGACATCAGCCGCTCCACATGAGGTGGAGCCAGCATTGTGGTGGCAGAGCACAGCCCTATTCAGAGTCCAGGTGCACTCCTCCCACTCATCTGCATGTCAATCTCTCTATTCACCACCAGGCTACCTAGCCCTGCCCCTCTGGGTTTCCCCAGCCCTGTCACTCACACAGACCAGACAGGCAGATACACATCATAGCAGAGGCGGGCTGAAATGGTTAGGCAAGCAAATACCAACTTTCTAAAAGTGGTATTTTCAAACACAGAATATTAAAATAAACTTTACTAAAAGATGTATTTTATTATTCTGAGTTCAGGCATACTAAACTCGATTTTCTACCATGTTCCCTGGGTCTGTTAGGATCATAGGATGTAACAATTCTAACAGCCCATTCTGGCCTATGGGAACAGGTAGCCTTGCAATAGTGAAAAACGAAAATGGCTGTAATTCACTATTAGGACATGCCACCCACATCAGGGCATGTCCTACCTTATGCATACAATGCACCCTGCCCTTGAGCCTACCATAGGGGTGACTAATATGAAGTTAAGGGAAGGTTTAGGGATTGGGAAGTGGGTGCACTTGCCCAGTCAGCATGACAGTACCAGACTGCACGCAGGTTCTGCAATTGCAGACCTTAGACACATTTTACTAGGCCGCTTCTGTGGGTGGCACAACCAGTGCTGCAAGCCCACCAGCAGCATTTGTATTTACAAGCCCTGAGCACTCCTGGTGCACTTTACTGGGGTCTGACAGTAAACCAAATAAGCCAATCATGGAATCCAACCAACATATACATTTTAAATAGGGAGCACTTGCACTGTGGCACTGGTTGGCAGTGGCACAGTGCTCTGAGCAGCTAACACCAGCAAAACACACGAGGCACAGCGACAAAAAGTGGAAGGGAGACTCACGCCAAGGTGCCAGGTCTAACAGGGAGGATGAGTGGGGCTGTAAGGAATATAACTAACTAATGTTTCTTACAGATACATCGTTACCGAAGTTAAATAACTTGTTCATTTGAAAGAAACACGTTAGTTAGATTCCTTACCTTAGAATAGATACCCCAGCAATACCAACCCCGGTGGTGGGTCTGCGAACTAAGATCACACTAGGAAGTCCTGGAGAACGGAATGGCCAAAGAAGCCGTCTCTACGGACTTGGCTGTCCAGGCAGTAATGCTTGGCAAACGTGTGCAGCAAGGCCCACGTTGCTGCCTGACAAATGTGCTGCAGAGGGACCCCCCGTCCCAAGGCAGTAGTAGCAGCAGTGGCCCGAGTGGAATGGGCCCTCAGCCCCACAGGAGGATTCTTCTCAGCCAAGGAATAACAGGCCTTAATGCACAAAACGACCCACCGAGAGATGGTCCGCTTGTGCACTGCCCGCCCCTTCTTAGCGCCCACGTAGCCAACAAAGAGTTGGTCGTCCACCCGGAACTGTTTGGTGCGGTCCAGATAGAAGGAGAGCGCACGTTTTGGGTCCAGACGGTGGAGCCTCTCTTCCTCTTTCGAGGGATGCGGAGGCGGAAAGAAGGTGGGCAAGGTAACAGACTGTCCGATGTGAAAGGCAGTAACCACCTTAGGAAGAAAAGAAGGGCGAGTCCTCAGAACAACCTTGTCCGGATTGACAGAGAGGAAAGGAGGTTTAGAAGAAAGAGCCTGGAGCTCACTCACTCTTCTGGCAGAGGTGATGGCAACCAGGAAAGCAGTCTTGAGAGTCAGAAGACGAAGAGGACAGTTATGAAGTGGCTCAAAAGGAGCACACATCAGATAGGTTAACACCAGATTCAAGTCCCACTGAGGCATTACAAAGGGGACAGGAGGAAACATGTGAGTAATGCCTTTTCAGAATCTATTAACAACAGGGGACTTGAAAAGAGAAGGCTGATCAGGAAGCCGTAAGAAGGCAGAAAAAGCTGAAAGATATCCCTTAATGGTGCCCAGATCAGAGCCCTGCTGGGCCAGGGAAAGAAGAAAGAGGAGAACCTCAGAAAGAGGGGTGGAAAAGGGATCCACAGCCTTTGCTGTGCATCACACCACAAATTTGTTCCACCTGCAGGCGTATACCGTTTTAGTGGAGGGACGTTTGGCTGCCAGAATGACATTACAGACTTCAGGAGGCAAGTCAAAAGGCATCAACTGCCACCGCTCAATCTCCACGCGTGGAGGCTGGACAGGTTCGGGTGGAGGACCGTCCCCTGCTGCTGCGACAGAAGGTCCTCCAGAAGAGGCAGTCGAATCGGGGGATCGATTGACAGACTGAGTAGCTCAGGATACCAGTATCTTCGTGCCCAATCCGGAGCCACAAGGATGACTTGGTGCCGGTCGCGCCTGATCTTCTTCAGCACTCTGGGCAGAAGTGGTATAGGCGGAAAGGCGTATAACAGACCGCAACTCCACTCGCTTCTCCAAGCGAGTGCCGCCTTAAAATTCCAACTCGCAGAACTGATGACTTTGTGCGTTCTCTTCGGTGGCAAATAGATCTAACCAAGGATCTCCCCATTGCCAAAAGAGGCCTTGCGTCACGTTCGAATTCAGACGCCATTCGTGATCCATCATGCACCGGTGGCTGAGTTTGTCCGCCCTGGCGTTCAGAGAGACCGCCAGGTGTTGAATCACCAGGGTGATGCCCTGATGTTTCAGCCATGTACAGAGGCACAGAGCCTCCTGACAAAGGGTCCACAACCCCACCCCGCCCTGTTTGTTGCAATACTACATGGCGGTGGTGTTGTCCGTGAACACCTGCACTACACTTCCCCGGACAGAGGGAAGGAATGCCTTCAGTGTAAGCCGGATCGCCCGCAGCTCCAATAGGTTGATATGGAGCCGGGACTCTGCCGGAGACCGGTGGCCTCTGATCTCCGCCTCTCCCATGTGGCCCCACCCCCCCGTCCCCAGAGGGACGCATCCATCACCACTACGTGGTTCGGTTGGGGTAGGGAGAGCGATCTGCCGCAGACCCAATCGCGGTCCATGAGCCACCACTGCAACTGTCTCGCAGTGCCCTCCGAGATCAGGACGTGGTCGGACAGGTCGCCCCGATGTTGACCCCACTGGAACTTCAGGTCCCACTGCAGAGCCCGCATCCGCCACCTGGCGTGATGTACCAGCAGGATGCAGGAGGCCACCAGACCCCGCAGCCGTAGGACCATCATGACCGAAACTCGGCATAAAGGCTAAAAGATCGAAATCAGAGGCTGAATATCTCGAACCCGCTGTTCGGGAGCATAGACCCGAAACTGCGCCGAGTCCAGAACCGCTTCGATGAAAAGGAGCTTCTGGGAGGTACTCAGATGTGACTTCGGCACGTTGATGGAGAACCCCAGCAGATGCAGGAGGTCGGCCGTAGTCTGGAGGTGAGAGACGACTGCCTGGGGTGAGCCCGCCTTCAACAACCAGTCGTCGAGATAGGGGAAGACTGGAACCCCTAATCTGCGCAGATGAGCTGCGACCACCGCCATCACTTTCGTGAACACCTGAGGGGAACTGGTGAGGCTGAAGGGGAGCACGGTAAACTGAAAGTGCTCGTGGCCTACCGTGAACCGCAGGTAATGCCGGTGGGCCGGCAGGACAAGGATGTGGAAATATGCGTCCTGCAAGTCCAGCGCTACCATCCAGTCTCCAGGGTCAAGGCCAGCCAGAACCTGAGCTAAAGTCAGCATCTTGAACTTCTCCTTCCGGAAGAATGCGTTGACGCTCCTGAGGTCCAAGATAGGGTGTAGGCCCCCCGCGCCCTTCTTAGGAAACAGAAAGCAGTGGGCGTAACAACCCCGTCTGACTTCTGGGCCAGGAACGCGCTCGATCGCCCCCTTGGCCAAGAGGGCCGTAACTTCCTCCTGCAGAAGTTGCAAGTGATCCCCCGACATGCGTTGGTACTGCGGTGGTATGGCTGGAAGGGTCACTTCGAAGGGGAGGGAGTAGCCCCTTCGGACGATTTGCAGCACCCACCTGTCTGACGTGATGGTACGCCAGTGGAGCAGGTGATGGAGAACTCTGCCTCCCACTGGAGTGGAATGGGCCTGAAAGCTCGGACTAGTAAGGCTTTGAGGCAGATGCTGCGGGAGCAGATGTGGACTGACCGGCTCTTTGTCCTCCTGCTCCGCAACGGCGGAATCCATGTCCGCGACCGCGTTGAGGGTGGTTCTGCGGCCTGTGGCTGGATGAATGTGCAGGGGCGCCCCTCCCTTAGCCGCGAAAGGGGCGAAAAGCGGAAGTTTGCGGGCACGGGCCGAGAGGCCCAAGGACTTGGTCTCCTTTAAGCACTCCAGTGCACTATCCGCTTTGTCGACAAAAAGGCGACAGCCATCGAAGGGCATGTCCATGAGGGTGCTCTGGACATCCCCTGAAAAGTTTGTGGACCTCAGCCAGGCGTGACGACGAATTGCCACAGTCGTCGCAATCGCTCTACCCCGCGAGTCCGTCGTGTCAAGTCCACATCGAATGGAGTACAGTGCTGCATCCCGCCCCTCAGCAAGAGCCTGGGCGAGCCGTGTCCTGGCCTCCTCCGGACACTGGGGCAGCACGTCCGCCACCGTATCCCACAAGGAGTGGGTGTAACTGTCCAAAAGGTACGCAGTATTAATGGACCGCAACCCCAAACTGAGGGAGGAAAACAGTTTCTTCCCAAACTGCTCCAACCTTTTGGATTCCCGATCCGGAGGAGCAGATGGGAAGGCGGTCTGGGACGTAGAGGCCTGGATAACCAGACTCTCAGGGGTGGGGTGTACCGACAGAAAGATGGGGTCGCCCGGAGCAGGGCGGTGGCGCCGGTCCATGTTCCGGTCCACAGGAGAGACGTGGAGGGTTTGGACCAAGTGCCCATCAGAACGTCGGTGAGGGCCTCATTAAACTGCAGTAGATACTCCGAGGAGCTTACTGGCGGTTGAAGCACCTCAGTGAGGAGGGTAGTCCTCACGGCCGCTCCAGGTGTAGGGCCTCGGCAGCACTGTGCAGCACCACAGAATAAGTTGCACCGTCCTCCGTAGCCACGGAAGGAGGAGAGATGAAGCCAGTGTTAGGCGAAGTGTCGAGACCACTGGCATCCCCCAGCTCGTCTGCCCAGTCCTGACTTAACTGGCACTGCTGTGCCAGAGGGTCCTCAGACCCCTCCCAGTCCTCCCCTTCATCCGTCTCCTGGTAAACAGGCAGAAAGGACGGAGTCGGGTTATAGATGAAATGCTCATCAATCGGCGCCGGAGACGGCGCTGGGCGGCGTCGTTCCGACGCCGGACCCGGACTGAAACTAGGGACGGCGTCGTCTGAAGACAGCACCATAGGGGTCGGCGCCGGCAGAGGGGTCGTAAGGTCAACCGGCGTTGACCGGGATCCAGGCTTGGATCCCACGGGGACCTGAGGCGTCGGGACCGAAGTACACGACCGCGACGGGGCCGAAGCCACCGTCTTGCTAGGCCCCCCGTCGGACCTGCGGGGCAGGCCTCGACGGTGGAGCGAGACTCCTCATGGCCACGAGGAAGTCCCGAATCTCGCCCGGAGTCGCGTGAGGCCCAGGGACGGAGGGTATGCACGGGTGGTGCCACCCGAACACTCGGCTGAGTCGCGCGACAAGCGAGGGGAGTCAGACGAGCGATGTCGCTTCTTCTACTTCTTTTTACTGTGCCTCGACTTACCTGAATGCGAGGACTTCAATCCCGACGAGTGGTGATGACTTCGGCTCTGCGACCGGTCCCTCAGCCTCCTCCTCGACCGGGACCTCGAGCGGCACGGAGCCGACAGCCGGATCACAAGGAGCTTGTGGGACCGCTCCCGCCTAGCCTTCGAGGTCAAGGCCCGGCAGTCGGGGCACGACTTGTCATCATGGTCGGCCCCAAGGCAGTAGAGACACCGATGGTGGGGGTCGGTAACCGACATCAGTCGGTGACAGACGTCACACGGCTTGAACCCGGGCATCCCTACTGGCACCAGGAGTCGAAGTCGACTCGAAAAAAAAGACAAATATGTCCAAAAAGTTAGTCAAAAAATGACTAAGGGTCTGCTCTTCCCGGATCTGCGCTTACTGGCACGGAAAAAAGAAGAACTGACGCCAGCGAGCGAGGGTGGCGTCTAAGTACTCCGATGACGTCATCCAGGCGATCGCGACGCCGGACGCGGAGTCGCAGAGGACGCCTACCGACGCACAAGGGTACTGCTGACGAAAAATCTTTCTGGATCCAGCCTGACGCCTGGGCATATTCTAAGGTAAGGAATCTAACTAACGTATTTCTTTCAGATCTCAGACTACAGGCCTACCATTGCAGCCTGTGTGAGGTGGTGCTTGCATCTCTCACAAAAGATGTTTTCTTATATCTGAGGTCACTACACTTAAAACCTATAAGTCATCCCAATGAAAGGCCCTTCAGTCCTGAGGCCAGGGTGCTTGGTTGTAAGTGTGAGGGTGCCCTTGCATGAGCAGGACACCCCTAGAAACCAGAGTCTATTCTTCAGGCTTTGTAAGTGCAGTCACCCATTTTAAGATATATAGTGGATATCAGTAATTACGAGATGTCTCGCTATATAATGGCTGCACCAAACCTGGTCATGTTTGGTATCAAACATGTTGGAATCAAACCCACATAATCCCGGTTACAGACTTTTAGGGTCTGCCAGCAAGCTCTGCTGCTGCTGACCACAGACGCTGTTCTGCTTTCCTTCTTCTGAGCTGTGCAGCAGAAGATAGAACAATAGGTTTCCTATCACAGGGAGGTGTAACCACCTCCTAGACAGGATTTAATGTATTGGGCTGGGGTTGGGGCGCTTGCCAGCCCCACCAGACTGCTTTGAAGGGCACATTTGATGCCTGTAGGAGAGTAGGGTCTGCTTTCTATGTTCACCCCCACTTTTTGCTTTTGCTTTACTGGTTTTCGACTTAGATGTGGCTGTGAGCCTGCTAATCAGACCCACAGCCCTGCTCTTCTCTCTCTAAATTAATACTATGTACTTTAGGTGCATAAGCCATTTGGATAGGATCACCTTATTGGCCCCTGTACAGTGTACCTTAGGTACCTAGGCCTACCAGGGGCTGCAGCACGTATTATGCCACCCCTGGCCTGGCCTTCCATTATGACACAACTGGCTGATCACTCAGCTGGGGCAAGGTCGTGTAATCACCCCTTGCTTAGGTATAGTATTCCTATACCTACCTTATATATAGACACCTGTGTACCTATCAGCCACTCCTATGGCAGGCCTTAACAATCCTGGAGGCAGAGTGCTTGGTAACATGTGAGATGGTGCTCTAGCATGAGCTGAGCCTGTCTGCAGCTTTCGGAACCATGTCCTTATAGCTATTCTATGATATAGCCTACCATATACTCTTAAAGTACCTTATAATCTTAAACGGTTATGGTAACCTTACTACCCAATAACCAGCCTTCCAAAGCCTTAGTGGCACAATCTACAAAGTCAGTCCAGTCCTGAGTCTGTCTCTTCTGGGTATCCCTGAACAACAACCTGTATTGTTCAGTGGTTAGGCCAAACCCATCAATCAGAGCACTCTTCAGGACAGTGTAATTGTCAGCATCCTCATCACTTACTGTGAGGAGCTTGTCTCTACCTTTCTCAGAGAAGGAGAGCCACAAGATAGCTGCTCACTGACTTTGGGGTACCTGCTGTACTTTGCAAGCCCTCTCCAAAGCAGTTATCCATTTGTGGATGTCATCCCCACACTTGTAGGGAGGGACAATCTTGCTCAGGTTTCTATTGTCATAGGACCTGTCTCTATCTTTAGGGATAGTGCTGCCACCAGTGGGTCCTAACCCACTTAACTTTTGCTCTCTGGCCAGAGCAAGTCTCTCTTTGGCAAGGGCAAGTTCTTCCCTTTCAATCCTCAGATTGACTTCCCTCATTCTGGCTTGATGCTCTTTTCTCTGTGGAGAAGTCATTCCCCTGTGAGAAGAGGCATTGGAGCTATTAGAGACATGGGAGTGGATAGATTCCCTGGAAGGGGATCTTCCTCTCCTGCTTCTCTGGTTAAGTCCACTTGAGGGTCTGAATGGGGGTACCCCATTCAGACTCCCATGTAGGCTTAAGTTAGCCTGGCTAAGTCTCCTAACTTAGACCTGGCTGTCTACCTCATCTTCTGAAGTCCCTCCTGACTCATCTAGATCAGTGTTGTGAGGGGAGCCTTCTGTGAAGGGTAGGCCCTCATTGGTACCTAAGGTACCATCCTGGGAGGCTCTCTGAGCATCATACTCTTCTAAGATCTCCACTAGATGAATGAGGGTAGGGTTTGAACCCTGTTTTAACTTTCTGGAGGTACACAATGGTCTCATCTCCTGAAAAGTTAGGGTATCATATCTAGAGGGTATCTTTCTAGGATATCCCCCTCCTGAGAGAGAATCCTTGATCACCTACCTACACTAGTTGTATCTACTAAAACCTCTCTAGTAGTTGTAGTCAGGGTGTGCCAAGCCCTTCAACCTACAACAACTAAGTTCAGTAGAACTTAAGTATTTATAAGCTATGTTATATGTACCTTACAAATATCCTTGTGATCTTTCAATTTGATATCTCAAGATTGCAATGGTATCACAACAGCAAGCTCAGATCCCAACCGCTGCTCACCAATGTGAGAAGTTGGCCTGATATATGATGACACTAGTTCTAGTGTAAACCTTGTATCAGTCCAAACAACCCTTATGGTGATTGGTTGTAAAGTCAACCTTATAGACCAGCTATCCTAGTGGTAGCATGGACAAGAGCAGTCTTAGGCTAAACTCTGTATGGTATGTGAAGCCAGCTGTAATACTATTTGCAATCCCTTGAATACCAAATGAAAGGACACCACAACAGATATATATAAAAATAGAATGTATTTATTCTAGTCAAAATACCCTCAGCACTCTTTATGAGATTCGAGGTAAGTACAACACAGTCTTATTTAAGCATACATAAGTCACACAGGTAAGTAATACAGTTAGGCCCTAGGGGCCACGCAAACCATATACTAAGTAAGTGGTATAAGAACCACTGTCACGATTCCCTAGGCCTAGGGAATCGCTGAAGCTACACTATACTACCAGTTACTAGGCAGTGGGAGGCCCACGGGATTCAGGTGCAGAGTGGAAACACTAACGCGTAATGCGTTAAAGTCGATAGAAATAGTAATGTTTAGAAATAAAGAGTTTTAGGACACTTCGGAAGGAGCTAGGAGTTGGAGACTTGGAAACTAGACCCTAGGATAGTCAATACCCTTGTGAGCGCCGGAGTACTCAAGTTACCTAGCCCACGGGCTGCGGGTGCATAGGTGTGAACTTGCGTCGGGTTTCGTCGTCGGCTCCACTCCTATGGATGCCTGAAGAAAAGATGCTGACAGGCAGTCAGTGAAGAGTGTCCGGTGGATCCCAAGATTGGAATCAAGAAGGAGGGTACCTGCAAGCAGAGGGGACAGAGTCTAGGTCACCAGCCAGGAGCCGGGAAGGAACCAGGCGATGTTGTGAGGATGCAGGTGAAGAGGTGAAGCATGACGCTGCAGCCACGGGTACCAGGAGGCGTCAAGGACGACCAGAACCAGGAGGCGAGCTGTCCCACGAGGGCTCTTGCTGTTGGCGGCGTCGATGTCTAGTTCGGACCCAACAAGCCTTGTCAAGCGCAACCCACGCAGGATGAAGGAGTCGCTTCTGTTGCAGACCAGGAAGGCCTGAGGTGCTTTTCTTTCACAGGGAAGCAAGGGCCAGTCTGGAGGAGCCAAACCAGCGGTGGAAAGTTAAGGGTTCGTCGTCACTAAGGCTATTAGCCAACGGGCAAGCAACCGGACAGACGCGTCGAGCAGAAAAAATGCAGAAGGGCCCCACGCAGAACTCGTGGAGTGTGGAGGGCTGATCTTCGGTGCAGATGGTGCTCGGGGTTGGGGCTTCTCAATCCTCAGAGCACAACTTCGAGGATGCCTCAGAAGCTGCGCTGGAAGCAAGTAGCCAATTTTCCCAGGTAGCCGGTCCCACGTCTCTCGTCGCCTCCACGGATCTCAGCTTTGCTGTGGATGTGGATCAGGGTCGGAGAAGTCTGGAAGTCAAGGCGCTGGTCGGGCTCTGCAGTCGGTTCCTCGTAGAACTTAGGCAAAGCAAACGTCAGGTCGCTTGATGGTGCCTGTTTGCACAGGGTGGCCACTCCTTGGCCACAAGGGAGATTCTTCAGTCTTCTTCCGTAGTTGAATGTCGAAGGTCCAGAGTTTCTGTTCAAGTGTCAGTTTTTCAGGATAATTCAAAGTCCTAGGAACTCAGCTCCCACTCTTATACTAATCTGGGGGGCTAGGTTACCTGCTAGGTCCCTCCTATGGGTGGGAACAGGGAGGGGGGTGGTTACACCCCCTTCCCTTTGTCCAGTTTCGCGCCAGGACTGGGGCTGGAGTGCCCCAGCACCGGTTTGAACCGGACTATGCATGTTAATGTTGTAGACTTGTAAAGCGCACAGCTACCCCAGCAACCCGGCGCTGTAGACCGCTGGGGAACCCGTCCTGGTTTTCCCTGTGAGATGGTCCCTTTTGTGGGTATCTCCAAGGTGAAACAAGGCATCCCCGGCGTCTGTGGGGGGCCGTTGTAGAGATGAGGCAAGCTTAATGCCCAGAGTTGCCGAGTGTGTTCCTGGTTAGAGTAGGTACCGAGGCGAGAATTATCGAGTCAGTTTTGACCCTGGTCCACGACCCTGCCGCGTCGGGAATTGAACCCTGGTCCCTGGCCGATTCTCTGCTTACGGGTCTGCCGCCTCTAACTAGTGAGCCACACCTCTCCACTTGGACACCTTGTGTGCCCCAGGCAGTGTCTCGTTTCTTTCATCCCTCCCTGCCCCAATACACTAAGTCCTGTCTAGGGTAGTGCTAGCACCTCACAAGGCAGGAAACCTATTGTCCAAGCCTCCCTCGCTGGAAGGACTCCCAGCAGCAGGAGGTCAGACTTGTGTCTATGGCAGCAGCATCCATTTTGTGATGCTGGGGCTCTGGTTAACTTTAACCGGGTAGTAGGTCTTCAACATGTCTTCTCCCTCTAGAAGGGGGGAATACTATCCTCATCGCCAGAAATGGTGTGGGGGTAGTATTCCAAAGTGTTAGACACATTACACGACATGTTTTAATAAAGCCAAACCATAGTTACCATAACCACGAGGATTATAAGGCACTTTAAGAGTATATGGTAGGCGATATCATAGAACAGCTATAAGGACATGGTTCAGAAAGCTGCACACAGGCTCAGCTAATGCTAGAGCACCATCCCACATGTTACCAAGCACTCTGCCTTCAGGATCGTTAAGGCCTACCATAGGAGTGACTGAAAGGTACCCATGTGTCTATATATAAGGCAGGTATAGGGATACTATACCTAAGCGAGGGGTGATTACACGACCTTGCCCCAGCTGAGTGATCAGCCAGTTGTGTCATGTTGGAAGGCCAGCCAGGGGTGGCATAATACATGCTGCAGCCCCTGGTAGACCTAGAGTACACCCATGCCCTGGGTACCTAAGGTACACTGTACAGGGCCCTAGAGGGTGATCCTTACCAATTGGGTTATGTACCTAAAGTACATAGTATGAATTTAGAGAGAGAACAGCTGGGCTGTGGGTCTGATTAGCAGGCCCACAGCCACATCTAAGTCGAAAACCAGTGAAGCAAAAGCAAAAAGTGGGGGTGACCATAGAAGCAGACCCTACTCTCCTACAGACGTTCTGAAGGGCACCTTGTCCAAGTTCTCCACAGTACCTCCTGTGGACCGGAACGTGGCCCGGTGCCACTGCCCTGCACCGGGCGACCCCAGTTTTCAGTCCCAACACCCCACGCCCGAGAGCCTAGTTATCTAGGCCTCTACTTCCCAGACCTCCTTCCCGTCCGCTCCCCTGGATCGGGAATCCAAGAGACTTGAACAGTTCGGTAAGAAGCTGTTCTCCTCCCTTAGCTTGGGACTGCGGTCTCTTAACACCGCTTGTCTCTTGGACCGTTAATCTCACTCTCTGTGGGATAAAGTGGAGGACGTGCTGCCCCAGTGTCCGGAGGAGGCTCGCCCAGGCTCTTGCCGACGGGCGGGATGCAGCGTGGCACGCTATCCGATGTGGACTAGACACTACGGACTCGCTGGGTAGGGCGATGTCGACCACAGTGGCGCTCCGCCGCCACGCCTGGCTGCGGTCCACGTCTTTCTCAGGGGATGTCCAGAGCACCCTCATGGTTATGCCCTTCGATGGCAGTCGCCTCTTTGGCGACAAGGCGGATAGTGCGCTGGTGCGCTTTAAGGACTACCGGGCTACGGCCAAGTCCTTCGGCCTCTCGGCCCGCGCCTGCAAACTTCCGCATTTCGCCTCTTTCGTGGCCAAGGAAGGGGCGCCCCCTCACGTCCGCCTAGCCACAGGCTGCAGATCCAACCTCCATGCGGTCGCGGACGTGGATTCCGCCGAGACAACGTGCTGGTCAGTCCACATCTACCCCGGCAACATCCGCCTTAAAGCCCTCCTAGTCTGTGCTTTCAGGCCCATTCCACGCCTGTGGGAGGCAGAGTTCACCATCACCTGCTCCACTGGCGTTCCATCACGTCGGACAGGTGGGTGCTGCTAATTGTCCGAAGGGGCTACTCCCTCCCCTTCGATGCAACCCCTCCAGCCATGCCATCGCATGTCGGGGGATCACTTATCACTTCTCCAGCAGGAAGTTGCGGCCCTCTTGGCCAATCAAGCGCGTTCCGACGCCAGAAGTAGGTCGTGGTTGTTATTCCCACTACTTCTTGGTTCCAAAGAAGGACAAGGGCCTGCGTCCTATCTTAGACCTCCGGAACGTCAATCGCTTCCTCCGGAAGAAGTTCAAGATGCTCACACTTGCTCAGGTATTGTCTGCCCTAGACCCACAAGACTGGCTGGTAGCGTTGGACTTGCAGGATGCTTATTTTCATGTCCCCATCCTGCCGGTTCACCAGCGTTACCTATGGTTCACGGTAGGCCACAAGCACTTTCAGTTCACCATGCTCGCTTTCGGCCTTACCAGCGCCCCTTGGGTGTTCATGAAAGTTATGGCGGTGGTCGCAGCTATTCTGTGCAGATCAGGGGTTTCAGTCTTCCCCCTATCTCGACGACTGGCTGTTGAAGGCGGGCTCGCCCCAGGCAGTCGTCTCCCACCTCCAGACTACGGCTGACATCCTGCATTTCCTGGGGTTTTCATTAACGTGCCGAAGTTGCACCTGATCCCCTCTCAGAAGCTCCT
Organism: Triturus cristatus; assembly: GCF_964204655.1. Classification (NCBI taxonomy): domain Eukaryota; kingdom Metazoa; phylum Chordata; class Amphibia; order Caudata; family Salamandridae; genus Triturus; species Triturus cristatus. The sequence goes on along the minus strand of NC_140586.1, from coordinate 736,169,693 downwards.
TTTTATTGGAGCGCTTCTGGACACAGCGCAGTTTTGGGTTTATCCTCCCGAACAGCGAGTCCGGGATATTCGGGCTATGATTCTGATCTTTCGGCCCTTGTCCTGGGTTTCGGTCAGGATGACCTCGAGGCTGCTGGGCCTCATGGCCTCCTGCATCCTGCTGATCTATCATGCCACATGGCCTATGCGGGCTCTGCAGTGGGACCTGAAGTTCCAGTGGACGCAGCATCAAGGAAACCTGTCTGACTACATCCAGATCTTGGAGGGCACTTCACAGGATTTGCAGTGGTGGCTCACGGACCAGCGTTGGGTCAGCGGCAGATCCCTTTCCCTTCCCCAACGGAGCACACAGTAGTGACGGACGCGTCCCTCCTGGGATGGGGCGGCCACATGGCAGAGGCGGAGATTAGAGGCCTCTGGTCTCCGGTGGAGTCCAAGCTCCATATCAACCTTTTGGAGCTCAGGGCGATCCTACTTGGACTGAAAGCATTCCTTCCCTCTGTCAAGGGGATAGTAGTGCAGGTGTTCACAGACAACAACACCGCCATGTGGTACTGCAACAAGCAGGGCGGGGTGGGGTCGTGAACCCAATGTCAGGAGGCTCTACGTCTCTAGAAGTGGCTGTAACGTCAAGTCATTTCCTTGGTGGTTCAACACCTGGCAGGTACCCTGAACGCAAGGGAGGACGACCTCAGCCGCAGGTGCATGTTGGATCACGAATGGCATCTTCACTCAAAGGTGGCACAAGGTCTCTTTCAGCACTGGGGAGAACCTTGGTTAGATCTATTCGCCACCAAAGAGAATGCGCAATGTCAGCATTTCTGCGCGTTGGAGTTTCCAAGGCGGCACTCGCTGGGAGACGCTTTTCGTCGTGAGTGGAGTTGTGGTCTATTGTACGCCTTTCCGCCTATACCACTTCTGCCCAGAGAGCTGAAGAAGATCAGACACGACCGGGTCCAAGTCATTCTTTTAGCACCGGACTGGGCTCGAAGGGTTTGGTATCCCGAGCTACTCAGTATGCGCGTGGATCCCCCGATCCGGCTGTCTCTTCGGGAGGCTCTCCTGTCGCAACAACCGGGGACGGTCCTCCACCCAAACCTGTCCAGCCTCCATCTCCTTGCATGGAGATTGAGCGGCGACAGCTGATTCCATTCGACTTGCCTCCTGAAGTCTGTAATGTGATTCTGGCATCCAACGTCCCTCCACTAAAACGGTATACGCCTGTTGGTGGAAAAAATGTGTGGCATGGTGCACAGCGAAAGCTGTAGATCCTCTTGCTGCCCCTCTTTCTGAGGTCCTATTGTTCCTTCTCTCTTTGGCCCAGCAGGGCTCTGCTCTGGGCACTATCAAGGGCTACATTTCTGCTCTTTCAGCCTTTCTTAGGCTGCCTGATCAGCCCTCTCTTTTCAAGTCCCCGGTTGTCAATAGATTTTTCAAAGGCATTACTCACCTTTTCCCTCCTATTCCTTTTGTGATGACTCAATGGGACTTCAACCTGGTTCTCACATACTTGATGTGCGCTCCCTTTGAGCCTCTTCATAACTGTCCTTTGCGGGTATTGACTTTGAAAACTGTCTTCCTGGTGGCCATCACCTTCGCTCAGCGGGGCAGTGAGCTCCAAGCTCTTTTCTGTAAACCTCCTTTCCTGGCGATTCATCCGGACAAGGTTGTGCTTCGACCACGTCCCTCCTTTCTACCAAAAGTAGTCTCTGCCTTTCATCTTGGGCAAACTGTCATTCTGCCCACTTTCTTTCCGCCTCCGCACCCTTGAAGAGGAGAGGCTCCACCGCCTGGACCCAAAACGTGCGCTTTCGTTCTATCTCAACCACACACAACATTTCAGGGTGGATGACCAGCTCTTTGTTGGCTACGTTGGCTACGTGGGTGCCAAGCTGTGCACAAGCGAACTATCTCCCGATGGGTTGTCTTATGCATTAAAGCCTGTTACTCTCTGGCAAAAAAGGAACCTCTTGTTGGGCTACGCGCCCATTCTACCAGGGTGACAGCAGCTACTACAGCATTGGGACGCGGTGTCCACCTGCAAGACATCTGTCAGGGGGCCACTTGGGCCTCGTTGCATACTATCACTAAGCACTATAGCCTTGACAGTCCGGTCCGGAGAGACGGCTTCTTTGGCCGTTCAGTTCTCCGTGACTTTCTGGTGTAATCTCATTTTGCAGACCCACCACCGGGGTTGGTATTGCTTGGGTATGTATTGTAACGTAAGGAATCTATCACTAACGTGTCTCTTTCAGATGCACAAGTTACCTACTTGTGTAACGATATATCTGTAAGAAACATTAGTTAGTGATAGATTCCTTACCGCCCGCCCATCCTCCCTGTTCTGCGAACTGTTCTCTAAGGTTCAGGTCATCCCTTTCAGGGCCCTAGTTCTATTGCACCAGTAATCGGTCTCTGGCATGGCTCTGCGCTCCTGGAGTGGAAAAGTTGTGTACGGAACTGACGTCCGCGCGCGTGGGCGCGTCTAAGTAGCTCCGACAATGTCATCTCGGCGGTTACGACGCCAGCGACGTACGCGGAGCGGTACGACTACGCCTACCGACGCGTAGGGATACTGCTGACTAAAACTTTCCGGATCCAGTCTGACGCCTGGGGATATTCTAAGGTAAGGAATCTATTTCTAACTAATGTCTTATACAGATATATCGTTACACAAGTAAGTAACCTGTGCTGTGGGCTGGATACCGCTGACTAATTAAGCAGGACGATTTCCGTGTCAGTAGACCTTCGACGCTACAACTGGTTGCAGTCAACTGTTTTATCCGGGGATGTTCAATCCACTCTTATGGACATGCCCTTTGATGGACGTCGCCTTTTCGGCGACAAGGCAGACAACGCGCTGGAGCGCTTTAAGGACTCTGGGGCTACGGCGCCTCTCCACCTCCCACCCTGCGCAGTCTGCCTTTCAGCAAGATCCAAGGGACTCCCCAAGTGCAGGAGGTTAAGACCAAACCTGAGCAAACAGGGGAGCCCACCAAAGCAGGAGAAGACACTTGAGAAGACACACAGGCCGAAGGCATAGGATTTGTAAGAGGACCTCAGGCAGCTCATCAAAGATGAATGTCGCAGTGGGGACACTTCTCTTTGAGGGATGAGGTGCTGGAGCGTCTTGTAGCCTGAAGATATCTGAAGTGCAGTGCCATCAATTCTTGGCAACGGGAAGTCGATAAGGTGCACAGCGGTTTTGTCCAAGTGGCTTCAACGAAGGATACTGTTCTGCAAATTGCAGGGAAGACGGGTCAGGCGTCTGGAGAGCCACAGAACCACAACCTGGGTTACTGAGACTCTGGAAGTCCGTAGGACGACAGGAGCAGCAGACCGGTCAGCTTTCTTCGGATGTCCTTGATGTGAGAAGTTGGCCTGATATATGATGTCACTAATTCTAGTGTACACCTTGTATCAGTCCAAACAACCCTTATGGTGATTGGTTGTAAAGTCAACCTTATAGACCAGCTATCCTAGTGGTAGCATGGACAAGAGCAGTCTTAGGCTAAACTCTGAATGGCATGTGAAGCCAGCTGTTATACCATATATAATCCCTTGAATACCAAATGAAAGGACACCACAACAGATATATATAAAAATAGAATGTATTTATTCTAGTCAAACCCTCAGCACTCTTTATGAGATTCGAGGTAAGTACAACACAGTCTTATTTAAGCATACATAAGTCACACAGGTAAGTAATACAGTTAGGCCCTAGGGGCCACGCAAACCATATACTAAGTAAGTGGTATAAGGACCACTGTCACAAACACAGGATAGGCCTAGGCCTAGGGAATCGCTGGGGCTACACTATACTACCAAAGGTTAGGAAGTGGGAGGCCCACGGGATTCAGGTGCAGAGTGGAAACACTCACGCGTAATGCGTAAAAGTCGATAGAATTATTAGCAGTTTGAAATTAACAGTTTTAGGACACTTCTGGTATAGCTAGAAAGTCGAGACTCGGAAACTAGACCCTAGGATAGTCAATACCCTTGTGAGCACCGAAGTACCCAAGTTACCTAGCCCACGGGCTGTGGGTGCATAGGTGTGAACTTGCATCAGGTTTCGTCGTTGACTTCTATGGATGCCTGAAGGAAAGTTGCTGACAGGCAGTCAGTGAAGAGTGTCCGGTGGATCCCAAGGTGGGGATCAAGAAGGAAGGAACCTGCAAGCAGAAGGGACAGAGTCTAGGTCACCAGCCAGGAGCCGGGAAGGAACCAGGAAGGAACCAGGCGATGTCATGAAGATGCAGGTGAAGAGGTGAAGCTTGTCGCAGCAGCCACCGGTACCAGGAGACGTCGAGGACGACCAGGACCAGGAGGTGAGCTGTCCCACGAAGGCTCTTGCTGTCGGCGGCGTCGGTGTCGAGTCAGGACCCAACAAGCCTTGGCAAGCGGAACCCACGCAGGATGGAGGACTTGCTTCTGGTGCAGACCAGGAAGGTCTAGGGTGCTTCTCTTTCACAGAGGAGCGGGTGCCAGTCTGGAGGAGCCGGACCAGCAAGATGAAAGTAAAGGTTCGTCGTCGCGGAGGCTACTAGCTAACGGGCCAGCAACCGGACAACGCGTCGAGCAACACAGGTGCAGAAGGGCCCCACGCAGAACACGTGAAGTGTGGGGAGCTGGTCTTCTTTGCAGATGGTGCTCGGGAGTGGGGCTTCTCAATTCCCCAAGCACAGCCTCGAGGGAGCCTCGGAAGTCGCGCTAGTCAGTTACTAGCCACTTTTCCCAAGTCACCGGTCCCTCGTCGCCTCCACGGGTCTCAGCTTCACTGGAGATGTGGATCTGGTTCAGAGGTGTCTGGAAGTCTCGGCGCTGGTCAGTCTCTGCAGTCGTCCCTCGTAGGATTCAGTCGCAAAGTAAGCAGCGGTCGCTGGATGGTGCCTGGTTGTCCAGGGTGGTCACTCCTTGGCCACAAGGGAGATTTCTTCAGTCTTCTTCCTGAGGTCGAATATCGAACGTCCAGTGTTTCTGTTCAAGTTGCAGATTCAGGTTAATCTAATTTAGCAGGGCTCTGCTAGCTACTGATATACTGGGCTAGTGGGCTGGGCTACCTGCAAGGTCCCTCCTATGGGTGGGACCAGGAAGGGGAGTGGCTACACCCCCTTTCCTTTGTCCAGTTTCGCGCCAGAGCTGGGGCTGGAGTGCCCCAGCACCGGTTTGACCTGGACTATGCATGGGACACCTTGTGCAGGAAACCTATTGTCCAAGCCTCCCTCGCTGGAAGGACTCCCAGCAGCAGGAGGTCAGACTGGTGTCTGTGGCAGCAGCATCCATTTTGTGATGCTGAGGCTCTGGTTAACTTTAACCGGGTAAGTAGGTTTCAACATGTCTTCTCCCTCTAGAGGGGAGGAATAATATCCTCATTGCCAGAAATGGTATGGGGGTATTATTCCAAAGTGTTAGACACCTTACACGACATGTTTCGATAACGCCAAACCATAGTTAAGGACTATACAGGATTGTATAATTTGATCATGAGAGACCAAATCCTTAACAACTGTCAAAACCAGTTACTGCATCAACACTTGATTGACTCTGACCTAACCTCTCCCCAGGAATTGGGAAAGAAGGCAGATAGGTGGGTCAGGACTAGAGTTAAGCAGAGAAACCAGAACCAGGGCGGTGATCAGAAAAAGGCAGACCAGAAGGGTAATGAGCAGAAATCAAAAGACCAGAAGTCTTCACCAGGCCCCCAAAAGGCTCAGGGGGAGGGTTGTCCCAAAAAGGATAGAAAGAAAGATGGCCAAAAGAAACCTTGGTGTAACTATTGTAAGTCCAATTCCCATTGGTTTAGTGAATGCACCAAAAAGGACAAGCCCCCAGCCACCATTGCCCCTAAGGCAACTGTACCCCCTAGTCCAGCTGTAAGTGGTGGTTCCCAGCAAAAGGGTGCAATAGGGTTAACCCTGGGAACTGGAGTGGATTCTGGCCTAGTCAGAATACCCACTCAGGCTTTTCTGATCTGTGATGGGGGCATAGCTTTGTCCTCTACTGTGGGTCCCAGTAACCTGGGCAAGTACAGACAGACTCCTTTGATCAACAATAGAATAGCTCAGGCCTACAGGGACACAGGTGCTAGTTTCACAATGGTGACACCTGCTTTTGTGGACCCTGGACAGATCATGCTAGGTGAGAATTACCTAGCGACCAACGCTAGCAATGCCACTACCTCCCATAGTGTGGCAATTGTTAACTTCTTCTGGGGAGTGGTAACTGGCCTCAAGAAAGTTGTGGTGAGTTCAGACCTTCCTGTAGAGTGTCTGTTGAGAAATGACCTTGAAACTTCAGTGTGGGCTGAAGTGGAGTATAGGACCCATGCAGAAATGCTGGGAATAGATGCACATGTCCTTGCTGTGACTAGGTCACAGGCCAAAAAGTGCAACACTGAACAAGTGCTGGATCCTGGGACAATGGACCAGACACAACCCAAGAGAAAGAGCAGTAGGGTTAAGGCTGTGCCTTCCCCCCTGCCTCAGGTAGAGAGTCAGCCCTCACAGGAGGATGATTCTGAGAGCCCTGAAGGAACTGTCCTAGAAGAACTGGAACCTGACCAGGTTGAGTTTCTTGGGACAGGGGGACCTTCAAGGGCAGATCTGAGGCAGGCCCGATTAGACTGTCTTTCTCTTGAACCCCTCAGACAGCAGGCTGCTGCTGAGGCTGCAGGGAATGCTCAAGGTACCTATAGAGTGTATTGGGATGAAGGGCTGCTGTACTCAGAGGCTAGAGACCCCAAGCCTGGTGCGTCCAGGAGGTTGGTCATACCATTGAGTTTCAGAGGCTTCCTTCTTACCTTGGCCCATGATATTCCCCTTGCAGGACACTTAGGCCAGAATAAGACTTGGGACAGACTTGTCCCTCACTTTCACTGGCCTCACATGACAGAAGATACCAAGGAGTTTTGTCGCTCCTGTGTCACCTGCCAAGCCATTGGCAAATCAGGTTGCACCACAAAGGCCCCCCTCAAACCACTACCTATGGTGGGGGTTCCCTTTGACAGAGTGGGGATAGACCTTGTTGGACCAATGGACCCCCAAACAGCATCTGGGCACAGATTCATACTGGTGATAGTGGACCATGCCACCAGGTACCCAGAAGCTATACCCCTAAGGACCACAACAGCTCCTGTTGTGGCAAGGGCCCTACTTGGAGTATTCTCCAGAGTGGGTTTTCCAAAGGAGGTTGTCTCTGACAGAGGTGCCAACTTCATGTCAGGATATTTGACTGCAATGTGGAAGGAGTTTGGTGTAAACTACAAATTCACTACCCCCTATCACCCACAATGCAATGGGCTTGTTGAAAGGTTCAACAAGACCCTAAAAGGGATGATAAAAGGTTTACCAGACAAGCTTAGGCGAAGATGGGACATCCTTTTACCCTGCCTTCTGTTTGCTTACAGAGAGGTCCCACAAAAGGGGGTTGGCTACAGCCCTTTTGAGCTTTTGTTTGGGCATCCTGTAAGGGGACCCCTGTGTCTAGTAAGGGAAGGATGGGAGAGACCTCTCAGAGAGACCTCTCAGACAACCCAAACTGGACATAGTAGATTATGTACTTGGCCTACGCTCCAGGATGGCAGAGTATATGAAGAAGGCTTCTAAAAACCTTGAGGCAAGCCAAGAACTCCAAAAAGCTCGGCATGACCAAAAGGCTGTGCTGACTGTGTACCAGCCAGGACAGAAAGTGTGGGTGTTGGAGCCAGTGGCCCCAGCAGCACTCCAGGACAAATGGTCTGGACCCCACACTATTGTTTAACAGAAGGGAGAAGTCACCTACTTGGTGGACCTTGAGACTCCCAGAAGCCCCCACAGGGTGCTTCATGTCAACAGATTGAAGGCATATGTTGACAGGGCAGACATGGGCTTACTCATGGCTACAGATGAGGGGCAGGAGGAAGAGAGTGACCCTCTCCCAGACCTGCTGACTCAGAACCCTGATGATGGTTCAGTTGATGGTGTGGTCTTTTCTGACAGCCTCACTGTCCCATCAGCAACAGGACTGCAGACAAGTTCTACAGGCCTATAGACATATGTTCTCTCTGACCCCAAGTCAGACAAACTGGTGCACCCATGAGGTGGACACTGGTGACAGTCTGCCTGTGAAGAGTAAAATCTACAGGCAACCTGACCATGTCAGGGACTGCATAAAGATTGAGGTACAAAAGATGTTGGAGCTGGGAGTCATTGAACCTTCAGAGAGCCCTTGGGCTAGTCCTGTAGCCAAAACCGCACACCCAAGATGGTAAGAGAGAGATGAGGTTTTGCGTGGATTACAGAGGCCTCAATGCTGTCACTAGGACAGATGCCCACCCAATACCTAGGGCAGATGAGCTCATTGACAGATTGGCAGCTGCCAAGTTTTTGAGTACATTTGACCTGACAGCATGCTACTGGCAAATCAGACTAGCTGAGAGTGCAAAGGCCAAAACTGCTTTCTCAACCCCAGGAGGACATTATCAATTTGTGGTAATGCCCTTTGGCTTGAAGAATGCACCTGCCACTTTCCAAAGGTTGGTGAATCAAGTCCTTACAGGCCTGGATGACTACTGTGCAGCTTATCTTGATGATATTGCTGTCTTTAGCTCCACCTGGGAGGATCACCTGGTCCACCTGAGGAATGTTTTAGAGGCCCTGCAAAAGGCAGGCCTCACTATCAAGGCCACTAAGTGCCAGATAGGGCAGAGCAAGGTTGTGTACCTGGGCCACCTAGTAGGTGGGGGTCAGGTTCAACCACTGGCGAGCAAGATCCAGACCATAAAGAACTGGACTCCTCCAATTACCCAGACACAGGTCAGAGCTTTCTTGGGCCTGACTGGGTACTACAGAAAGTTTGTTAAGAACTAGGGGTCATTATGACACCACTTAATGACTTGACCTCTAAGAAGATGCCAAAGAAAGTTCAGTGGACAGTAAGCTGTCGGAAGGCATTTGATGACCTGAAGCAGGCCATGTGCACTGCACCTATTCTGAAAAGTCCAGACTACTCCAAAGAGTTCATTGTCCAGACAGATGCTTCTGAGTTGGGTGTGGGAGCTGTTCTTTCACAACTGAATATAGATGGTCAAGACCAGCCCACTGCTTTTATTAGTAGAAGGCTGACCCCTAGAGAGAAATGTTGGTCAGCTATTGAGAGGGAGGCCTTTGCTGTGGTTTGGGCCCTGAAGAAGCTGAGGCCATACCTGTTTGGCACTCACTTCAAGATTCAGACAGACCATAAGCCCCTCTTGTGGCTAAATCAGATGAAGGGTGAAAATCCCAAACTTCTTAGGTGGTCTTCACAGTGGAACATAGACCTGGGACTGACCATGCCAATGCAGATTGACTCTCCAGATATTTCCACTTAGAACATGAAGACTCAACTGGTCAAGGTTAGTTTAATGTCCCTAAGTTTGGGGGGGGGGGGGGTGTGTAGGAGAGTAGGGTCTGCTTTCTATGGTCACCCCCACTTTTTGCTTTTGCTTCACTGGTTTTTGACTTAGATGTGGCTGTGGGCCTGCTAATCAGACACACAGCCCAGCTGTTCTCTCTAAATTCATACTATGTACTTTAGGTACATAACCCAATTGGTAAGGATCACTCTCTAGGGCCCTGTACAGTGTACCTTAGGTACCCAGGGCATGGGTGTACCCTAGGTCTACCAGGGGCTGCAGCATGTATTATGCCACCCCTGGCTAGCCTTCCATCATGACACAACTGGCTGATCACTCAGCTGGGGCAAGGTTGTGTAATCACCCCTTGCTTAGGTATAGTATCCCTATACCTGCATTATATATAGACACATGGGTAACCTATCAGTCACTCCTATGGCAGGCCTTAACAATCCTGAAGGCAGAGTGCTTGGTAACATGCAAGATGGTGCTCTAGCATGAGCTGAGCCTGTCTGCAGCTTTCGGAACCATGTCCTTATAGCTGTTCTATGATATAGCCTACCATATACTCTTAAAGTGCCTTATAATCCTCGCGGTTATGGTAACTATGGTTTGGCTTTATCAAAACATGTTGTATAAGGTGTCTAACACTTTGGAATACTACCCCCACACCATTTCTGGCGATGACGATAGTATTCCCCCCTTCTAGAGGGAGAAGACATGCTGAAGACCTACTACCCGGTTAAAGTTAACCAGAGCCCCAGCATCACAAAATGTATGCTGCTGCCACCGACACAAGTCTGACCTCCTGCTGCTGGGAATCCTTCCAGCGAGGGAGGCTTGGACAATAGGTTTCCTGCCTTGGGAGGTGCTAGCACCACCCTAGACAGGACTTAGTGTATTGGGGCAGGGAGGGATGAAAGAAACGAGACGCTGCCTGGGGCACACAAGGTGTCCCATGCATAGTCCGGTTCAAACCGGTGCTGGCGCACTCCAGCCCCAGTCCTGGCGCGAAACTGGACAAAGGGAAGGGGGTGTAACCACCCCCCTCCCTGGTCCCACCCATAGGAGGGACCTAGCAGGTAACCCAGCCCCCCAGATTAGTTTAAGAGTGGGAGCTGAGTCCCTAGGACTTTGGATTATCCTGAAAAACTGCAACTTGAACAGAAACTCTGGACCTTCGACATTCGACTACGGAAGAAGACTGAAGAATCTCCCTTATGGCCAAGGAGTGGCCACCCTGTGCAAACAGGCACCATCAAGCGACCTGCTGTTTGCTTTGCCTAAGTTCTACGAGGAACCGACTGCAGAGCCCGACTAGCGCCTTGACTTCCAGACTTCTCCGACCCTGATCCACATCCACAGCAAAGCTGAGATCCGTGGAGGCGACGAGAGACGTGGGACCGGCTACCTGGGAAAATTGGCTACTTGCTTCCAGCGCAGCTTCTGAGGCATCCTCGAAGTTGTGCTCTGGGGATTGAGAAGCCCCAACCCCGTGCACCATATGCACCGAAGATCAGCCCTCCACACTCCACGAGTTCTGCGTGGGTCCCTTCTACATTTTTCCTGCTCGACGCGTCTGTCCGGTTGCTTGCCCGTTGGCTAGTAGCCTTTGTGACAACGAACCCTTAACTTTCCACCGCTGGTTTGGCTCCTCCAGACTGGCCCTTGCTTCCCTGTGAAAGAGAAGCACCTCAGGCCTTCCTGGTCTGCAACAGAAGCGACTCCTTCATCCTGCGTGGGTTGCGCTTGCCAAGGCTTGTTGGGTCCGAACTCGACATCGACGCCGCCAACAGCAAGAGCCCTCGTGGGACAGCTCGCCTCCTGGTTCTGGTCATCCTCGACGCCTCCTGGTACCCGTGGCTGCTGCGACAAGCTTCACCTCTTCACCTACATCCTCGCGACATCGCCTGGTTCCCTCCTGGTTCCTTCCCGGCTCCTGGCTGGTGACCTAGACTCTGTCTCCTCTGCTTGCAGGTACCCTCCTTCTTGATTCCAATCTTGGGATCCACCGGACACTCTTCACTGACTGCCTGTCAGCATCTTTTCTTCAGGCATCCATGGGAGTCGAAGACGAAACCCGACGCAAGTTCACACCTATGCACCCGCAGCCCGTGGGCTAGGTAACTTGAGTACTCCGGTGCTCACAAGGGTATTGACTATCCTAGGGTCTAGTTTCCAAGTCTCCAACTCCTAGCTCCTTCCGAAGTGTCCTAAAACTCGTTATTTCTAAACATTACTATTTCTATCGACTTTAACGCATTACGCGTGAGTGTTTCCACTCTGCACCTGAATTCCGTGGGCCTCCCACTGCCTAGTAACTGGTAGTATAGTGTAGCCCCAGCGATTACCTAGGCCTAGGCCTAACCTGTGTTCGTGACAGTGGTTCTTATACCACTTACTTAGTATATGGTTTGCGTGGCCCCTAGGGCCTAACTGTATTACTTACCTGTGTGACTTATGTATGCTTAAATAAGACTGTGTTGTACTTACCTCGAATCTCATAAGAGTGCTGAGGGTATTTTGACTAGAATAAATACATTCTATTTTTATATATATCTGTTGTGGTGTCCTTTCATTCGGTATTCAAGGGATTGCAAATGGTATAACAGCTGGCTTCACATGCCATACAGAGTTTAGCCTAAGACTGCTCTTGTCCATGCTACCACTAGGATAGCTGGTCTATAAGGTTGACTTTACAACCAATCACCATAAGGGTTGTTTGGACTGATACAAGGTGTACACTAGAACTAGTGACATCATATATCAGGCCAACTTCTCACAACGTCCACTAGTGCTTCATTAAACTGCAGCACAGGCTCTGAGGAGCTTGCTGATGGTTGGAGCACTTCCAAGGGCTTCGGCCGCCTTGCGCAGCAACACAGAAAATGCAGCACCTTTCTCCGAAGCCACAATCGGAGGAGAGATGAAGCCAGTGTCGGGGAGGTGTCAAGACCACTGGCATCCCCCAACTCATCTGCCCAGTCCTAGGATAACTGGCCCTGCCGGGCCAGAGGGTCCTCAGACCCCTCCCAGTCGTCACCGTCATCAGATTCCTGGTAGAAAGATGGAATGATCGGAGCCGGGCGAAAGATGAAATTGCCACCCATCGGCGTCGGACGTGGCGCCGGTCCGACGCCGGGCCTGGACCGAGACTGAACCGGGGAACGGCGTCGTCCGAAGGTGACGCCGGCGGAGGGGTCGTGAGGTCGACCGGCGTCGTCTGGGATCCAGGCTTGGATCCCATGGGGACCTGCGGCGTCGGGACCGGCGTAGACGACAGCGCCGGAGCCTTCGGCTTGCTAGGCCTCCCAGTCGAGCCCGCGGGGCCCGAAGGCGCGCCGCCAGGTGTCGACGGCGGAGCCAGGCCTCTCATGGCTGAGAGGAAGGCACTGATCTCCGCCGGAGTCGCGTCAGTCCCAGGGACCGGCGGGTATGGGGACGGACGCGACTCCTGCCGCTCTGACGGAGCCGTGTGGGTGGTACCACCCGAACCCTCAGCCGAGTCGCACGACCGGCGAAGGGAGCCCGAAGAGCGATGTCGCCTCTTGGACTACTTACTATGCTTCGACTTACCCAAAGACTTGGAACCGGACGAGTGGTGGTGATGACTGCTGCTCCGCGACCGGTCCCTCGACCTCCTCCTCGACCGGGACCGTGAGCGGCGCGGAGCCGACTGCCGGAACTCCAGGAGCTTGCGGGACCGCTCCCGCCTAGCTTTCGAAGTCAGGGCCGAGCAGTCGAAGAACGACTCGGAATCGTGGTCGGCCCCCAGGCAGTAAAGGCACCGGCGATGGTGGTCCGTAACCGACATTAGTCGGTGACAGGAGTCACAGGGTTTAAAACCAGGCATCCTACAGGCACCAGAGTCAAATCGACAAAAGAGACCAAAAGAGTCAAAAAGTTTAGTAAAAAAATGACTAAAAGGGTATGCTCTTCCCGGATCGGCGCTGTCTGGCGCAGAAAAAAGAAGAACTGACGTCAGCGCGCGAGAGCAGCGTCTAAGTACTCCGACTATGTCATCCCGGCGCAAGATGCCGACGACGGACGTGGAGCCGCAGACGACGCCTAGCGACGCGCAAGGGTATTGCTGACGAAAATCTTTCCGGATCCAGCCTGACGCCTGGGGATATTCTAAGGTGAGGAATCTAACTAACGTGTTTCTTTCAGATAGAAATATATTTATAACTACACTGTGTGGTTCTTTTTCATTTAACCTACACTACAGGACTAGATCAGGTAAAACAGGCCTTCTGAACTAAGCCTGAAGGCTGCTCTCCACAGCTACCACTTAGAGAGTTTCTATGGTTGTCTAAGACCACTAAAATCACTACAAGGGTTGTGTGGATTAGTGAAAGGTGGTTCACTTAAATAAGTGTTCACCATATACTAAGCCAGCCTCCTACACTGCTTTAGAGAGGGCTTGTAAGGTAAAGAAGGACGCTCAGGGGCAGGGGCCCGCTATCCTGTGTAGAGACAACCTCTTGACTGAGGGAAAAAGATGCAGATAGTTACTAAGTCTTAAAGAATGCACTCATAGATGGGTTTGGGTTAACCACTAAACAATACAGGGTTACGTTTAGAGACACACAGAAGGCACACACTCAAGACTAGGTAGATTCTATTGATAGTGCTATTAAGGCTCTGGAAGGCTGGCTTTATGGGAGTAAGGTACATGATTATGAAGGATTGTACAATATACTTATGGGGGGCACATCCTTAACAACTGTCAGAATCAACCACGGCACCAGTACCTGGTGGATTCGGATCTGGGCTTTCCCCAAGAATTGGGAAAGAAAGCAGACAAATGGATTTGCACTTGGTAAAACAAAAGTCTAATGGTGGTGGTGGCCAGAAGAAGCACGATTTTTCTAAGTCACAAGAGAAAGGTGTGGAGAAAATCTAAAGATTAAAAAAAAAGAGTCTTCAGAAGGTCCCCAAAAATCTTCCTCTGGGTGCCAATTCTCTTCCTCCTCCTCTGGTAAGAAACCTTGGTGCTATTAATGTAAAGAAAAAGGCAATAGGGAAAAAGATCTCAGTTGCCTTAAGAGTAGCACCACTACTACTAAACTCCTGAGTGCCCCTAGCAATGGTAGTAGTAGTACACCCAAGAATTTAGCTGGGTTCACCATGGGTACTGTAGTGGGCTCTGGCCTAGTCAGGACACCCACTTAGGTGGTCTTAGTCTGTTATGGTGGCACTGACCTTGCCACTCTTGCTGTAAGTCTCACTAACATGGGCAAATACAGACAACAGCCTCTTATTAATGGTCAGGAAGCTGAAGCTTACAGGGACAGAGGTGCCAGTGTCACTATGGTGACAGAGAAACGTGTGCCTACTGAACAGATTCTACTTGGTCCGATTTACCAAGAGACCAATACTGACAATGCCAGGACAGATCTTCCCATTGCAGTAGTCAATCTCAGTTGGGGAGGGGTAACTGGCCCTAAACGAGTTGTGGTGCCCACGACCTCATGTAGAATGTCTCCTGGTTAATGATTTGGAAAATTCAGCCTGTTCTGAAGTGGAGTTTAGGACCCATGCAGAAATGCTGGGAATGTCAGAAAGTGTATTTGTTATCAATTGGACCTCAGGCCAAGAAGTTAGACACTGAAGGAGCCCTGGATCCTGAAAAAAAGACCAGCCAGCTCCCAAGGGAAGGAGCAGGAAGGGTAAAGATTCATCCTCCTCTCAGACTTCCAGTGAGAATCAGTCTCCTGAGGGAGATGATCTCAGTATCTAGGAAGGAACTGCCCCAGAGGAGCCTGGACCTGAAACAGCAGAGCTACTGGGAGCAGGGGGACCTTCTAGGGAAGAACTGTGTCTGGAGCAGAAGGCCTGCTCCTCTCTTGAACAACTCAGACAGCAAGCTACTGCTGACGAAGCAAGAAAATGCCAGTGGGTCCCAGAGGACTTATTGGGAAGACGGGCTTCTGTATTCTGAGAGTAAAGACCCTAGTCTGTGCCACCAGGAGGTTGGTCATAGGTCAGACGTTTACGGGACTCCAGCGACCATAGCATACCACATTCCCCTCGCAGGACATCTTGGGCAAAGCAAGACTTGGGACAGACTTGTTCCTCACGTTCACTGGCCCAACATGTCTGAAGATACCAGGGGGCTTTGGCGCTCCTGTGTCACCTGCCAAGCCAGTTGTACGTCAGGTGGCACTACAAAGGTCCCCTTAATCCCACCTTCTGTGGTTGGGGTTTCCTTTGAGAGGCTAGGGCTAGACATTGCAGGTCCCTTTAACCCTCCAAGAGCATATGGACATAGTTTTATCCTAGTGGTGGTGGACTATGCCACTAGATATCCAGAGTCTATCCCCCTAAGGGCCACTACAGCTCCAGCAATGGCTAGGGCCCTCCTGGGAATCTTTTCCAGAGTTGGCCTCCCTAAGGAGGTATTGTCAGACATAGGTACTAACGTCATGTCTGGCTGCATCAGATCTATGTGGAAAGAGTGTTGTGTTAACTACAAGTTCACCAAACCCTACCATTTGTAGGGCAATGGGCTTGTTGAAAGGTTCAACAAGACCCTCAAAGGTATGGTCATGGGACTCCCAGAAAAACTCAGAAGGAAATGGATTGTCTTACTACTTTGCCTTCTCTTTGCCTACAGATACGTTCCTCAGAAGAGAGTGGGTTTCAGCCCATTCAAACTTATGTTTGGACATCTAGTTAGGGGTCCATTAGGTCTGGTTAAAAAAGGATGGGAGCAACCTCTCAAACCTCCTAAACAAGACATAGTAGACTATGTACTGGGCCTGCGTTTACGCATGGCTGAGTACATGAAGAAGGCCAGAAAAAACCTTGAGGCCAGTGTAGGAGAGTAGGGTCTGCAATCCTATGATCACCCAGATTTTTTGCTTTTTGCTTCATTGGACCTGCCAATCAGACCCACAGCCTAGCTGTTCTCTATCGAAATTAACACACATGTACATTAGGTGCATCCACTAATTGGAACTGGGCCGCCTCATCAGTCCCTGTATCAGCATACCACAGGTATCCAGGGCATCGGTATACCCAGGGCCTACCAGGGGCTGCAGCATGTATTATGCCACCCCTGGATGGCCGCCCAAATCTGACACAACTGGCTGCACGACAGCTGGGGCAAGGTGGTGTAATCACCCGTTGCTGTAGGTGTAGTATTCCTATACCTAACCCTAAAATGGACACATGGATTCCTATCAGTCACTCCTATGGCAGGCCTTATCAATCCTGAAGGCAGAGTGCGGGGAATCATGTGGGATGGTGCTCTGGCGCGAGCTGAGCCCGTCGACGGCTTGCGGAACCAAGTCCTAATAGCCGTTCCATGGTGACGCGTGCCAACTACCTTAAAATGCATGATAATCCTCACGGTTACTTGCTAACTCTGGCATCGCATCACTCACACATGTCGAGTAAGGTGTCATACAAATTGGAATACGAACCCCTCGCCAATTCTGGCGACGGGGTTAGCATTCCCCCCTTTTAGAGGGGCACAACATGGAAGTAACCTTGAACCCCGGTTAAAGTTGACTCAAGCCTCAGCATCACAAAATGGATGCTGCCACCAGACACAAGTCTGACCTCCTGCTGCTGGGAGACCTTCCAGCGAGGGGAGCTTGGACAAAGGGTTTCCTGTCGAGGGCGGTGTTAGCACCATCCCAGACAGGGTTTGTGTATCCCAGGTAGGCAGGGCTGAAAGGAAGGTGATTGCAAGTGGCACCCCGGTGCTCACTGTGCATAGCCCGGCTCAAACCAGTTTCGGGGGCAACCCTGCCCCTGAGCTGGGGCGAAGCCGGACAAAGGATAGGGGTGTAACCACCCCCCTCCTGGCCCCACCCATAGGTAGGACCTAGTCACGGGCCAGCCCCTTTACCTAGAATAAAGGTAGGAGCGAGTCCCCTTCCCAAATTGTATAATTCTGAATCTTGAACTACTTTCCACGAAAGGAACTCTTGACTATTTCTGAAGACTCTCCCTTGTGGCTAAGGAGTAGCCACCCTGCACCAGCAGGCACCACCTAAGCGCTTGCGGTTTGCTGTACGTCTCTCCCACGGATCAAGACTGCCCAGCTCGACGAGACCCGGGTTCCCTGCCATCTCTGACCTCTACCTACATCGTCAGCCCAGCTGAGATTCGTAGGTGTGACGAGACCTGCGGGACCGGCCATCTTCAGAACCTGCACGACGCTTATCTAGCACGCCCACCGAGGGACCCTCGAGTGAGTGCACCTAGGGTTTGAGAAGCCCTAACCCTGAGCGGCTCCAGCACCGAAGTCTGCCTCCCCAGCATCCACGAGATCTGCGTGGGGGCCCTTCTGCTCCTTGCTGCTCACCGCGTTGTCTGACCACTCGCGGACCGGCTTGTGGCCCTCTTCACGACGCACCACGACAGTCTTTCATCACTGGTCTGGTTGCTCCAGACTGGCTCTTGCTCCCCTTCAACAGAGGAGTACCTCGGACCCTCCTGGTCCACTCCAGACGCCATCTTGACTCCACAGCATGGGTTTGCCACTGCCAAGACCTGCTGCCCCACTCCTGGGCCCAGCATCATCGACAGCAGACACCTTCGTGGGACAGCTCGCCCTCCATCCTGGTCGCCGCCGCGCCTCCTGGTCCGAGGAACAGCCGAGTCCAACGTCATCCACTCACCTGGTCGAGGTGACTTCATCCGGTACCTTCCTGGTACCCACACGATCGCTGGCTAGCGGTTGAGAACTGAGTCCCCTCTGCTTTCAGGTTCCCTTCATCACCGATCCAGGCTTGGATCTCGCTGAACATCGACACTGGTCGCCTGCCAGCAACTCGAGCATCTCGGTGCTCCATCGTAGGTTCACTCTATAAGTGTCCCGTTCCTTTTTCGTTTAGTCCCACTGATCGGATTCCTCCGGAATCAGTAACTTTAAACTTTCTAACGTCTCCCATTCCACTTGCAGTGTAAATGGTTTCGTGCCCTTCGGGCATTTGTGTAAATTTGTGTAAATTGTGCAACCAGAAGTATTTTCCTAAGAGTTTTGTATTGTGCTTAGCTCCCTGACGCATAAAGAGCCAGGGTAGTCTTGTTATAAATAAATATCCTTTATTTTCATAACAACTTGTGTGGTGTCCTTTCACTTGGCGTTCAAGGGGTATATGTGATGGTAAACAGCTGGCTTAACACGCCCTCTAGAGTTTAGCCTGAAGACTGCTCTTGTCCACGCTACTAGGATAGCTGGTCTATAAGGTTGACTTACAACCAATCATCAATAAGGGTCGTTTGGAATGATACACAGTGATCACTAGAATAGTGAGCACTACATATCAGGCCAACTTCTCACATTGGTGAGCAGCGGTTGGGATTTGAGCTTGCTGTTGTTTTACCACACACGTATCCTAAGAACATCAAGTTGAAAGATCACATAAGTACCCAGGTACATATAACTTAACTTAGAATACTCTGAGTTCTACTGAACCAGCTGTTGTAGTGTAACAGGGCTTAGCACACCCTGACTACAACTCTTAGCAAGGGATCAGTAGGTAAACACATAGTGTAGGTAGGTGCATCACTTACACCTCACTAGAAAGCATGTCGGTCCACGGAGAGTCTGCAGAGACTCCCTTAGTGGTCATTGACCCTCCACAGGTCATGTCACGATATGCAGCTCTTAGCTTCACGGAGATGAGACAGCTGTGTGCCTCCAGGAAGCTAAACCAGGGTTCTAACCCTACCATCACATTTCTGATAGGTCTCTTAGAGACTTACGATGCTAGGAGGTCCTCTAACACAGGCCCCCCTAATGCTGATGGGAACATGCCTCCCTTAGAGGGAACCCTTGGTGACCCTGACCTCGACCTCCATGGTGAGGAGGAAGAGGAAGAAGAGTTAGCAGGAGACGAGGCAGACGGAGGTCCCGTAGTAGTCAGTAGGCTCACAAGGACCAACTTAAGCAGGCATGAGAATGGAACTGGGGGAGCCCCGGGCCCACGCTCAAGCAGGCGTAACCTTGGGAACGGACAAGCTAGGTCTCTCTCGAGAGGCTCTAACAGATCTGTTCGAACACATGTTTCTCAGGCATCTTCTCAGAGAGGAATGACGTCCCCTCAGAGAAGGGAGCACGAAGCGAAGATGAGGGAAGTCAATCTGAGGATCGAGCGGGAAGAACTTGCCCTCGCCAAAGAAAGACTTGCCTTGGCCCGAGAGCAGAAATTGAGTGGGTTAGATCCCACTGGTGGCAGCATTCTCATTAGAGAGAAAGACAGGGGTATAGATACTAGACACCTGAGTAAAATAGTGCCCCCCTTTAAACAAGGGGACGACATCCACAAGTGGATAACTGCTTTGGAGAGGGCTTGCACTGTCCAGTGCGTCCCCCCAAGTCAGTGGGCAGCTATACTGTGGCTCTCCTTTGAAGGTAAAGGACGAGACAAGCTCCTCACTACGAGAGCTGAGGATGCTAACAACTACCAAGTCCTGAAGAATACACTGATTGATGGGTTCGGCTTAACCACCGAGCAGTACCGGGTGCTGTTCAGGGACACCCAGAAAATTCAGTCTCAGGATTGGACTGACTTTGTCGATTGTGCCACTAAGGCTTTAGAAGGTTGGTTGCTGGGTAGCAAGGTTACTGATTACACAGGATTGTACAATCTTATCATGAGAGAACAGATTTTAAACAACTGTTAGAACAAATTGTTGCATCACCACCTTGTCGACTCGGAGCTGACCTCTCCCCAAGAATTGGGAAAGAAGGCAGACAGATGGGTCAGAACAAGGGTCAAGCAGAACCAGACTCAGCACCAGGGTGGTCAGAAGAAAGCAGACCAAAAGGGTAGTAACAAGAACGAACAAAATGACCAGAAGTCTTCGACAGGCCCCCAACAAACCAAAGAGGGTGGGGGTCAGGCTTCACAGCAGAAAAAGAAGACTCCAGAAGGCCAGTCAAAAAGGTGGTGCCAATACTGTAAAAGTAAGACTCACTGGTTTAGTGAGTGCATCAAGAAAGGAGGGCAAACTCCTGCCACTGCAGCCCCTAAGGCACCTGCACCCCCTAGTACAGTCAGCAGTGGTAGTGCGCCTCCCAAGGCATTAGTTGGGTTAACCTTGGGAACTGAGGGGAGTGACGACTTAGTTGGCACGCTCACTCAGGCCGTCCTTGTATGTACAGGGGATATGGATATGTCCCCTGATGCCAGTCCCAATACTTTGGGCAAATACAGGCAGACGCCTTTGATCAATGGAAAAGTGGCTCAGGCCTACAGGGATACTTGTGCCAGTGTCACCATGGTGACGCCTAACTTTGTGGACCCTGGACAGATCATGCTAGGTACCGATTACCTAGTGACCAATGCCAGCAATGTCACTACCAATCACAGTATGGCATTTGTTGATTTCTCCTGGGGAGGGGTAAGTGGCCCGAAGAAAGTTGTGGTTAGTTCAGACCTCCCCGTAGAATGTCTGTTGGGCAATGATTTGGAAACGTCACAACGGTCAGAAGTGGAGCAGAGGACTCACATGGAAATGTTAGGCTTGCCAGCACATGTCCTTGCTGTGACCAGGTCACAGGCCAAAAGATGCCCCACTGAACAGGTGCTGGATCCTGGAAGAACGGACCAGACACCATCCAAGAAAAGGAGCAGTAAGGGTAAGGCCTCGCCTTCCCCCTTGCCCCAGGTCGTGGATCAAGTCTCTGAGGAGGCTGACCTTAAAGAACTAAGGGAAACTGAGCCAAAAGAGCTTGAACCTGGTCAGGTTGAGTTTCTGGGCTCAGGGGGACCCTCAAGGGAAGACCTGGGAAAGGCACAGTTAGACTGCCCCTCACTTGAACCCCTCAGACAGCAGGCTGCTGCTGAGGCTGCAGGGAACGCCACAGGTACCCACAAAGTGTACTGGGACGATGGACTCCTGTACTCCGAGGCAAGAGACCCCAGGCCTGGCGCGACCAGGAGGCTGGTCGTCCCCTTGTCTCTGAGAGGTTTCCTTCTTACCTTGGCCCACGAGATTCCCCTTGCAGGTCACTTAGGCCAGAATAAGACTTGGGACAGAATCGTTCCACACTTTCACTGGCCCCACATGTCCGAAGATACGAAGGAGTTTTGTCGCTCCTGTGTCACTTGCCAAGCCAGTGGTAAGTCAGGTGGCACGACAAAGGCCCCCCTCATACCACTGCCGGTGGTGGGGGTACCCTCTGAACGGGTGGGGATCGACATTGTCGGACCAATGGAACCCCAGACAGCATCAGGGCACAAGTTTATACTGGTGGTGGTGGACCACGCCACCGGGTATCCTGAAGCTATTCCCCTTAGGACCACTACAGCACCTGTTGTGGCACGAGCCCTAGTTGGAGTGTTCTCCAGAGTGGGCTTCCCTAAGGAGGTTGTCTCTGACAGAGGGGCAAACTTCATGTCGGGATATCTGACTGCTATGTGGAAGGAGTGTGGTGTCAACTACAAATTCACCACACCCTATCACCCACAATGCAATGGGCTTGTTGAGAGATTCAACAGGACCCTAAAAGGGATGATTCATGGACTACCTGAAAAGCTTCGGCGGAGATGGGATGTCCTGATACCCTGCCTCTTGTTCGCCTACAGAGAGGTCCCGCAGAAGGGGGTTGGCTACAGCCCTTTTGAACTTCTGTTCGGACATCCTGTAAGGGGACCCCTTTGTTTGGTAAAGGAAGGATGGGAGAGACCTCTCAAAAAGCCGGCATCAAACATTGTGGACTATGTGCTCGGTCTCCGCTCGCGGATGGCTGAGTACATGGAAAAGGCATCTAAAAACCTTGAGGCGAGCCAAGAATTACAAAAAGCTTGGCACGACCAAAAGGCTGTCCTGACTATGTATCAGCCTGGACAGAAGGTGTGGGTGCTGGAGCCAATGGCCCCAGCAGCACTCAAAGACAAATGGTCTGGGCCCCACACAATCATTGAGCAAAAGGGAGAGGTCACCTACTTGGTAGACCTGGGAACTCCCCGGAGCCCCCACCGGGTGCTCCGTGTAAACAGGCTCAAGGCATATGTCGACAGGGAGGGCATGGGCTTGCTCATGGCCACAGATGAGGGACAGGAGGAGGAGAGTGACCCTCTCCCGGACCTGCTCTCTCAGAACCCTGACGATGGGTCAGTAGATGGTGTTGTCTTTTGTGGCAGCCTCTCTGGACATCAACAACAGGATTGTAAACAGGTTCTTCAATCCTTTCGACATATGTTCTCTCTGACACCCAGTCAGACCAATTGGTGTACCCATGAGGTCGACACTGGGGACAGTCTGCCCGTAAAGAGTAAAATCTATCGACAGCCTGATCATGTCAGAGACTGCATCAAGACAGAGGTGTAGAAAATGTTGGAGCTGGGAGTCATTGAGCCCTCGGACAGCCCCTGGGCTAGTCCAGTAGTTCTCGTGCCAAAACCTCACACCCAGGGCGGTAAGAAAGAGATGAGGTTTTGCGTGGACTACAGAGGCCTCAATGCAGTCACTAAGACTGACGCCCACCCGATACCAAGAGCAGATGAACTTATAGACCGGTTGGCTTCGGCCAACTACTTAAGTACATTTGACCTGAAAGCTGGGTATTGGCAAATCAGGTTAGCTGAGGAGGCCAAGCCCAAAACAGCATTTTCTACCCCGGGTGGGCATTATCAGTTCGTGGTAATGCCCTTTGGTTTGAAAAATGCACCTGCCACCTTCCAAAGGATGGTGAATCGAGTTCTCACTGGGTTGGACGACTTCTGTGCGGCGTATCTGGTTGATATCGCTGTCTTTAGCTCCACCTGGGAGGATCACCTGGTCCACCTGAGGAAAGTGTTAGAGGCCCTGCAAAAGGCAGGCCTCACTATCAAGGCCACTAAGTGCCAGATAGGGCAGACACAGGTTGTATACCTGGGCCACCTTGTAGGTGGAGGCCAGGTTCAGCCATTGGAGAGCAAAATACAGGCCATCCAGGACTGGGCTCCTCCAACCACCCAGACTCAGGTTCGAGCTTTCTTGGGCCTGACTGGTTATTACCGGAAATTTGTCAGAAATTATGGATCCATTGTGACCCCGCTAAACGATCTGACAAGTAAAAAGATGCCAAAAAAAGTTCAGTGGACAGCGAGCTGTCAAAAGGCATTCGATGACCTAAAGCAGGCCATGTGCACAGCGCCTATCCTAAAGAGTCCAGACTACTCCAAAACATTCATTGTCCAAACAGACGCTTCGGAGTTGGGTGTGGGAGCTGTTCTATCTCAGCTGAATTTTGATGGTCATGACCAGCCCATAGCTTTTATTAGCAGGAGGCTGACCCCCAGAGAGAAGAATTGGTCAGCTATTGAGAGGGAGGCCTTTGCTGTGGTTTGGGCCCTGAAGAAGTTGAGGCCATACTTGTTTGGCACCCACTTCAAGATTCAGACCGACCATAAGCCCCTCTTGTGGCTAAATCAAATGAAGGGTGAAAACCCCAAACTACTTAGGTGGTCCATTTCCCTACAGGGGATGGACTTCACAGTGGAGCATAGACCTGGCACTGATCATGGCAATGCAGATGGGCTCTCCAGGTATTTCCACTTAGAGCAAGAAGACTCACCTGGTCAAGGTTAGCTTATTGTCCCAAAGTTTGGGGGGGGGGTCATGTAGGAGAGTAGGGTCTGCAATCCTATGATCACCCAGATTTTTTGCTTTTTGCTTCATTGGTTTACGACTTTCCCTGGCTGTGGGCCTGCCCATCAGACCCACAGCCTAGCTGTTCTCTCTCGAAATTAACACACATGTACATTAGGTGCATCCACTAATTGGAACTGGGCCGCCTCATCAGTCCCTGTATCAGCATACCACAGGTATCCAGGGCATCGGTGTACCCAGGGCCTACCAGGGGCTGCAGCATGTATTATGCCATCCCTGGATGGCCGCCCAAATCTGACACAACTGGCTGCACGACAGCTGGGGCAAGGTGGTGTAATCACCCGTTGCTGTAGGTGTAGTATTCCTATACCTAACCCTAAAATGGACACATGGATTCCTATCAGTCACTCCTATGGCAGGCCTTATCAATCCTGAAGGCAGAGTGCGGGGAATCATGTGGGATGGTGCTCTGGCGCGAGCTGAGCCCGTCGACGGCTTGCGGAACCAAGTCCTAATAGCCGTTCCATGGTGACGCGTGCCAACTACCTTAAAATGCATGAAAATCCTCGCGGTTATTTGCTAACTCTGGCATCGCATCACCCACACATGTCGAGTAAGGTGTCATACGAATTGGAATACGAACCCCTCGCCAATTCTGGCGACGGGGTTAGCATTCCCCCCTTTTAGAGGGGCACGACATGGAAGTAACCTTGAACCCCGGTTAAAGTTGACTCAAGCCTCAGCATCACAAAATGGATGCTGCCACCAGACACAAGTCTGACCTCCTGCTGCTGGGAGACCTTCCAGCGAGGGGAGCTTGGACAAAGGGTTTCCTGTCGAGGGCGGTGTTAGCACCATACCAGACAGGGATTGTGTATCCCAGGTAGGCAGGGCTGAAAGGAAGGTGATTGCAAGTGGCACCCCGGTGCTCACTGTGCATAGCCCGGCTTAAACCAGTTTCGGGGGCAACCCTGCCCCTGAGCTGGGGCGAAGCCGGACAAAGGATAGGGGTGTAACCACCCCCCTCCTGGCCCCACCCATAGGTAGGACCTAGTCACGGGCCAGCCCCTTTTCCTAGAATAAAGGTAGGAGCGAGTCCCCTTCCCAAATTGGATAATTCTGAATCTTGAACTACTTTCCACGAAAGGAACTCTTGACTATTTCTGAAGACTCTCCCTTGTGGCTAAGGAGTAGCCACCCTGCACCAGCAGGCACCACCTAAGCGCTTGCGGTTTGCTGTACGTCTCTCCCACGGATCAAGACTGCCCAGCTCGACGAGACCCGGGTTCCCTGCCATCTCTGACCTCTACCTACATCGTCAGCCCAGCTGAGATTCGTAGGTGTAACGAGACCTGCGGGACCGGCCATCTTCAGAACCTGCACGACGCTTATCTAGCACGCCCACCGAGGGACCCTCGAGTGAGTGCACCTAGGGTTTGAGAAGCCCTAACCCTGAGCGGCTCCAGCACCGAAGTCTGCCTCCCCAGCATCCACGAGATCTGCGTGGGGGCCCTTCTGCTCCTTGCTGCTCACCGCGTTGTCTGACCACTCGCCGACCGGCTTGTGGCCCTCTTCACGACGCACCACGACAGTCTTTCATCACTGGTCTGGTTGCTCCAGACTGGCTCTTGCTCCCCTTCAACAGAGGAGTACCTCGGACCCTCCTGGTCCACTCCAGACGCCATCTTGACTCCACCGCGTGGGTTTGCCACTGCCAAGACCTGCTGCCCCACTCCTGGGCCCAGCATCATCGACAGCAGACACCTTCGTGGGACAGCTCGCCCTCCATCCTGGTCGCCGCCGCGCCTCCTGGTCCGAGGAACAGCCGAGTCCAACGTCATCCACTCACCTGGTCGAGGTGACTTCATCCGGTACCTTCCTGGTACCCACACGATCGCTGGCTAGCGGTTGAGAACTGAGTCCCCTCTGCTTTCAGGTTCCCTTCATCACCGATCCAGGCTTGGATCTCGCTGAACATCGACACTGGTCGCCTGCCAGCAACTTCTTCTTTCAGGCTCCTGAGACTACAACGAGGACTCCCGACATCTTGCTGAACCCCACGCAGCCGCAGCCTCTGGGCTAGGTAACTCGAGCATCTCGGT
Source organism: Triturus cristatus (assembly GCF_964204655.1). NCBI lineage: Eukaryota > Metazoa > Chordata > Amphibia > Caudata > Salamandridae > Triturus > Triturus cristatus. Next base: position 736,143,659 of record NC_140586.1, on the reverse strand, counting down.
GCTCCATCGTAGGTTCACTCTACAAGTGTCCCGTTCCTTTTTCGTTTAGTCCCACTGATCGGATTCCTCCGGAATCAGTAACTTTAAACTTTCTAACCTCTCCCATTCCACTTGCAGTGTAAATGGTTTCGTGCCCTTCGGGCATTTGTGTAAATTGTGCAACCAGAAGTATTTTCCTAAGAGTTTTGTATTGTGCTTAGTTCCCTGACGCATAAAGAGCCAGGGTAGTCTTGTTATAAATAAATATCCTTTATTTTCATAACAACTTGTGTGGTGTCCTTTCACTTGGCGTTCAAGGGGTATATGTGATGGTAAACAGCTGGCTTAACACGCCCTCTAGAGTTTAGCCTGAAGACTGCTCTTGTCCACGCTACTAGGATAGCTGGTCTATAAGGTTGACTTACAACCAATCATCAATAAGGGTCGTTTGGAATGATACACAGTGATCACTAGAATAGTGAGCACTACATATCAGGCCAACTTCTCACAGCCAGCCAGTAGCTTTCGAAAGTTTGGCATGTCCAAAAGGCTGTAATAACTCTTCACCAGACAGGACTCAGACAGTGTGGGTGTTGGAGCCTGTGGCACCAGCAGTTCTCCAAGACAAGTGGAGTGTCCCCTACATCAAACATGGAAAGAAAGGCAAGGCCACTTACTTAATGGACCTAGGCACTCCAAGAAATCCACACATGGTACTTCATGTGAATCTCCGGAAACCATTTGTTGACAGGGCAAACATGAGCTTGCTCATGGCTACTGATGAGGGACGGGAGGATGAGAGTGACCTTCTCAGACAGCCTCACTGATCATTAGCAAGCTGATTGAAGACAAGTTCTGAGTCAGTTTCTTGGTCTCTTTTCTCTGACATCCAGTAAGACTACCTGGTGTACCCATGAAGTGGACACAGGCAAAAACCTGCCTGTAAAGAGTAAAATTTACAGACAGCCTGACCATGTCAGAGATTGCATCAGGAAGAGGTCCAAAAGATGCTGGAGGTAGGGTCATTGAGCCTTCAGATAGTCCTTGGGCTAGTACTGTAGTGCTGGTGCCAAAACCTCACACCCAGGATAGTAAGAGAGAGATCAGGTTTTGTGTTGACTATAGAGGCCTCAATGCAGTCACTAAGACTGATGCCCTTCCAATTCCAAGGGTAGATGAATTGATTGCTACTTTGGCCTCTGCCAAGTAGCTAAGTACATTGGACCTGACTGCTGGTTATTGGCAGATCAGACTCTCAGAGGATGCCAAACCAAAGACAGCATTTTCAACCCCCAGTGGGCATTATCAATTGACTGTGTAGCCTTTCGGTTTGAAAAATGCGCCTGTCACATTTAAGAGACTTTGAATAAAGTCATAATAGGTCTGGAAGCCTATAGTGCAGCATATCTAGGTGATATAGCTGTCTTTAGCTCCACCTGGTCCACATCAGAAATGTACTTGAGGCACTACAGAAGGCAGGGCTCACTATCTAGGCCAGGAATTGCCAGAAAGGGCAGAGCAAGGCTGTGTACTTGGGCCATCTCGCAGGTGGAGGCCAAATTCAACCACTGGAGGGGAAAATTCGGACCACTGTGTGACTGAATTGCTCCCACTACACAGACTCAGGTCAGAGCTTCCTTGGGCCTGACTTTGTACTCCAGAAGATTTGTTAATGTTTATATATCCATAGTGACAGCCCTTACTGATCTCACCTCAAAGAAAGAAAATGCCTAAGAAAGTTCAGTGGACAGTTAGCTGTCAGAATGACCTAAAACAAGCCATGTGCTTAGCACCCATTATGCAAAGTCTTGACTACTCCAAACCATTCATTGTCCAGGGAGATGCTTCTGAGATAGGGATAGGTGCAGTATTGTCACAACTTAATGCAGAGGGCCAAGCTCAACCAGTAGCTTTTATCAACAGAAGGTTGACCCACAGGGAGAGGAGTTGGTCAGCTATTGAGAGGGAGGCCTTTGCTGTGGTCAGCAGGAAGAGGAGAACCTCAGAAAGGAGATCCACAGCCTTTGCTGCGCACCATGCCACAAATGTGTTCCATCTGCAGTTGTATATCGTCTAAGTGGAGGGACGCCTGGCTGCCAAGAAAACATCACAGACTTTAGGAGGAAGGTCAAAGGCTGTCAACTGTCGCCGCTCAATCTCCACGCAAGGTGGTGGAGGCTGTACAGGTTCAGGTGGACGACCGTCCCCTGTTGCTGCGACAGACGATCCTCCTGAAGAGGCAGTCGGATTTGAGGATCGAAGGCCATGTATAATAGCTTGGGATACCAGACTCTTCGTGCCCAATCTGGAGCCACAAGAATGATTGGGGCCCGGCCGCACCTGATGATCTTCAGCACTCTGGGCAGAAGTGGTATAGGCAGAAAGGTGTATAGAAGCGACTATGCTACTTACCAGTATGCATCTGTTCTTGGCATGTAGGGCTGCTGACATTCATATCTGTGCATAGATCGCCGCCTAGTGTTGGGTCCGGATGATTGCAGATTGTTTCTTGGAAGAGTCTTCGAAGTATCACGAGATAGGTGGCTCCTCCCCTGGACTACAGTGCGCATGGGCATCCCCTCCATCCTTAGATTGTTTTTTGCCATTGTGGCATAGATGGAGTATAATACAGTGAATGATGACCATGCTAACCAGTGATTACTGAATGCTACAGCTGCTACAGGCGCCAGGGAGGAGGGTGGGCGATATGAATGTCAGCAGCCCTACATGCCAAGAACAGATGCATACTGGTAAGTAGCATATTCGGTTCGAGGCATGTGGGCTGCTGAATTCATATCTGTGCATAGATTACATATAGGGCTCCCGGTTTTATGGTATTTATTTTTTTGCCATTTCCGTCTGTATTTATCCATATTTATTTTTTGGGCATTTTTTCTGTATTTATCCACATTTATTTTTGCCACAAGCAGAAGGCAACGCTGCAGCTAGTATTTTTCCACATTTATTTAAATTGACAATGCACACATGCATTTGGTTGTTCTTGGTCAACACAATACATTAATCTGAAAACTTTGCAATTCGCAGAATGTCCCAAACACGCTTAAAAGTGCTATCACAAGCCATTTGTCTCAGAGCTTTGCCGTTTCTGTCATCTGCAGAGAGTGCTGTATCCTCTGCCCCACTGAACACCATACTGTCCCACTGAGATAAACTCACACTCCCTTCAGCTACAACCCAATTGTGCCCTGCTATAAACACCTAGAAGCAACTCTATTCAAACTATGCACTAGACCAGAGTAATTTGCTGCATGAAAAAAGTAACAACATTCTGGAAAAATCAAACACTCATAGGGAATACAACTTAAAGCTTTTACACTTATTATTCAGAAAGCTAAGGACATGAAAAGAAAAGTAGCGCTAGACTGGCAAACTCTGTAAGGTGGCGCTAATGTGTTTGGGTGTGAATAAAACCAATCTGGCCACTTTGCGACGACTCTGTCTTGTTTTATTCAGTTATGTGTTTATTGTTCGTATTTTAAAACCTTTTTTCTCCTCCTGAGGCCGCGTTTTGGAATAGAAACATGTCAGGAAAAGACTTTTGTAAGACGTGTCCTCTTTTTTTGGATCCATTTCACTGGGGAACGAATGACGAGAGGAAAGAACAGTCACGGTTTTCTACAAGTGAGGAGGAGCACGACAAAGAGAGGGAGGAAGAGGAAAAAAGAGGGGGGGCAGCAGAATTGGACATTGTCCTTGTCCAGGCAAGAAGGAAGAGACAGCAATGGCTATGAGCAATGCAGTCAGGTCACAAACTCTGCAAAGACTGTTTCTGAGTCTCACTTACACCCTCTTCCCTGTATGTGTGTCTGACTGAGCCCTGCCTTCCAGCGCAGCCCGGGCTGAAAAGTCAAGGATCCGGTTTCTTCTCTCTGCTGCCCACTACCGTGTCGACACAAATAATGCGCAAAATAAGCTTTTCCCAGGCATGTATACCAATATAGGCGTGAGGTACGAAAAGGGCTTTTTCTTCCGACCTTTGGCCTTTCACAAGGTGCGCTGAACCATAGCTTGTAGACGCTCTAATTACAACTGATATGTTAATTAATAATTGAATTATAAATAATTTGATATATGTAATAATGCATATTGAATGAGAATGGTACAAATTTCCTGTCAGTGTGGTGGATTAGCCTAGATAAATTTTACTCTGCTTACCACTGGCCGTTTTTTCATCTCTGGGTGTTGCCTAAAGAACACAATGCGTATTACAGCAAATGTGAGCACTTCGAGAAAGAAACACAATTTGCAGCACAAATCTCTCCTTGGTTGTTATTCAATGTTCCAGGCTATGACGTACGGTGGCTCTCACTCGGAGAAATAAACAACTCGTGCCCAAAGACAACAGCAATAAAGAGACAGGCATAATACAGAGATATCTCTGTTGCCATCTTGCAGTCACTGTGGTGACTCATTAACAGTTCCTGTAGCCGGTCCGCTTACCCATTACGAACTGATGTCCAGCTCTTGTGCAATGTGGCTGTAATTGGATGGATGCCGTTTCCTGCAGGGAATGTAGTATTTTTGGATTTTAATAGCTCATTAGGTATTTATTCATTTTACTTAAGAAACCCAGCCATTTGTGAAAAATGGGTCTTTAAAAGAGAAATTGAAGTGCTCCAGTTTCAATCCGAGAACCTGTATACAGGATTCTTCTGCACTGCAGACTTTTGTTGTCAGTTGACTACCCCCTGTCCACCCCAGGCGTGTCTGCGAGAGTGAGAGCTCAGCCCGAGCCAAGGGAGGGGGGCTGAATGCGCTATGTGTGAGAGTGATTAACTTCGCACAGGTGGGGCGCTGAGAACAATGCAGGCCTAATGGCGCTAGCAGCCACAGATCATCCAGGAGCACAGAAGCGCTGCAAAATGTGCTAGTATTTTCCCGTTTTTACATATAAATACAGACAAAGGAAAACTTGTTTTCCGTCTGTATTTATATGTAAAAATCCGTTTAAACGGAAAACCGGGAGCCCTAATTACATAGCAGTCCCTCCCTTTAGCGGCGGCTACCCGTGCCAGCTGCAGCAGTCTGAAAAAGAGTTTTGAGAACAGCCTGTCCTACAGCAGCTTGCTGTGTTGAGTGTACATCTACACAGTAGTGTTTGGTAAAGATATGTATAGTGGACCATGTGGCTGCTCTACATATCTCCTCTAGAGGAATATTTCCCAGGAAAGCCATGGAGGCCCCCAGTTTTCGTGTGGAGTGGGCTCTTGGAGGAATTGTTAGTGTGCGCTTAGCTTTGTGATAGCAAATCTGTATACACTTGACGATCCACCTAGCTATTCCTGCTTTGGAAATGGGGTTGCCTTTGTGCTGTGGAGAGAAGGCAACAAACAGTTGTTTTGTCTTCCTGAAACTTTGTGTTCTATCAATATAGTACATGAGAGCTCTTTTTATATCAAGTGTGTGGAGCATTCTCTCTGCTACATTCTCAGGATTAGGATAAAACACAGGCAGTTCTATGGATTGGTTCATATGGAACTGCGAGATTACCTTGGGCATGAAAGTAGGGTTGGTGCGTAGTACTACCCTGTTTGCATGAACCTGTATAAATGGCTCTTGAATGGTTAGTGCCTGAAGTTCACTAACTCGCCTTAGGGAAGTAATGGCAACTAGGAAAGCTACTTTCCATGTTAGAAATTGAATCTCACAAGAGTGTAGAGGTTCAAAAGGTGGTCCCATCAGTCTGGTGAGGACCACATTAAGGTTCCAGACTGGTGAAGGGGGGTGTCGTGGAGGAATCACACATCTGAGTCCTCCAAGAAAGCTCTGATGGCAGGCACTTTGAACAGAGAGAGGTGCTGCCTATTCTGAAGGTAAGCTGCCAGAGCGGTTAAATGTATACGGATGGAATTGTATGCTAGATTGCATCGGTATAAGTGTAATAGATAACAGATAATGTTTTGCGTTGATGCATCCAGCGGATTGATGTCATTATTTTTACAATAAATGACAAATCTTTTCCACTTAGCCGCGTAGCAGGCTCTGGTAGTGGGTCTCAGTGCCTCCTTGATGATATTCATACATTCTGGAGGCAAGTTTAGGTAGCCAAATTCTAAGATCTCAGGAGCCAGATCGCCAGGTTCAGCTGTTGCGGATCTGGGTGCTGAATCTCGCCATGGCTCTGCGTTAAAAGTGTGGGTGTGAGCCGTAGCCTTTGATGCGGTACCATGGAGAGTTCCAGAAACGTGGTGTACCATGGCTGACGTGCCCACGTTGGAGCAACCAGGATGAGAGTCATCGAGTGTTGCTTGAGTTTGCGTGCCACCAGCGGTATTAACGGTGCTGGGGGGAAAGCGTACGCAAATTTGCCGGACCAGTTCATCCTTATTGCATTGCCCTGCGACTGTGGATGTGGGAACCTGGCGGCAAAGCTTTGGCATTTTGCGTTTTCCCTTGTGGCGAAGAGGTCTATCTCTGGATGACCCCACTGCTGGAAGTACGGTTGGAGTACTGATGGATATATCTCCCACTCGTGCATCTGGTAGCTGTGTCTGCTGAGCAGGTCTGCCATCTGGTTGTCTTTGCCCGGGAGGTGTTCCGCCATGAGGAAGATGTTCCTCTGAATGGCCCACTTCCACATGCTCTGAGCCAGATGAGACAACAGTGGAGAGTGTGTTCCTCCCTGCTTCTGTATGTAGTACATGGCAGTCATGTTGTCTGTTCCGATCAACACGACTTTGTTGCACAGGTGCAGTTTGAATGCTTTCATGGCTAGGAAGATTGCCATCAGTTCCAGAATGTTGATGTGCATCTTCTTTTGCTGTGTCGTCCATAGTCCCTGCACTGTGTGATTGAGTACATGAGCTCCCCATCCCTGGAGAGACGCGTTCGCCGTCAGTAGATCTGTGGCACAGGCTCCTAGAACGGTCGGCCCTTGCAAAGGTTTTGTGGATTCCACCAATGCAGAGAGTTGTATGCCCGACCGCTCACCAACACTAGGTCTTTTAATTGTCCGTGGGCCTGATTCCACTGGCGTGCCAAGCACTCCTGAAGCGGGCGCATATGTAATCTTGCGTGCGGGACTATGAAGATGCAGGAGGCCATCATGCCTATCAACTGTATAAACACTCTTGCTGGGAGTGAGTGTTGAGGTCTGAATTTCTTTATGAGCAACTGAATGCTGTTGATCCTGACTGAATTTGGTTGTGCCGTGGCTGCCAGAGTGTCTATGGTTGCGCCTAGGTACTGCTGTACGTGGTTGGGTTGAAGGTGGGACTTTGGATAATTCAGTGAGAAGCCCAGGCTGTGAAGAAGGTGAATGGTGTGGGACATGTGGCTGGCTCAGTGCTGGGCCGACTTTCCTTGGACAAGCCAGTCGTCCAGATAAGGATAGACATGTATGTGTTGTCTCCTTAAGTGTGCCGCCACTGTAGCCAGGCACTTGGTGAAAACTCTGGGTGCTGTAGTCACCCCGAAAGGGAGGACATTGTACTGGTAATGCTGATTGAGAACAGTGAACCTGAGATACTTTCTGTGTGAGGGGTGTATGGGTATATGGAAATACGCATCTTTGAGGTCTAATGTTGCGAGAAAGTCTCCCTGACTGAGCAACGGTAGTACTTGTTGCAGAGTGAGCATGTGAAAATGCTCTGACAGAATGTAATGGTTTAGAGCTCTTAGATCTAGTATGGGTCTGAGAGATCCATCTTTTTTGGGGATCAGAAAATACAGTGAGTACACCCCTGATCCTCGTTCCTTTGCAGGCACGAGTTCTATGGCTCCTTTTTGGAGCATACCCAGAACTTCCTGTTGGAATAAGTGCAAGTGCTCTGCGGACATATGATGGTGTCTTGGTGGTACGTTGGGTGGAGGGGACATGAACTCTAGACAATAACCGTACTGGATAATTTCTCTCACCCACCTGTCTGTAGTAATGGATTCCCAGACTGGCAGGAACTGTTGGAGTCTCCCCCCGACAGGTGTTACGTGGTCGGGGGGCAGTGACAAGGCGTCACTGTTTGTTGGTGGCGGAGGACCTGGAGCTGTTGCTCCACGGCCTCTGCCTTTGACGTTGTTTCCACGGTATCCACCTCTATTATTTTTATTATAGGTGGTCTGTGTACCTCCTTTAGTGTACTGCGACTGTTGGGAGTTTTGGCTTTTAGCTGGTCCTCTGTTGCTGGAGCGACGAAAGGACCCACTCCGAAACTGCTGTGATTGCAGAGCCCCCATAGACTTTGCAGTCTCCGTATCCTTTTTGAGTTTCTCTAGGGTGGTGTCAACTTCGGGGCCAAAGAGGGAGTTAGGGTTGACAGGTTGATTAAGTATAGTTGTTTGCATTTCTGGTTTGAATCCAGAGATTCTTAACCAAGCATGCCGTCTTAACATGACGCTGGTGTTAATAGCCCTAGCTGCAGTGTCAGCTGCGTCAAGAGCGCACCTAATGGAAGCGTTGCTTATGAGCTTCCCTTCTGTAATTAGTGACTCTGCTCCTTCTTTATACTGATCCGGGAGGTGCTGTAGCAGTGTCTCTAGGGTATCATAATTTGCCCTGTCGTATCTAGCCAGAAGTGCCTGAGTGTTGGCAATTCTCCAGATGTTAGCTGCCTGTGCAGCAACCCTCTTTCCTGATTTTTCCAAGACCTTAGACTCTGTCTGGGGGAGGAGCATCACCCGTTGTCTGTGAGTTGGCTCTCTTCCGAGCATTGGAAACCACCAATGAGTCTAAAGGCAACTGTCCTTTTATGTAGGCAGGGTCCACAGGAGCTGGCCTATATTTTTTTTCAATTCGAGGGTTAAGGACTCTCGCCCTTGTGGTCTCCTTAAAAATGTCATTAGCTTGTTTGAGGACCCCCTTCAGCATGGGCAGAGTTTTGACAGATCTTTCTGAGGTAGAGAAGGTATCCATTAGAAAGTCGTCCTCAATAGGATCAGTGTGGAGCTGTACGTCATGATTGTTGGTGGCTCTTTCAATTAAGGCATTGAAAGCAGCCGTATCCTCCGTAGGAGACGTTTTCACCACATATGCCTGTATGTCTGGAGCAGTATGTGGGTCCCCTGCATCAGTATTGTCCACCCAAGGTTGGTTTAGGTCTTCAGGGTCAGTGTCCATAGGATAAGTGCCCTCTATATCATCAGCATCTCCAGCATCCACATTAGAGTGTGTGGGTGAGAATGACTGAGGTTCTGTGGCACAATATTGTAGTTGTTCCACTAGAACTGGTGATGTGGTTCTTTTTTTCTTTAATGGAATTTTGTAGGGCTCCATTGGTGTCTCTGTTACTATTTTCCGTTTGAACATGGAAAGTCTACCAGTATTGGCGTCGATAAAGTGCCTGGGATCCTCATCGTCGTGAGGTATCGCAACAGCTCTCTTTTCCGTTTGAATTCCTGTCGGTGCCTCGACATTTTTCGTCGGCTCGATAGGTTCTTGTGGGTCGAGACCCTTCTTGGCGTCGAACATTTGTGGTCGCACCGCTGGTGGGAGTCCGAACTTGATGTGCGTCGACGCGACATGAACCGCGCTGACCGCTTTTGGCTGCGGGGCCGTTTTTGCGCCAATCATGGAAGCTTTGGTTTGGATGCGTGATAACGACTCCGACACCTTCTGCTTTACAAAGGGAGACGGTGGCGTGGATTGGACACGGTCCTTCGACGCCTTTTTCGTTGTGGCATCAAGCCCCGTACCAGATGTCGTTTTCTGGACACGAAGACTGGAATGGGGTGGCTCACGAGGGCCGCTCTCCATATGTGTGTCGACGCTCCTTGGCGTCGATATTTTCGGGTCGGCAACCTTGACCTTGATCGTAGGTGCCGCCTTCGGCTCGACGTTCGCAAGACTCCTTTCGGCGTCGACAGCCTTCTTTGGTGTCTTCGGCTCCGAGGGCTTCGAGGCCTTGTTGCCGTGTAGAGACTCTTTCACTTTCGGTTTCGCTTTCGGTGCCGTTGCCTTCAGTTTCGATTCTCGTTGATCGAGTGATGGCGCTTTCGATACCGACGGCTCTTTAGGATAGTTCGGCGCCGGGCATTTATGCGGGGCGGAAGAACGAGAGGAATGATTTTGGGTAAGGCCTTGTGGCGATCCCGCGACCTGAGCCTTATCGAGTGTCTCTTTGGGCCCTGAGTGGACCTGTGGGCGTAGCTCCTCTTCCGAGCTATCCTCCTCGGCCCCAAGGGCCTCTCCGTCGTTTCCTACCTGTTCGACGACTTCATCTTCCTCTTCATCTAGAATATGTTCGTCCTCGGCATCATAGTCGGATTCACGCTCCGACACCGGATCCGATATCTCTCCTTGAACTTCAAAGTCCACGACCTCCTCATCTTCGGTCCCGAAGATGTTGTCCGGGTTTGGCGCTGCTTTCTGCGCCTCGAGCCGAGCTGCTCGACGAATGCGAAGTGTTTTCTTCGATCGAAACCTGGAGCACGCCATACAGGTGGCTTCGTCGTGGTTTGGAGGGAGGCACTAGTTGCACACCGGGTGCACGTTGAAGCGAGCATATTTAGCGTTGCAAAGAGGGCAACGCTTGAAGGGGCTATTCGATGTCTTTGGTTCCATCGTCGATCTTGATCGGCTCTGACATCGAAGGGCAAATGGCTAACTTCGAAGAAGATACTCGGCGCCGAACGAAAACGATACCGATGAGTAATAGGCCTAAATACTCTAAGAGCTAAGATTAGGACATCCGAACCCAATGGCGGAAAAAAACAATCTAAGGATGGAGGGGATGCCCATGCGCACTGTAGTCCAGGGGAGGAGCCACCTATCTCGTGATACTTCGAAGACTCTTCCAGGACAACAATCTGCAATCATCCGGACCCAACACTAGGCGGCGATCTATGCACAGATATTAATTCAGCAGCCCACATGCCTCGAACTCTGCAACTCCACTCATGATGAAAAGCGTAGCCTAACAAGTGCGGCATTGGACATTCCAATGCACAGAATTGCTGACATTGCGCGTTCTCTTCGTTGGCGAATAGATTTAACCAAGGCTCTCCCCACTGTTGAAAAAGACCTTGCACCACCTCCGAGTGAAGAAGCCATTCGTGATCCATCATGTACCTGCAGCTGAGTTCGTCCGCCCTGGCGTTCAGCGAACCTGCCAGGTGTTGAACCACCAGGGATATGCCCTGATGTTCCAGCCATGTCTAGAGATGGAGAGCCTCTTGACATAGGGTCCACAAACCCACCCCTTCCTGTATGTTGCAGTACCACATGGCGGTGGTGTTGTCTGTGAACACCTGCACTACTCTTCCCCGGAAAGAGGGAAGGAATGCTTTCAGCGCAAGACGGATCGCATAAGCTCCATAAGGTTGATGTGGAGCCCGGACTCCGCTGGAGACCAGAGGCCTCTGATCTCTGTCTCTCCCATGTGGCCGCCCCACCGTAGAAGTGATGCATCCGTCGCCACCGTGTACTCCGGTTGCAGAAGGGAGAGGAATCTGTCGTTGATCCAATCCTGGTTTGTTAGCCACCACTGCAATTGACGTGCAGTGCCCTCTGAGATCTGAAAGCAATCGGACAGATTCCCCTGATGCTGTGCCCACTGGAACTCCAGGTTCCACTGCAGAGCCCACATATGCCACCTGGCATGCTCTACCAGCAGGATGCAGGAGGCCATGAGGCCCAGCAGCCTCAGGGTCATTCTGATTGAAACCAGAGATAAAGGTTGAAAGATCGGAATCATAGCCCAAATATCCCGGACTCGCTGCTCCGGAGGATAAACGAGAAACTGCATTGTGTCCAGAACCGCGCCGATGAAAAGCAGCTTCTGAGAGGGAGTAAGGTGTGACTTCGGCACGTTCAAAGTGAACCCCAGCGAGATGGGAGACGACAGCCTGGGGCGAGCCTGCCTTCAACAGCCAGTCGTCGAGATAGGGGAAGACTGGAACAGCTGATCTGCGATGACTTTCGTGAACACCGAAGGGCACAGGTAAGGCCAAAGGGGAGCACGGTGAGCTGAAAGTGCTCGTGGCCTACCGTGAACCACAGAGAACGCCGGTGGGCGTGCCGGATGGGGATGTGAAAGTAAGCGCCCTGCAAGTCCAACGCTACCATCCAGTCTCCAGGGTCGAGGGCAGACAGAACTTGAGCTAGTGTCAACAATTTAAACTTCTCCAGGGGAAGCAGTTGACGTCCCTGAGATCCAAGATAGGACGCAGGCCTTTGTCCTTCTTGTACACCAGGAAGTAGTGGGAATAGTAACCACAACCTACTTCTGGGGAAGGAACTCACTTGATGGCTCCCTTGGCCAAGAGTGCTGCAACTTCCTGTTGGAGAAGGGCCAGATGATCCTCCAACATGCGATGGTGCTGAGGAGACATGGATGGAGGGGGTAGTCTCAAAGGGGAGGGAGTAGCCCCTTCGGACTATCTGCAAAACCCACCTGTCCGACCTGATGGTGCGCCAGTGGGAGAGGTGATGGCGAATCCTGCCGCCCACTGGCGATTGGTGGCCCTGAAAGGTCGGAGTACGAGGGTTTGGAGGCTGCTGCAGAGGGGGCTATGGTGGACTGGCCCGCCCGCTGGCCCCCTAGACCCACGGCGGTGGATCCCATGTCCCCGGCTGCGCAGGGGCTGAACAGCTTTCGCCAGCCTGTGGCTCTGGGTGGGACGTGGCGGGGCATCCCTTCCATAGCCACGAAAGGGTCGAAAGGCAGATTGTGCAGGGCGGGTGGTGGAGAGGACCAAGGACTTGGCCGTAGCCAGAGAGTCCCTAAAGCGCTCCAGCGCGTCGTCTGCCTTATCGCCGAACAGGGGACGGCCATCAAAGGGCATTTCCATAAGAGTAGCTTGGGCAACCCCTGAAAAACCATTGGACCTCAGCCAGTCGTACCTTCGAAGAGCTACCGACGTGGAAATCGTCCTGCCTAGCGAGTCGGCGGTGTCCAGTCCACAGCGAATAGTAAACTTTGCTGTGTCTCTCCCCGTGGCAACTGCAAGGGAGAGTACGGCCCGGGCCTCCTCCAGGCACGGTGGCATCACTTTCGCCACCGTATCACACACAGAGTGGGTGTAACTGCCCAACAGAAATGCAGTGTTTACCGACCGCAATTCCAAGCTGGAGGTAGAAAACATCATCTTCCCAAGGTGGTCCAGCTTTTTGGATTCCCTATCAGGTGGTGCGTTAGGGAATGCGCCTTTGGACGTGGAGGCTTGGATCACCAAGCTCTCATGGGAAGGGTGTTGGGAGATGAAAGAGGAGGAGCCCGGCGGTGGCGTCCGGCGATTATCCTGTTCACAGGAGCTCCTGTGTTGGGCCTGGACCAGGTGCCCAAAAGGATGTCAATGAGGGATTCATTGAACTGCAGCAGGGGCTTTGAAGAGCTTGCCGCCGGTTGAAGTACCTCTGTCAGGAGGTTAGTCCAGACCGTCATCGTAGGTAGCTCGAGGTTGAGAGCCTCGGCCGTCCTACGCAACACCACTGCGTAAGACACTCCCTCCTCCGTAGCCACGGTAGGAGGAGACAACATGCCATGGTCTGGGGAAGTATCCAGTCCACTGGCATCCCCCAACTCCTCTCGCCTGTCTGGATCATAGTCTAACTGGTCAGTTAAAGGGTCTCCAGACCCTTACCAGTCCTTCTCACCCTCCTCTGGTTGCCAATCTGGCCTAAAAGAACTAGGGTGGAACAAGGGCACAAAAGTACCCATTGGCGCCGGAACCGGCATCTGTCGACACCGGTCTGGCTCCGTGTCCACGTCAGGGCGGAGGCCGGAGTCGATGCCGGCTGGGGACACAAGCGGTGTCAGCTGCGGATGTGGTGCCGATGGAGTCGGCGACAGGGGAGGTGTAGTCAGGTCGACTGGTGCCGATCCAGGCCTGGATTGAAGGGGACTCTGCAGTGCCGGGGGCAAAGCTGCCGGCGTCAAAGACCCAGGGCCCCCAGCAGAGTCGGCAGGGCCCGAAAGCACGCCAGCAGAGTCGGACTGCCCAAAGATGGCATGCATCGCTTCGTAGAAACTCCGAAGCTGGGCTGGGGTCACACCGGGTCCCAGAAAAGGAGGAAAACCCGGGGTTGACCCAGCGGGCTCTGCACGCACAGCCGCGGGAGGGGCACCACTGGCATCCATCGTCGCGTCAGCCAACGGACGGGGATAAGTCAAAGAGCGACAATGCTTCTTTGACTGCTTCTTGAGCTTTGACTTACCGGAGGAGTGTGAAGACTTGGATGAAGATTGGTGGCGGCTTCGCGACCGGTCCCTCGACCTCCCACACGACCGGGAACTCGAGCGGCGCGGAGCAGACTGCCTGGCCTCGGAAAGCGTTGGGACCGCTCCCGCAAAGACTTCGGGTTCATGGTCCGGCAGTTGGAACACGACTTAAGAGTCGTGGTCAGGTTCCAGGCAGAACGGGCACACATGGTACGGATCCGTCACTGACATCAACCGTCGGCAGGACCTGCGAGACTTGAAACCGGGCAACCATAACGTGCACCAGGAGTCAAAGACTCAAAAACGACGTCAACAAAAGTCGGCAAAACGTCAGTCAAACCGTGACTGGAGGTACTGCACTCTCCAGATATGCGCTGGCTTGCGCGGAAAAAGAAAGAACTGACGTTAGCGCGAGAGGGCGGTGTCTAAGTAGCTTCCGCGATGTCATCCTCTCGAGCACGATGCCAACGATGAATGCGGAGCCGACCGACGCCACCTTTCGACACGCAGGGGTACTTCTGATGAAAAAAATTGTCCAGGTCCAGTCTGACGCCTGGGGGTAATTCTAAGGCAAGGAACGTATAACTAATTGTCTCTTTCAGATTTGTATTTTCTATCTAAAATGGCTCTATAAGGGGTATTTTTATAAGCTTGTACTTTCTTCCGCGGATTAATAAGCGTTTTGTTTTCTTTACATTTTTTATATTCACAACGACATTGCAATCCCCGCAGACACGTCGCGAAAACCTAACACAAAGGAAGACATTCAATGACCACTAACACATCCAAAAGAACAAGTTACTTACCTTCGGTAACGATATATCTGCAAGAGACATATTAGTTATGCATTCCTTACCTTAGAATTACCCCCAGGCGTTGGACTGGATCCGGAGTATTTTTCTTCAGCAGTACCCCTGTGCGTCGGTATATGGTGTCGATAGACTCCACGTTCATCGTTGCCCTTCTGATCGCCGGAATGACATTGCGGTATCTACTTACATGCCACCCCTGCACGTTGACATCAGTTCTTTACACGACATTCCACGCCAGAAGCGCAGAGCCATGGAAGACACTGACCACTAGTGCACAAAACTAGGGCCCTGATAGGGTGTCCCTTACTCTAGAAGTCAGTTCACAGAACAGGGAGGTTGGGTGAGGCGGTAAGGAATCTATAATTTATCTGTGTCTCTTACAGATATATCGTTACCGAATGTAAGTAACTTGTTCATCTGAAAGAGACTAAAGGTATGGATTCCTTACCTTAGCATAGACACCCCAGCAATACCAACCCCCGAGGTGGGTCTGCAAACCAAGTTCATACCAGAAAGTCCTGAAGAACGGAGCGGCCAAAGAAGCTGTCTCTCCGGACTTGGCTGTCTAGGCAGTAATGTTTAGTGAATGTATGCAATTAAGCCCACGTGGCTGCCTGGCAGATGTCATCAATGGGGACTCCAAGTCCCAAGGCATTAGTGGCTGCCATTGCCCTGGTGGAATGGGCGCTCAACCCTACTGGAGGTTCCTTTTTCGCCAAGGAATAACAAATTTGAATGCAAAGAACAACCCATTAAGAGATGGTTCGTTTTTGGCACGGCCCGACCTTTCTTGGCACCCACATAGCAAACAAAGAGCTGATCATCCACCCGGAATTGTTTTATGCGATCCAGATAAAATGATAGCGCATGTTTTGGATCCAGACGGTGGAAACCCTCCTCCTCTTTAGAAGGATGCGGAGGTGGGAAGAAGGTGGGCAAAGTAATGGTCTGTCCTAAGGGGAAAGAGGTAACCACTTTGGGAAGAAAAGAAGGTCTAATTCGATGGACAACCTTGACCGGATGAACAGCAAGGAAAGGAGGTTTAGAAGAAAAAGCCTGAAGCTCACTCACCCTGCGAGCAGAGGTGATGGCAACCAAAAAACCAGCATTGGCATAGCCAATAGGTCTCGCCTTTGGGACCTTATAAGTGTTTAGCCATGCAACAGTTGCATAACTAAATACTTATAAGGTCCCAAAAGCGAGACCTATTGTCTATGCAAAGCGGCCGCGAAAGTGAAAGTGATCGCGATCACGATTAAACATCAAAGCGGCCGTGAGGCCGCAAAAGTGAAAGTAATCGCGGTAAAGCGCGGCGCGCACATGCACTGTAGCTCTAGGCTGGCCTGGTAGCACTTTTTGGAGCCCTCTCAATAAGTCTTGCCAGACCAGCGCATGCGCTCGGTCAGGCGAGACCTAATCAGTTTTTAGAGTCAAGAGTCTGAGAGGAAAATTATGTAGTGGCTCGAACGGAGTGCACATAAGGTAAGTCAGAGCAAGGTTCGAGTCCCACTGGGGCATTACGAAAGGAATAGGAGGAAACAGGTGAGTAATGCCCTTAAAGGGACTTGAAAAGAGAAGGTTGATCAGGAAGGCGAAGAAAGATAGCCCTCGAGGGTGGGCCAAAGGAAGCAGGAAGAGGAGAACCTCAGAAAGGGGGGCAGAAAGGAGATTCACAGCCTTTGCTGCGCACCATGCCACAAATTTGTTCCATCTACAGGTGTATACTGTTTTAGTAGAGGGATGCCTGGCTGCAAGGATAACACTACAGACTTCAGGAGGAAGGCCGAAGGCTGTGAACTGTCGCCGCTCAATCTGCTGGACAGGTTCTTGTGGAGGACCATCCTCTGCAGCTGCAACAGAATATCCTCTCGAAGAGTCTGACTTATCGGAGGATCTATGGTCCTGTTCAATAGCTCAGGATACCAGACTCTTCATGCCCAGTCCGGAGCCACAAGAATTACTTAGGCCCGGTTGTGCTTGAGCTTCTTCAGCACTCTGGGCAGAAGCAGTATAGGCGGATAAAAAAAACGCAACTCCACTTGCGACGAAAAGCATTGCCTAGCGAGTGCCGCCTTGGAAATTCCAATGAGCAGAACTGCTGACATTGCGCGTTCTCTTTGGTGGCGAATAGATCTAACCAAGGCTCTTCCCACTGCTGAAAGAGACCGTGGACCATGTCCGACTGAAGACGCCATTTGTGATCCATCAAGCAGCAGGCGGCTGTGCTCGTCCGCCCTGGCGTTCACGGAACATGCCAAGTGTTGAACCACTAGGGACATGCCCTGACGTTCCAGCCACGTTCAGATTCGGAGAGCCACTTGACATAGGGTCCACGACCCAGCCCTGTTTGTTGCAGTACCACATGACGGCAGTGTTGTCCTTGAACACCTGCACTACTCTTCCTTTGCAGAAATAAGGAATGATTTCAGTGCAAGACGGATTGCCCAGAGCTCCAGCTGGTAGATGGGTAGCCCGGGATCTGCAGGAGACCAGAGGCCTCTGATCTCCGCGTCTCCCATGTGGCTGCCCCATCCCAGAAGTGACGCATCTCTCACCACTGTGAAGTCTGGTTGGGTAAGGTGGAGGGATCTGCCATTGATCCAATCCTGGTTTGTTAGCCACCACTGCAATTGACGTGCAGTGCCCTCTGAGATCTGAAAGCAATCGGACAGATTACCCTTGATGCTGTGCCCACTGGAACTTCAGGTTCCACTGCAGAGCCCACATATGCCACCTGGCATGCTCTACCAGCAGGATGCAGGAGGCCATGAGGCCCAGCAGCCTCAGGGTCATTCAGACCGAAACCAGAGATATAAAGGTTAAAAAATCGGAATCATAGCCCGAATATCCTGAACTCGCTGCTCGGGAGTATTGGCCTGAAACTGCACTATATCCAGAACTGCTCCGATGAAAAGGAGCTTCTGAGATGGAATTAGGTGTGACTTCGGCACGTTGATAGTGAACCCCAGCGAGTGCAGGAGGTCGGCCGTAGTCTGGAGGTGGGAAATGACAGCCTGAGGCAAACTCTACTTCAACAGCCAGTCGTCGAGATAGGGGGAAGACTGGAACCCCTGATCTGCATAGATGAGCTGCGACCACCGTCATCACGTTTGCAAACACCCAAGGGGCACTGGTAGGGCGAAAGGGGAGCCTGGTAAACTGAAAATGCTTGTGCCTACCGTGAAACGTAGGTCACGCCGATGGGCCGGCAGGACAGGGATGTGAAAAAAGGGTCTAGCAAGTCCAACGCTACCATTCAGTCTCTGGGGTTGAGGTCAGATAAGACCCGAGGACAATGTCAACATTTTGAACTTCTCCTTCCGCAGGAAGCGGTTGACGTCCCTGAGTTCCAAGATAGGACGCAGGCCTTAGTCCTTCTTGGGCACCAGGAAGTAGTGGGAATAACAACCACAACCTACTTCTGGCACAGGGACTTTCTTGATGGCTCCTTTGGCAAAGAGAGCCGGAACTTCATGACGGAGAAGGACTAAGTGACCCTACGACATGCGATGGAGTGTTGGTGGCATGGAGGGAGAGGGTAGTCTCGAAGGGGAGGGAGAAGCCCTTTCGGACTATCTGCAAAACCCACCTGTCTTACGTGATGTTGTGCAAACAGGGGAGATGATGCCACCCACTGGTTTGTCCTGCCACCCACTGGCAACTGGTGGCCCTGAAAGCTCAGACTAGGAAGGCTTGGAGGCCGAGGCAGAGGGTGCACTGGTGGACTGGCCTGCCCACTGGCCCTTAGACCCACATCGCTGGGTTCCACGTATCCGGCGAGGTTGAGTAGATTGTGCCGGCCTGTGGCCCTTGGTGGAACGTGTTTGGGCGCCCCTTCCGTAGCCACAAAAGGGGCGAAAGACTGACTGAACAGGGCAAGGGGTGGCAGCGAGGCCCAAGGATCTGGCCGTATCGAGCGCATTGTCCGCCTTGTCGACAAACCGGCGCTGGCCATCAAAAGGCATGTCCAAAAGGGTCAATTGGACATCCCCGGAAAAGCCAGCTGACCTGAGCCAGGCGTATAAATCGTTCTACCTAGCGAGTCGGCTGTCTCCAGCCCACATCGAATGGTGAACCTCGCTGCGTCTCTACCCTCAGCAACCGCACGGGTGAGTACAGTCCGGGCCTTCTTTGGGCACTGTGGCAGCACTTGTGCAACCGTGTCCCACACAGAGTGGGTCTTGTCGCCGAAGGGACATGCTGTGTTCACAGACCGCAGTCCTAAGCTGGCGGTAGAAAACATCTTCATCCAAAGATGATCTCGCTTCTTGGATTCCCTATCTGGGGGGAGCAGCAGGGAACGTGCCTTTTGGAGGTTGAGGCTTGGACCACCAAGCTCTCAGGAGTAGGGTGATGGGAAAGGCAAAATGGGGTCGCCCGGGGCCGAGCAGTGGCGTCGGGCAATCATCCTATCTACAGGAGCCCCTGTGCTGAGCTTGAACCAAGTTCCCAGAAGTATGTCGGTGAGGGCCTCATTGAACGGCAGCAGGGGCTGCGAGGATGCCGCTGCCGGCTGACGCACCTCAGTCAAGAGGTTAGTCCTGACTGCCACCATAGGAAACTCAAGGCCCAAGGCCTCAGCCGCCCTACTCAACACCACAGCGTAGGAGGCTCCCTCTTCCATGGCCCCGGTAGGGGGAGAAAGTATTCCAAGGGCTGGAGAAGTATCCAGACCATTGGCATCACCCAACTCCTCTCTTCAGTCCAGCTCTTCTAGCTGGTCTGCCAGAGGGTCCACAGACTCCTGGAATGCCAGAATAGAACAGTGTACAAAAGTACCGGTACCGACATCGATCGACGCCGGTCTGGCTCCATGTTCAGATCGAGGGGGAAGCCGGGGTTGATGCCGGTCGGGGACACAACCGGCATTGGAGTCAGCGGAGGTGTCGTCAGTGGATCGTCTCAGGGGGAGGTGTCGTGAGGTCAAACGGTGCCGATCCGGACCCAGGCCTGGATCCCTGGGGGCCCTGCGGCCCCAGAGCCGCTGGCATAGAAGGCCTAGAGTCCCCAACGGAGTCCGTGGGGCCCAAAGGCGCGCCGGTGGAGTCAGGCTGCCCAAAGATGGAGAGGAGGGCTTCGTAAAAAGCACGAAGCTGGGCAGGAAATGCTCCGGCTCCTGGGAAGGGAGGGAAGCTCGGAGCAGGCTCTGAGGGCGGAGCTGAAGGATGACACCCTTCTGCAGTGCATCGGCCGATGGATGGGGAGAAGGTAAAGAGCGACGGTGCTTCTTCACCTTCTTTTTGTTCTTCGACTTACCCGAAGATGAAGACTTCGAACATGAATGATGATGGTGACTCCGCGAACGGTCCCGCGACCTCCCTCTCGACCGGGACATTGAGTGGCGCGGAGCTGACTACTGGGCCTTCAGAAGCTTTCAACTGCTCCCGCAAAGACTTCGGGTTCATGGCCCGACAGTCAGAGCACGACTTCGGGTCGTGGTCGTGCTCCATGGAACCAGAGGCACACGAGGTGTTAGTCCGTGACCGACATCAACTCGTGACAAGGTTTGAAGCCGGTACATCGATGGGACATCCCTACGTGCACCAGGAGTCGAACGACTCGAAAAGATGACGTCAAAAGTCAAAAAAGCTTTAGTCAAAAAGTGACTAAGGGTACCGCCCTCTCTGGATCTGCGCAGGCTGGTGCAGAAAAAGAAAGAACTGACATCAGCGCGCAGGGGTGGCGTCTAAGTAGATACCGCAACGTCATTCCAGCAGCTATCACCACGCCAACGACGAATGAGAAGTCGACCGATGCCACCTACCGACGCGAAGGGGTGCTGCTGAAGAAAAATTCTCCGGATCCAGCCTGACACCTGGGGGTAATTCTAAGGTAAGGAATCTATAACTAATAGTCTCTTTCAGATTATAAAATATGCTCTTTTTGAATTTGTCTTGTGGTGGTTGAATATGTGTGATCTCTAAGCGGTCGGGTCACGAAAAGTAGCAGTTCACAATATCCTGTCAAGGCCAAAGGAAATTTTGGGTCTACCTACTGCTGATGTCTGAGGAGAGACCCATGCATACTTCGGATAACAACCCTGTGTTTTGATGTATGCTCTTTGGTCAAGCATGGATTGTGAGCCTCTGGCGTGACTTACCAGTCTTGATCATGCTGGGTCAATAAGTATGTACAGAGTATAATGTTATAGGAGGTGAGGGTCAGCATGTGTGTTGTATCTGTGAATACTATGGATTCAACAGTAGTCCCAAGATGTAAAGTGGATGTTAGTTGGGGGGTCGAAAAGGTGAAACGCATATATATTGTAAGCATTATACTGTAAATTCCGGGTATACTGCAGTCGGTCTGCAATAAAGCTCAGTTAAAAAAGAAGGTTGCTACAAAGTATAAAGAGAGTGCTTGCTGAGTGGGAAACCCCCTACCTTTGGTTGCTTAGTATTTTGATTTTTGAAGACCCCAGCATTTACTCTAAAGGAATAAGTCATATTGCAACACATGCAGCGCCAGTATAATACTCACATGCACGCTGAGGATTTTACTGTCAGGTCCTCTATGAGACTTAAACCAATTAACCATCTCAGCTTTTGAGAATGTATTTAAAGCATCAATCTGAAAGAAAAAAAAATGTTAAAAACAAATCTCTTTTACTGGCTGCCATATTTGTTTTACCACTTCCCTAGCTGCAAACAATTTAAAACACTAATGCATGAACAATTTAATGGATAAAACCATTGTCAAGTCTTTACATTATGTGGAACATATTTAGAATAGACAAAGAAATTAAAAAAACCTGTTAATTTTACATGTTAATCTTGTAATATTTTGGGGAAATTCAATATAAAGGTTTGTGTTTTTCTAACAGATTCTAAAATGTTTTTATCGAATGTAATCAAAAAAATATTCACCAGTATGTTTAAGTGTTTTTTAAATGTGTTAACTAATGCAAGCAAGCACTTTTAACACCTACAAATTAGCATCAAATGTAAATAGTGTTGTATTTGGACAGAGCAAAGCTATTTACTTAAAGCATACACAATTCCTAAAATAGAAGCTCAACATTGCCAGAAGGTCATAATTCTTCAGGAACAACATTCTTTCAAGTTTAAACAACCAAAATGAAGACAACATTTTATCAAGACCTTCCTGTGCTACTGAGAGAGCTTTGAACGTTGAGTGAAAATATTCATCTGGTGCCCTGTCTCTCAACTTATAATTTCATTGCATAAGTTCAAAATACAAATCCCAACTAAGGTAAAATAGCACAGAGATCCTATTTTGGCATGGATTCTAGTAACAAGAACTGCAAGAATGAAATGAACTACTGATGTTATCTTAAACGAATAGCTCAATAAACTACCTCATGTGAAAGTCGGTCAAAGAGATATTGCTGTGTTACAATTTCACTCCAGTTTCTGTCCACCTCTTCTCCAAGATGGGTGTCCTCACACTCTTTCAGCTTAATGAGGGAAGAAACCTGGGCAAACAAAAAACTGAATGTCTTACCAAGGTGATACATTTTTGCATTTTACGGACCAAGACAAAACACACGAGTTTGACCTCTCAGAAGTTACCATACGGGCATTTGTTGGAAGAACGTTGCCCTTTTCCAACTCTTTACATACGTTTTCAAAAAAATGTTAAAGTTAGTAGTTTGTTCAATTGTATGCGATCGGATTACCCCACAATCATGTGTTGATCAGACTAAGTCAGGGCTTATCAGATGATGACAAAATTAGCCATATTAACACAGTCAACGATTGCTTTAAAATATGCTTTTTCATTGAACAATGAAGTGTAGCTTTTGTTAATTTTCAGTTGAGCACATTAACATCACAACACAGATCTAAAACACAGCACCCGTTCCTTACCTGCTGTGGGCTGCAACACAATACCGCAGTCATAAAACTTAAGTTTGATGTAGCAGGTATTACATATATTGTATGCAATTCAGCAAATGAATTGCACTTTTTCTCTTGACGAAAGAAAAAGCGTGGCAAATAAAATGATCAATTGCTTATTTGATAAGAAAACTGTGTATATTGAGAGGTATAGGCGGTAGGTGGATATTATGTGAAAAGAATTAGTAAGAGAAGAGTAATTGAAAACAACAGCAGTATCTTTCGTTAAATATTATCACACAGCAATGAAAACAAATTAATATGGAAACTTATTTCTTCGAAAAAGAATAAAGGTGTAGATTTTGTAGACGACAATGTGATGAATCATCTACATCTTAAAGCTTTGCTTCAAGAATTATAGATTTCAGAGAAGATTTATTTGCCTTCCTTCACAAAGACGGACCAGAAATACTTGCCCTGGCGAATGAGTTACTTACCTTCGTTAACAATGTATCTGGTAGAGACTCAGTCTAGCCGCAGATTCCTTATCTTAGAATATCCCCAGGCATCAGACTGGATCGGGAAAACTTTCCACAGACGCGCCTCTCTGCGTCAGGGGGGTACAAAAGGGGGTGGTGATGGACGGAGCATCAGAACCAATCAAACACTCACACTCAGTCAACAGATCTGGGTTTAATCCATCACCGTTCTTTAGCCCACTCTGCAACCCCAGTTCAGACATGGCCATATGCAAATCAGTCTGATCCTGTGCCTCATGGGAACAGTCCAGCCCGAACTGCCAAGCCATGACTTCCCTGGACCGGAAACAAGCTTCCTAGGACCGGTTTCTGGCATTTCAGCCATCTTCAGCCAGGCTTGCTTGAATCAAGTGGCAAAGTGAGCAAGGGACTCAACGTCTGAGCATACCCTGCCAACTTATGGCGAACAAAGCGGTACAAAAGGGGGTGGTGATGAACGGAGCATCAGAACCAATCAAACACTCACACCCAGTCAACAGATCTGGGTTTAATCCATCACCGTTCTTTAGCCCACTCTGCCACCCCAGTTCAGACAAGGCCATATGCAAATCAGTCTGACCCTGTGCCTCATGGGAACAGTCTAGCCCGAACTGCCAAGCCATGCCTTCCCTGGAATGGAAACAAGCTTCCTAGGACCGGTTTCTGGCATTTCAGCCGTCTTCAGCCAGGCTTGCTTGAATCCGGTGGCAAAGTGAGCAAGGGACTCAACGTCTGAGCATACCCTGCCAACTTATGGCGAACAAAGCGGTACAAAAGGGGGTGGTGATGGACGGAGCTCACTTTGCCACTGGATTCTCCGTAGGTCCTCCAGGTAGGCCTATAATATCTGGAATCGGAGGACCTACGGAAAATTTAGCAGAAATTGTGAATAACCTGCCTTCTTATATCAGGGATTCTAAGCATGTACTCAACATTCTAAATGATCTCACTTGGGACCATGGCATGAGATTTGTTACAATGGACGTGGTCTCATTGTACACAAATATTTTACATGAACATGGGATCCAAGCACTGAAATACTTCCTGTACCGAAGGCCTGTTGAATTACTTGAACACTCAGAGATGTTAATAAAGATGTCACAACTTATCCTTGAAAATAATGCCTTCATTTTCAATGATGAATGGTATTTACAGACCTGCGGTGTGGCGATGGGTTCCAGATTTGCTCCGTCTCTGGCATGTCTCTTCATGGGATTTTTCGAGGCGGATTGTAGGAGAGTAGGGTCTGCTTTCTATGTTCACCCCCACTTTTTGCTTTTGCTTCACTGGTTTTCGACTTAGATGTGGCTGTGGGCCTGCCAATCAGACCCACAACCCAGCTGTTCTCTCTCTAAATTGATACTATGTACTTTAGGTGCATAACCCAATTGGTTAGGATCACCTTATTGGCCCCTGTACAGTGTACCTTAGGTACCCAGGGCATAGGTGTACCCTAGGCCTACCAGGGGCTGCAGCATGTATTATGCCACCCCTGGTCTGGCCTTCCATTATGACACAACTGGCTGATCACTCAGCTGGGGCAAGGTCGTGTAATCACCCCTTGCTTAGGTGTAGTATTCCTATACCTACCTTATATATAGACACCTGTGTACCTATCAGCCACTCCTATGGCAGGCCTTAACAATCCTGGAGGCAGAGTGCTTGGTAACATGTGAGATGGTGCTCTAGCATGAGCTGAGCCTGTCTGCAGCTTTCGGAACCATGTCCTTATAGCTGTTCTATGATATAGCCTACCATATACTCTTAAAGTGCCTTATAATCTTAAACGGTTATGGTAACTATGGTTTGGCTTTATCAAAACATGTAGTGTAAAGTGTCTAACACTTTGGAATAATACCCCCATCCCAACTCTGGGGATGAGGATATTATCCCTCCCTTCTAGAGGGAGAAGACATGTTGAAACCTACTTACCCGGTTAAAGTTAACCAGAGCCCCAGCATCACAAAATGGAAGTTGCTGCCACGACACAAGTCTGACCTCCTGCTGCTGGGAGTGATCCCGGCACGGGAGGCTTGGACAATAGGTTTCCTGCCTTGGGAGGTGCGAGCACCACCCCAGACAGGCCTTAGTGTATTGGGGCAGGGAGGGATGAAAGAAACGAGACACTGACTGGGGCACACAAGGTGTCCCATGCATAGTCCAGTTCAAACCGGTGCTGGGGCACACCAGCCCCAGTCCTGGCGCAAAACTGGACAAAGGGAAGGGGGTGTAACCACCCCCCTCCCAGGTCCCACCCATAAGGCGTGACCTAGCAGGCAACCCAGCCCCCCAGATTAGTATAAGAGTGGTAGCTGGGCCCCAGGAGATTAGATTATCCTGAACCTGCAACTTGAACAGAAACTCTGGACCTTCGACATTCGACGAAAGAAGAAGACTGAAGAATCTCCCTTGTGGCCAAGGAGTGGCTACCCTGTGCAAACAGGCACCATCAAGAGACTTACCCTTTGCTTTGCTGAAGTTCTACGAGGGACCGACTGCAGAGCCCGACCAGAGCCTTGACTTCCAGACTTCTCTGACCCTGATCCACATCCACAGCCGAGCTGAGATCCGTGGAGGCGACGAGAGACGTGGGACGGGTTACCTGGGAAAAGTGGCGAGTATCTTCCAGCGCAGCTTCTGAGGCACCCTCGAAGTTGTGCACCGGGGATTGAGAAGCCCCAACCCCAAGCACCATCTGCACCGAAGATCAGCCCCCCACACTCCACGAGTCCTGCGTGGGGCCCTTCTGCATTTTCCTGCTTGCCGCGTCTGTCCGGTTGCTTGCCCGTTGGCTAGCGGCCTTTGCGACGACACACCTTTGAACTTCCACTGCTGGTTTAGGTCCTCCAGACTGGCTCCTGCTCCTCTGCAAAAGAGAAGCACCCCAGACCTTCCTGGTCTGCACCCGAAGCAAGTCCTCCATTCTTCGTGGGTTCCGCTTGCCAAGGCTTGGTGAGTCCTAGTTCGACTTCGACGCCGCCGACAGCAAGAGCCTTTGTGGGACAGCTCGCCTCCTGGTCCTGGTCGTCCTCGACGTCTCCTGGTACCCGTGGCTGCTGCGACAAGCTTCACCTCTTCACCTGCAATCTTCACGATATCGCCTGGTTCCTTCCTGGTTCCACGTGGTCACTGGCTAGTGACCTTGACTCTGTCCCTTCTGCTTGCAGGTATCCTTCCTTCTTGATCCCGGCCTTGGGATCCACCGGACACTCTGCACTGACTGCCTGTCAGCAACTTTCCTTCAGGCATCCATAGAAGTCCACGACGAAACCCGACGCAAGTTCACACCTATGCACCCGCAGCCCGTGGGCTAGGTAACTTGGGTACTTCG
The DNA here is from genome assembly GCF_964204655.1 of Triturus cristatus. NCBI lineage: Eukaryota > Metazoa > Chordata > Amphibia > Caudata > Salamandridae > Triturus > Triturus cristatus. Next base: position 736,117,106 of record NC_140586.1, on the reverse strand, counting down.
GTGCTCACAAGGGTAGTGACTATCCTAGGGTCTAGTTTCCGAGTCTCGACTTTCTAGCTACTCCAGAAGTGTCCTAAAACTGCTTATTTCAGAACTGTACTATTTCTATCGATTATACGCATTACGCGTGAGTGTTTCCACTCTGCACCTGAATCCCGTGGGCCTCCCACTTCCTAACTGTTGGTAGTGTAGTGTAGCCCCAGCGATTCCCTAGGCCTATTCTATTTGCGTGACAGTGGTCCTTATACCACTTCTTTAGTATATGGTTTGCGTGGCCCCTAGGGCCTAACTGTATTACTTACCTGTGTGACTTAATGTATGCTTGAATAAGACTGTGTTGTACTTACCTCGAATCTCATAAAGAGTGCTAAGGGTTTGACTAGAATAAATACACTTTATTTTATATATATATATATCTGTTGTGGTGTCCTTTCATTTGGTATTCAAGGGATTATATATGGTATCACAGCTGGCTTCACATGCCATTCAGAGTTTAGCCTAAGACTGCTCTTGTCCATGCTACCACTAGGATAGCTGGTCTATAAGGTTGACTTTACAACCAATCACCATAAGGGTTGTTTGGACAGATATAAGGTGTACACTAGAACTAGTGACATCATACATCAGGCCAACTTCTCACATTGGATCATGGAAGTGGAGTGAGTGTAGGCCCCGGAGAAGGCTTTGTTGTGGGTCAGAGTGTCCAACTGGCACTGAGGGGGATTGCGTTGGCCATAATCCAGATGTAGGTCTTATTGACTCCTTGCGGCTCTCAAGCACACCAGAAGGAGTAGGAAGAGATCCAAAGAGTCGGAGCATCGTCTTTCGGAACACTTGGATTTGCCTCTGTCGCAGGCAGCCCCGGAAACTCGCGCTGTGCCAGGATAATGGGATGTGCTACGAAGTTGATTGACTTTGGGAATGAGATCTAGACATATGATAATGCCCTCTTGCCTTTTCAGATGTATGAGTGGCAAGAAGGGACTGAGTCCCAAATGGATGTTTACAATTTTGTTTTCCTTACCAGAGGATTTGGAGTGTGAGAACGACTGATCTTAGGACCGACTTCTGTACCCAGAAAGGAACTGAGTCTGGCCCTTGGACTTGGGCCAGTCACGGCGCAGGGATTTCAGATGTTCAGCTACATGAAGTTTCAGTGCGTGATCCTCCATAACCTTCGGATTCGTAGGTGTGCAGTCACTGCAGGCCTTTGAGTCGTGGATCAACCCCAGGCATCATAGCAAACCTGATAAGGATCTATCAAGGACATTTGCTTGCGACAGTCCCCACAAGGTTTGTACGCAGGAGTCTTGGGAGGTGAAATTATCCTTGCACACTGGTATTAGTCAAATCTTATGAGGTAAACTGAGTCTGAAGGGATGAGAGGAAGCTCCAAATCAGAGTCTGGTGGAATGGAAAGAAAGTAACTGATGTCAGCATGCAAGAGTAGTGCCTATTTTGGCCCTGTATGTTTTTTATTGAGCCGAACCTTGTCACTGCGAAGTGGCACGGCGTCACCTACCGGCGCACAGAGATAATGCTGAAAAGTTTCCGGACGCAGTCTGACACTTTTTTTTTTATTACTTTCCAAAGAAAGAAAAGATACAATACAGTACAAAAAGAAAAAACAATACAGCTTGGTTACATGTAACTATTCTGATCCATATAGGGAACATTGGACATACACAATCAGATATTTTATAGCGTGAGGGCAGCCGTGACATTATAGACCTACAACAATATCAACCAATTTGTAAATCTCTTCCGTCAGGCGTGACACTATTGACAAACAGATAAATTGTAACCTCTACGAGCAATGCACTCCCGCACACAATTATCATTTTCTTACATCTTATGTGAACGTCCCATGACCCCCCTATAAACCTACTTCAGACAGTTCTGCATAGGGTTCAAACAGGCGCCTCCGCATCCATAGCTGCACCAGCATTAACAGAGTCAGCATCATGTACCCGAACCCAATCAATAAAGGGCTCCCATATCTCCCTGGGCCTGGAGGCTGGTGGCATGAGGTCCCAGTATGTTCCCAGCTGCGTTTGGCCATATATTACCTCCCGAATCCAATCTATGAGTGTGGGCGTCCTTCTTTTCCCCCAAACAATTGCTAACTGACGTCTAGCAAATAGCAAAAGTAGCGCATGCAACTTGCGTTTTTTAATATGCGTGGTCTTGACGTAGCCCAGTAGTCCCACCAGAGGGGAAGGAACCACCCTTAGGTCTAGGATTTGATTAATAGAGTCAAAAATACTGGACCAATATGCGCCTATTGTAGGACACACCCAAGCCATATGAAGGAATGACGCGGCATCCGCCCCGCACCGCCAACAACAGTCACTGTCTCTTACTCCCATTTTGTATAGGCTAAGCGGCGTTCTATAATAGCGGAGTAAGAATTTAAAATGTATTAGACGGAGTTTATAGTTAGGGGAGAGCTCAGTCATCTGGGCGCAACAATAAGTCCACACCTCATCTGTTATGGGGTCAGGTAGCTCATTGTCCCATTTAGTACGAACGTACAGGGCCGCCCCAGGGGCCTCCGCCTGCATACGGGAATAAAGTCTGGTAATCAATTTACGTGGCAAGGGAGAGGTCAAAACATTGTCCAGTGCCGTGAGAGTAGGCGGTGCGGATGGGAAATCCGCATGCATCTGTTTGCAGATCGCCCGAAGTCCATGATACAAAAACACCTCACCGAACGGAGGTCTCTCCCCCTCCTCTGCCGACGGGGGGTCCCTGAATGTGCCACCTGGGTACAGGTCCGCAAATGTTTTGAGTTTCATTTTTTTAGCATACTTGCCACCGAGTTCCTCGCTAATGTTAGGCAACAAGGGGTTATGTGCAAGGGGAATCTAGGGTGCATACAGCATAGGTATCCCCACCCTTCTCCGCATGCTCTCCCACGCCCATCTCAGAGTTTCGGTCGTGTCAATCCCGTCGGTAGGCCGTCTATGTTTCTGATAGACTGCCACGTGGAGCGGAACCGGCGACACCGCATCCCCCTCTACAGCTACATGTGGCTGAAACAGCATTGGATGAACCCAATACTGTAAAAATTGTGCCTGCGCACATAGCGCGTTTAGTTTCATGTCAGGGGCTCCTAATCCTCCCATCTTGGTAGGCATGGATAGCAGTTCCCAAGAAACCCTAGCTTGGCCACCCACCCACACCAATGAAATTAGCAAGGATCTCAGAGTCTTAAAAAAATACTGAGTGAGGATGAGTGGCAAATTTACGAACAAGTACAAAAACTTAGGCAAAACTATCATTTTGACTAGCGCGATTCTACCGGCCAGAGACAGCGGGAGTTTGCTCCACAACGCCACCCTATCTTCCAGCCAATTGATAATCCTACCATAGTTCAGGTTCCAGAGGTCTTGCATGTCCCGGCTAATCCATATGCCTAGATATTTCACCGCATCCTCCTCCCATTTTAGCAGGAATTCCGAGATGAATGTCTTGGTGTTGTCAGTTAAGGGAAACATCACCAAATTTGATAAACTCCCTCAGCACCACATCAAGGTTGCGCTCTGGGTGCAGTATGTAGAGGGTGACATCGTCCGCATAAAGCGATATTAAAAGACTCAGAGCGCTAAAACCTATGCCCTTGTCTGTATGGTGTTGTCGAATACGCGCGGCCAGGGGTTCCATTGCTATAGCAAAAAGTAGTGGGGATAATGGACATCCCTGCCGCGTGCCACGCGAGATCGGGAACACATCTGAAATAAGGTTATTCACACAAACTCTAGCAGTCAGTGCGGTGTATAATAATTTGATCCACTTGAGAAACAGCGGTCCGAATCCCATACGTTCCAGAATTTTAAACAGGTATGGCCATTCAAGTGAATCGAACGCCTTTGTGGCATCCAGAAACACCACTGCAGCTTGCTCGTCGGGATGGAGATAATGCAGAACCGAGAATACCGTACTCAGGTTATGAGATGTGGATCTACCGGGGACAAAACCTGATTGGTGCGGTAAGGCAATCATAGAAAGCATAGGCTGCAGTCTATTTGATATTAGCTTAGCTAAAATCTTAACATCAACGTTTATTAGAGACAATGGCCTATAGGAGTCTAGTTCATTCTCAGGTTTCCCTGGCTTAAGTAATGTAATAATAATTGCTTCGCGCATTGAAGGAGGCAAAATGCCCGTTTCATGCGCCTCCTCAAATACCGCTAATAGTCTGGGCGCCAGCTCCTCGACATATGCCTTGTAAAAGGCAGTTGTGAGCCCATCCGACCCAGGAGCCTTATTCGGCGGCATACTTTTGATAACGTCGGCGACGTCTTCAACGGGAATGGGCATGTGCATATATTCTCTATGGCGGTCATTAAACCACGCCAACGCCACAGAGTCTAAAAAGTCCCCCATACCTCCTGGGCATTCGGTTTGAGTTGCAGTGTATAAATTTGCATAGAACGAAGAGAATGTATCTAGAATAGCTGGAGAACCTCTAATTGGGGCTCCACATTCATCATTAATCTCGGAAACGAAAGCCATGGAACGCGGAGCTCGCAACATGCCGGCCAATGTACGCCCTGGTCTATCCCCCTCCCCATATCTACGGGCTTCTGCATATTTCCCTAAGAATTTGACTTCTCGTTTTGCTTCCTCCTCGTACTCCAACAACTTACTTTTCAACTCCGCCAGTAAGGCCGAATCATCCTCCCTGTGAATGTGCGCCTCCAGATCTTTTATGTGGGATTCTATAGCACCCAGAGTGGTTCTGATAGCCTTTAGGCCACCTGCTTGTCTAGAGATACATTTCCCCCTGATAACTACATTAAAGGCTTCCCATAGCGAGGCCTCTGTGTCCACCGACCCTGCATTTAATTCAAAGTATTCCGAGATATCACTACGGATTTCTTCCTTGAAGGCTTCGTCCAATAGTGCATGCGGGGAAAGCCTCCAGGAGAACGCTCCACGTGTGGTATCAGGAAGGGAGAGAGTCAACAAACACGGGGAAAGATCGGATAGTGTTCTGGCCAAATGTTTCACCTCCACCACCCAACCAGCCATATCTTTAGTCAACAGCCAGTAATAAATCCTGGACCAGGCGTGACGATGTTCTGAGAAACACGTGCCTTCCTTGGTTAGCGGATTCTGCAACCGCCAAATGTCCACCATATCACCCTCGACCAGCAGAGCGTTGAGGATTCTGCTCGCCGCCGGATGGTGGGCACGCGCTGTACCTTGTCTGTCGAGGTCATTGTGTAAAATGGCGTTGAAATCCCACCCCAAAGAGTCGTGGTACATCCAGTAGCGCGCACCCTGGCCCATACCTCCTGAAAAAACTCAGGGGCGTCTACATTTGGGCCATATAGTGCCACCAACGTCATCAGAGTGCCACCCAGGTACCCCAATAAAACAATCTAACGACCCGCTGGGTCTGTGTAGACTTTGCGTTCTCTCCACTCCAATACCCGCCTAATCAACACTGCACTCCCCTAGAATAATTTGAGTACACTGAGGAGTATAGTGACCCCCATCTACGATGCCTAAGTCTCATTGAGGTCAGGGACTGCAGGTGGGTCTCTTGCAACATACAGATATCAATATTGTGTTGTGTGAGACAAGCATGCACCATGCGGGCTTTCCTGCTGTCGTTAAGTCCGCGTATGTTCCAAGTTAAACAGTTTATTACCTTTTCGGGCATTGCAAGGCCCTACCACACATTCCACTTTGTGTCCCGCCCCTGTCAACAAACATCACTGTCTCCGGCACACCACACCAAACACCGCATTGCCACACTACACCAAGCCAGTATAGAACTACCCCAATACCCCCCTCCCCCACCCACAACCCCCCCCCCCAATTAGGTTGAAATATACCCCCACCCCAACAACAAAGAATTATCTGGGAACTCTCCCATGGGGACGCGTGAATGCCCAACGACATCCCTACCGAAGTGGGGTGGCCAAGAGACTGCAAGGACAGGACTACGTATAATTATGAATAGAGCGATCACGTGGCTCGAGCAGTATGTCCACCTCCCTCCCACTCTTCTTGTTACAATCAGTCACCTCCCGACAATTGGAGCGTCCGTCGGGACCAGCGTGCAGGAGCAAGACAGAGCCACAGAATACGCCAGGGAAACGCCTTACTTGTTCATTGATCTGCACCCAGCAGTATCTATACAGTGCTAGAGAATGAATAACATATAGACCAATCCAACGACCTATACCCCCCAATAAACTAAACAATATATACCCTGCAACCAATCAGGAAGGGTAGGACAAAGTAAATGGAATAACAGAGCGTGTAAGTCAGTCATTGTCACTTAGCTGATTTTCAGAGGCAGTCTCACAGCGAGGGCCTGATTTCTTCTGCTTGCCTCCTACGTGTTTGGCGAATTTCAGAGCCGATTTGGCGTCTGTAAAGAAGTGAGCAGAGCCATTATAGGACACTTTAAGTTTGGCTGGGTATAGCAAGGAATAGGGAATTTGTGCTTGTAGTAGGATTCGTTTCGCTGCCAAAAATTCCCTCCGGGCCGCTTGAACTGCCGGGGTGAAGTCCGGATAAAACGCGACCTGATTCCCTTGGTGCACTGTAGTTCCCTTGATCCGAGCTTGACGTAGCACTACATCCCGGTCTTGATAATTTAAAATCGTTGCCAGAATCGGACGCGGTGGAGCCCCTACCGGCGGCCGAGCTCCCAGGGTGCGATGAGCTCTTTCCACAGCAAACGTAGGTGATAAGTGTTCAGCGAATAAATCTTTTAGCAGGTCCGCAACATAATGTTCTATCTTGGTGATAGCCGTCGTCTCCGGGACACCCGTGATGCGTATGTTGTTCCGACGCGATCTGGCTTCCAAATCCTCGTTCTTCGCTTTGATCACACCCAACAGTCTATCCATTTGCGACAGTTGGTCCTTGGTTTCGACCTGGAAGTCAGACTGCTTATTTTCAAGAACGTCCAGCCTCTGTTCATGCACACCGATTTGGATCTTCACAGATTCCATCTGCGTGGTCAGCGTGTCCAGTTTCGCGTCAATAGTGCGCAAGCTGGATCGCATTTTTAGCATAAGGGTATGCATGTCTTCACCGCGATCTTCATGCTGCCCCCCTTCCGCTACGCCAGAGGTTGACTCCGCATCCGACTCCGTCTGCCTGATCGACCTACGCTGTTCGAAGCTGAGCTTAGGCTGTTTGGTGTCCTGCTTTCCCATGATTTTACAACGACACTAGTGCCCCAAAGACTCAATGTACTCTGCCACTGTACTGCCCACGTCGCGGTGCGCTTCGCTCCGATAGATGCGGCCCCCTACGTTCAGTTAAGTTGGACCATCCATCTGGGTATGGGCGCCGTCTACTGCTGCCACCACCTCGTGAACCCAGGTCTCAGCAGACAGCTATCACATGCACAAGCCCTGGGCCACCAACTGCAATGGGCATGCACAAGCAGTCTCTCGTCTCCTATATTAAGTGGGTGCACTTCAGCGCTGCAGCATGTATGTTAGCATGGAAAGTGCAGGATAGCCCAGTTCCAGGGAGAGGCTCGCTATCTATATCCCCAGGGCCGACTTTCCCCAGTCGTCTATGAGCTGGCAGTCATCCAGCTGCCCGCTCCTGATGCATCCTGCCAAACACCAACAGTCATTTACAGGGAAACAAAAATAGGCACCATACAAACTTCCTGGCCATCCATGGGGTTGTAGCTCCACCGAGGCCTGTGTCTCTGCCCACGTCGGGCGCCTTCTCACTGCCGCTCCCAGCAAGGCCTCCACCACGCACGAAATGGCGGCCGCCACCGTGCGCGCCGCTATCTAGCACTCCTCCCGCAGCTCCAATACGTCTCCTCACCTGCTCTTGACAGCGGCAGCAATTTCCGACCGCAACATGTCGTCGGCCAGCAGCGCCGAATCTCCAGCGCCGCCGATCAAAGGTCCCCGCAGGCACGGCCCGCAGCCACGGCCTCAGGTAGTTAGCGCGGCCGCGACCGGGGATCGCAGCTCGCTCCGCCGCGTCCCGATGCCCGCCTCTCAATCCCTGGAGGCAATCGCAGAGGCTCCCGACTCACACCAAAGTCCGCCTACTCGGTGCCACCGATGCTTATGTGTTCCAAAGATGTTGGTAATCGTGAGTCCGACCTAAATTATGTGCGGATTAGTGCCGAATGTCTTCTCGGCCAGCGGAGCACTCTCAGAGAGCCGCCATTCCGCTGCCCGGCAGGCCATGCCCCCGAAGCAGTCTGACACTTAAGGGATATTCACAAGGTGAGGAATATGTGGTTAGTCTCTATTGGAATAGAAGTTAACAGTGCGTCTAGTATTGTTTAAGACAAATTGGCTATAAATAATTATCTTCATTTTTACCTGTGTGTGGAATGAGTCTTCAGTTAAGCTCTCCATTTGTTCTCCAAAGAAAGCAAAGAATTCTTCAATTCTTTTGTCCACATCATCAGTGCTGAATGGATGAGAAACAATGAAACAAGAATTTATACTTAAAGTGTTTAGTTAATGATTAATAACTGACACCTTCCCCCAACTAAACAGACTACTGTCCATAAAAAACTCCTGACTAATCAGGTGAGGGGATTAGATAAGCTAATAGCAAAGGTGGGGTGGGAAGGAAATGCACTGTGGTGAGTTGGAGGTAATTTTCAGACACTGTGGAATGTAAGGTGGGACTTTGTGAGGGGTGTTACTAGGACTCTAACAATACAAATGATATTTATTCCCAATTCAGAAGTGGCTGTCCATAAATCTCTCTGAATTTCAAGCACCACAGAATGGAGTGGGGACGCTGTGGAAGCACTAAAAACAGAAGAAATCACATAATAATTTAGACTCACTTACTTGAATTTGGTTGCTTGCGTTTCAACAGTGACTGAAAAGCCAAGTATTCCAGATGTGTTTCTGCAAGTGGGATATACGTGATAACTAAGAAGACATAGGAAGACATGAAAAGGGGGATTAAATCATTGCTTTAATGTTTAAGCTACATCATTAACGCTGTATTAGACCAAGTTAACAGTTGTTCCCTTACACTGGAATGTTCTCAAATTAATTAGAGGTTTGCCTAGTCAAGATGTTATTTGTAAAATGTTCCACTGAATGCTACACATCTTGGATTTCAGAGTGCTGGTCTGAGCAGATCAATGTACACAATGGAAAGGTAGCCGAGCAAACAAACTGTGTATTTAATACAGGGTGAAGCTGTTGATTTTGATGGCCAGGGCTCAAATTCAGTGGAAGGACAATAGAAAGAGCACTGTCGCCTATTTTCCAGGCCCGGGGAATGTCTTAGTAATTCTCATTATACTTGCCCCTAACTTCTAAATCATTGTGGGACTGTCATCATCCTTTCTCCTATTTCCTCTTTCTTAAAGGACCACTCCGGTCCCACTTTGGCCTGTTCCCCCGCACCTCTTTGCACCAATCCTAATTTCTGTTTGGTATAAGCACTGTGAGAAAATGGGGAGTATTATATGGTGTGGATGTGCGACCTCACCATTTAATACACTACCAATCCTTCTAGGACCAGTCACGCTCAGTTTGTCAAAACTTAGCTGAACCCTCGATGCAGTGGCTTCCAGCAGACAGGCTTCAACAAAGGTACGTGTAAAGCATTTAAACAGTATCAAAACGATTGAAGAAGGAAGGACCACGACTCACAAAGAATCCAACACCAATTTATAAAAGGTGTTTAAATTTTTATGAATTTATGAACACCACAATGACAAAGTTACACCGGAGTGTTCTGGAGATGAACAAGTTGCACAAGTTACTTACCTTCGGTAACGATATATCTTAAGTTAGTGATAGATTCCTTACCTTAGAATTACCCCCAGGCGTCAGACTGGATCCGGAAAATTTTCGTAAGCAGTGCCCCTGCGTGTCGGAAGGTGATGTTGTGCGACTCAGCGTCCGTCGTAGACGTTGTGATCTCCGGGATGACGTCACGGCAGCTACTTGGACGCCGCCCTCGCGCACCTCCGTCAGTTCTGTACATGACTTTCTGCGCCAGGAACGCAAAGTCATGCATGATACTGACCACTGGTGCATTGAAACTAGGGCCCTGAAAGGGATGACCTTAACCCTAAAAATCAGTTCACAGAACGGGGAGGATGTGTGGGGCGGTAAGGAATCTATCACTAACTAATGTTTCTTACAGATATATAGTTACCGAAGGTTAGTAATGAATATGCTACTTACCAGTATGCATCTGTTCTTGGCATGTAGGGCTGCTGACATTCATATCTGTGCATAGATCGCCGCCTAGTGTTGGGTCCGGATGATTGCACGTTGTTGTCCTGGAAGAGTCTTCGAAGTATCCTGGGATAGGTGACTCCTCCCCTGGACTACAGTGCGCATGGGCATCCTCTCCATCCTCAGATTGTTTTTCGCCATTGTGGCAGTGATGGAGTAGATACAGAAAGTGATGACCATGCTTTACAGTAATTCTGAGAGCTGCAGCTGCTACAGGCACCGGGGAGGACGATATGAATGTCAGCAGCCCTACATGCCAAGAACAGATGCATACTGGTAAGTAGCATATTCAGTTCGAGGCATGTGGGCTGCTGAATTCATATCTGTGCATAGAATACATAGCAGTGCCCTCTATTAGCGGCGGCTACCAGTGCCAGCTGCAGCGGTCTGAAAAAGAGTTTTGAGAACAGCCTGTCCTACAGCTGTCTGCTGTTTTGATTGTACATCTACACAATAGTGTTTGGTAAATGTATGTGTAGTGGACCAGGTGGCTGCTCTACATATATCATGCAAAGGAATGTTTCCTAGGAAAGCCATGGAGGCCCCTAACTTACGTGTTGAGTGGGCTCGTGGGGGAATCGTTAATGTGCGTTTAGCCTTTTGATAGCAAATTTGAATACATTTAACGATCCATCTGGCTATACCTGCTTTGGAGATAGCGTTACCTTTGTGGTGTGGGGCAAAGGCAACGAAAAGTTGTTGTGTTTTCCTAAAGGGTTTGGTCCTGTCGATATAATACATGAGGGCCCTCTTTACATCTAGGGTATGGAGTGCCCTTTCAGCGACAGTCTGTGGGTTTTGAAAGAAAACCGGCAGTTCAATAGTTTGATTCATGTGGAACTGCGATACCACCTTGGGCATGAACTTGGGGTTGGTACGTAGTACGACCCTGTTGGCGTGAACTTGTATAAATGGCTCTTGGACGGTCAGTGCCTGGAGTTCACTAACTCTTCGTAAAGAAGTTATCGCTACTAGGAAAGCTACTTTCCAGGTAAGGAATTGAATCTCGCATGAGTGTAGAGGTTCAAAGGGTGGACCCATCAGGCGTGTGAGGACCAAGTTGAGGTTCCACATTGGGGCTGGTGGGTGGCTAGGAGGAATGACTCGTTTGAGTCCTTCCAAGAATGCTTTGATGGCAGGCACTCTGAATAGAGAGAGGTGCTGCCTGGTCTGTAGATAGGCTGATATTGCGGTCAAATGGACACGTATAGAGGTGTACGCCAGATTGCATCGGTAGAGGTGTAATAGGTAACAAATAATGTTTTGGATGGATGCGTCTAGCGGGTTGATGTCATTATTATTGCAATAAATGACGAACCTCTTCCATTTGGCTGCATAGCAAGCTCTGGTAGTGGGTCTCCTGGCCTCCTTAATGATGTCCATACAGTCAGGTGGCAGGTTGAGGTAGCCAAACTCTAGGACTTCAGGAGCCAGATTGCCAGGTTCAGCTGTTGCGTATCTGGGTGCTGAACCTCTCCATGATTCTGCGTCAAATGCTTGGGTTTGACCCGCAGCCATTGATGCGGCACCACGGAGAGTTCGAGAAAGGTGGTGTACCACGGCTGGCGTGCCCACGTTGGAGCAACCAGGATGAGTGTCAGTGAGTGTTGTCTGAGTTTGCGTGCCACCAGCGGTATTAGTGGTGCTGGGGGAAAAGCGTACGCAAATCTGCCGGACCAGTTCATCCATATCGCATTGCCCTGCGACTGCGGATGTGGGAACCTGGCGGCAAAGCTTTGGCATTTTGCGTTTTCGCTTGTGGCGAATAGGTCTATCTCTGGATGACCCCACTGCTGGAAGTACGGTTGGAGTACTGATGGGTGTAACTCCCACTCGTGCATCTGGTGGCTGTGTCTGCTGAGCAGATCCGCCATCTGGTTGTCCTTGCCGGGGAGGTGTTCTGCCATGAGGAACATGTTCCTCTGAATGGCCCACTTCCACATGCTCTGAGCCAGATGAGACAACTGTGGAGTGTGTGTTCCTCCCTGCTTCTGTATGTAGTACATAGCAGTCATGTTGTCCGTCCGGATCAACACGACTTTGTTGCACAAGTGTACTTTGAACGCTTTCATCGCGAGGAAGATCGCCATCAATTCCAGAATGTTGATGTGCATCTTCCTTTGTTGTGTTGTCCATAGTCCCTGCACTGTGTAGTTGAGTACATGAGCTCCCCATCCCTGGAGAGACGCGTCCGCTGTCAGTATTATTTGTGGAACAGGCTCTTGGAACGGTCGGCCCTTGCAAAGGTTTTGTGGATTCCACCAATGCAGAGAGTTGTATGCCCGACCGCTCACCAACACTAGGTCTTTCAACTGTCCTTGAGCCTGATTCCACTGACGTGCTAAGCACTCCTGGAGCGGGCGCATATGTAGTCTCGCGTGTGGGACTATGAAAATGCAGGAGGCCATCATGCCTATCAACTGCATGAACACTCGCGCGGGCAGGGAGTGTTGTGGTTTGAACTTGGAAATCAGCATCTGTATGCTGTTGATTCTCACTAAATTTGGCTGAGCTGTGGCCGCCAGAGTGTCTATGGTCGCACCTAGGTACTGTTGTACGTGTGCGGGCTGGAGATGGGACTTTGGGTAATTTAGTGAGAACCCCAAACTGTGAAGGAGGTGAATGGTGCGGGACATGTGGCTGGCACATTGTTGGGCTGACTTTGCTTGAATGAGCCAGTCGTCCAGGTAAGGGTAGACGTGTATGTGCTGCCTTCGCAGATGTGCCGCTACAGTAGCTAGGCACTTTGTGAAAACCCTGGGTGCTGTTGTCACGCCGAAGGGAAGGACTTTGAACTGGTAGTGCTGCCCCTGAACAGTGAACCTGAGGTATTTTTTGTGTGAGGGGTGAATGGGTATGTGGAAATACGCATCTTTGAGGTCCAGTGTGGCCAGGAAGTCTCCCTGCTTGAGCAGCGGGAGGACTTGCTTTAAAGTGAGCATGTGAAAATGCTCGGAGAGAATGTACCGGTTCAGGGGTCTCAGGTCTAATATAGGTCTGAGCGACCCGTCCTTTTTTGGTATTAAAAAGTACAGGGAGTACACCCCCGTACCTTGCTCGTGGACGGGTACGACCTCTATTGCACCTTTTAGTAGCATACTTTGCACCTCCTGCTGTAAGAGCGTTAAGTGCTCTGAGGACATAGGACGGTTTTTTGGAGGTATTGTGGGTGGAGTTGAGGTTAATTCTAGGCAGTAACCGTATTTGACAATATCTTTGACCCACCTGTCCGTGGTGATGGAGTTCCACGTGGACAGGAACCTTTGTAGCCTTCCCCCGACAGGTGTTATGTGGTCGGGAGGAAGGGAGAGGGCGTCACTGCTTGTTCTTGGGGGAGGACCTGGTGTTGCCGTAGCCGCGTCCTCTGCCCTTTGTGCTGGAGCCACGATATCCACCCCGGGTGTTCTTGTCGTAGGTGCTCTGTGTGTTGCCCTTGTTGTATGTTTGCTGTGACCCCTGTCCTCTACCTGCTCCTCTATTTCCGGGGCGACGAAAGGAGCCGCTCCGAAAGGACTGCGTTTGTAGAGCCCCCATGGACTTTGCAGTGTCCGTGTCTTTTTTTATTTTCTCTAGGGTGGTGTCAACCTCCAGCCCGAATAAGTAGTCGGGGTTGACAGGTTGGTTGAGGATGTTATTTTGTACCTCAGGTTTGAATCCGGAGATTCGCAACCAGGCATGTCGTCGTAACATGACGCTAGTGTTTATGGCTCTGGCAGCTGTATCCGCGGCATCCAGTGCACACTTAATGGATGCATTTGTGAGGAGCTGTCCCTCCCTGATGAGGATCTCTGCACCTTCTTTGTATTGGTCAGGGAGATGTTGGAGTAGTTGTTCTAATGTGTCGTAGTGTGCTCGATCGTAGCGAGCGAGGAGCGCCTGAGTATTGGCAATACGCCATATGTTAGCCGCCTGTGCGGCAACCCGTTTGCCGGAGGTCTCTAGCACCTTGGACTCTTTGTCCGGGGGAGGAGCATCACCTGTTGTTTGCGAGTGTGCCCTCTTGCGAGCATTCGCAACTACAATTGAATCCAGAGGTAACTGGCCTCTAATGTAGGTGGGGTCCCCAGGCGCCGATCTGTATTTTTTGTCGATCCTGGGGTTTATTACTCTTGCCCTGATGGGTTCCTTGAAGATGTCCTTTGCTGGTTTGAGGACACCCTTCAACATGGGTAGAGTTTTTATGTTCCTTTCTGAGGATGCGAAAGTGTCCATGAGAAAGTCGTCCTCTACGGTGTCAGAGTGAAGTTGCACCCCATGATTGGCCGCAGCACGTTCAATTAAGGCGTTGAACGCGGCAGTGTCCTCTGTGGGAGATGTTTTTGCTCCATAGAGTTGCGGGTCCTGTGCATCTATAGGTGCACCGGAGTCGACAGGGTCATCCCAAGCTTGATCAGGGTCCTGTTGGCCTTCAGGGTCCATCTCTCCGGGGTAGGGGACATGGTCACCCATGTAGTCCTCCAAAACATCTGTGTCGGAGTGTGTGGGAGAGAAGGACTGTGGATCCTGGTAGGGGGAATGGAGAGGTTCGTAAAGAACCGGTTCCGAAGCCACTGGCAGCTTTCTTTTAAGTGGGATCCGGAAGGAGTCCAAAGCTGGCTCTGAAGTTATTCTCCTTTTGTGGAGCAGCATCCTGCCGGTGTCGGCGTCGATGATATGTGACGGAGACGTCTCCGCAGGACAACGTTCGGCAGGCGTGATCGTGGTGTGGGTGACCCGTGTCCTGATTTGGAACAGTTTCGGGGCCGTGGATGGCGGCAGGCCAAAAGTAATGTTGGCCGGTGCCGAAGAGGCTGTTGGAGCTTTTATTGGCTCGGAGCCCGATGTGTCCTGGAGGACTGTTTTGTGTTTGGTGCGTTGTGCAGCAACGGGCCGCACCTGAAGCGCCATCGATTCCTTTGCGCCGACCGGTTCCGTAGAAGCGTGCGTGGACTTTTTCGGCGCCGGTGAGTCATCGAGTCGAGGGGCGGTAATGGCCGTCGACGTCTTCGATGAGTGTGCCTTTGGTGGTGCTGTCGAAGCGGTGTGAGACGCAGCAGGCAGTTTGACCTTTGTGGTCGGAGTCCATTGCGTCGGTGCCGGGAGCCGAGTAGGTTTGGTGGCACCGAAGGTCTTTTTCCGTATGTCGACGCCGACGTCGGCCGTTGCAAGCTCGGCACCGAAGTCTCGTTTGGTGCGCTCGGTGCCGATGGGTTTTGCTGGCGTCGAAGGTGTGGTGGGCCTCGATCCGACCAGCGTTACTTTCGGTTTCGGTTTCAGTTGAACCAATACAGCTTTCGGTTTCGAAGAAGGGAAACCAGCCGGTTTGGGTATTAATGGCTGCCGCTCAATGTCCGAGGCCGGGCCAGAGGGCGGGGCCAAAGAACTGCGGGATAGGTCCTGGGTAAGGCCCGAAGGCGATCCCTCGACCGGAGCCATAGACTGGCGCACTGGGATGTCCTCAGTCTGTACGGGTAGGCCTGGCTCGTCACCGGAGCTACTCTCTTCGGCCCCTAAGGCCTCATTGTAGTCTCCTACCTCGGTGTCGTCTTCGTCTCTGCGAAAGAGGCTTTCTTCGACGTCTTCCGAGCCGGAGTCGTGTTCGGAAACGGGGCTGGAGGGTAGGTTCTCCACGTCTTCGA
The DNA here is from genome assembly GCF_964204655.1 of Triturus cristatus. Lineage (NCBI taxonomy): Eukaryota > Metazoa > Chordata > Amphibia > Caudata > Salamandridae > Triturus > Triturus cristatus. The sequence goes on along the minus strand of NC_140586.1, from coordinate 736,101,259 downwards.
CATCTTCGGTCTCAGCGCTGAAGATGTCGGCCGGTGCCGCTTGCTGCGCTTCGAGTCTCGCTGCTCGTCGATTCCGGAGAGTCTTCTTGGATCGGAATCGGGCACAGGCCATACATGTAGATTCGTCGTGATCCGGTGAAAGGCATTTGTTGCACACCGGATGGACGTCGATGTGGGGACATTTCGCATTACATACCGGACACCGCTTGAATGGTGTCCTCGATTCCATCGTCGATGACGGGTCGATGGTCGGGTAGGAAGCAAAAAAGTTGGTTCTGGAAGTTAGTAAACTAACAAGATACTATCGATATCGATCGGGAACAGTACCGACGCGAACTAAAGGCCTTTTGGCCTAGAAAAAGTTTTTCCTAACTTGAGTCAAGATAAGCACATCCGAACCCAATGGCGGAAAAAAACAATCTGAGGATGGAGAGGATGCCCATGCGCACTGTAGTCCAGGGGAGGAGTCACCTATCCCAGGATACTTCGAAGACTCTTCCAGGACAACAACGTGCAATCATCCGGACCCAACACTAGGCGGCGATCTATGCACAGATATGAATTCAGCAGCCCACATGCCTCGAACCTTGTGTATCTGAAAGAGACATGTTAGTGATAGATTCTTTACCTTAGACTAGATACCCCAGCAATACCAACCCCGGTGGTGGGTCTGCGGACCAAGATCACACCAGAAAGTCACGGAGAACAGAGCGGCCAAAGAAGCTGTCTCTCCGGACTTGGCTGTCAAGGCAATAATGCTCAGTAAAAGTGTGCAGCAAGGCCCTCGTGGCTGCCTGACAGATGTCTTGCAGGGGGACACCACGTTCCAAAGCAGTAGTGGCAGCTGTTGTCCTGGTGGAATAAGTGTGCAGTCCTACCAGAGGCTCCTTTTTCACCAAGGAATAACAGATTTTAATGTAAAGGACAAACCATCGAGAGATGCTATATTTTTTCATGACCTGACCTTTCTTGGCACCCAGATGGCCAACAAGGAGTTGATCGTCCCCCCCAGAATTGTTTTGTGCGATCCAGATAAGATGATAACATCTTTCCTTCTCCTTGGATGGATGGGGGGAGGGGGAGGCGGGAAGAAGGTGGGCAAAGTGATGGTCTGTCCTACTTGGAAAGAGGTAACCACTTTGGGAAGCAAAGAAGGTCGAGTTCGAAGGACAACCTTGATGAACAGCAAGGTTAGGAGGTTTAGAAGAAAGAGCCTGAAGCTCACTCACCCTGCGAGCAGAGGTGAGGACAACCAGAAAAACAGTCTTCAAGGTCAAGAGTGAGAGGACAATTATATAGTGGCTTGAAAGGAGCACACATGAGGTAGGTTAAGACCAGATTCAAGTCCCACTGGGGCATTATGCAAGGAATAGGAGGGAAGAGGTGAGTAATGCCCTTAAGAAAACTATTAACAATAGGGGACTTGAAAAGAGAAGGCTGGTCAGGAAGGCGAAGAAAGGAGGAAATGGCCTTTAGGGTGCCCAGAGCAGAGCCCTGCTGGGCCAAAGATAGAATGAAGAGAAGAATCTCTTAAAGAGGGTCAGAAACAGGATCCACAGATTTTGCTGTGCACCATGCCACAAATTAGTTCCATCTACAGGCGTATACTGTTTTAGTGGAGGGACGCCTGGTTGCCAAGATGACGTTACGTGAGGAAGGTCAAAAGCTGTCAACTGGTGCTGCTCAATCTCCACACAAGGCTGGACAGGTTCGGGTAGAGGACCGCCCCCTGCTGCTGCGACAGAAGATCCTCCCGAAGAGGCAGTCTGATCAGAGGATTGATGGCCCTGTTCAAGCGCTCGGGATACCAGACTCTTCGTGCCCAATCTGGAGCCACAGGATTACTTGGGCCTGGTCAAACCTGATGTATATATATCAGGGCTGAGGGCAAAAAGGCAGTGAGGAAAAGGTACACGTCGCGTGCTTCACTCTTTCCAGAATGTGCCCACAAGAAAGTTATCTTGGAAACTCCAGCACACAAAGTTTTGACATTGCACATAATCAGCGGTAGAGAAATGACCTATCCAGTGCTCTCCACATTGCTGGAACCTCGTGGTGTAACCGCCATTCATGATCTGCCAGGCACGACCGGCTGAGTTCATCCGCACTGGAATTCAAATATCTACCTGGTAGTTCACAACCAAGTAAATGCCCTTGCGCTCCAGGGACTAAGTGCCTCCTGGCACAGGACTCCATCCTGCTCTGCTTATTGCAGTAACACACAACAGTGGTGTTCTCTGTGAGAACCTGACCTAGCCTCCCTTTGATGGATGGAAAGAAGGCTTTCAGCACTAGGTGAATGGCCCGCAACTTTGAACAGGTTGATGTGGGGGTGGACCCCCACCAGAGACCAGAGTCCTCTGACCTCGCCAAGCCAACAGTGAAAGCATCAGACACCACTGTAAGGTCTGAGTAGGCAGAGAAAGGGGTTTGCCGATGGCCAAATTGTGGTTGAGCCACCACTGCAGGTATTTTTGCAGTCACCCCAAAGCTGGATGGAACCTAACGGCTTCCCCCCGTTGATGGGTCCAATGGGAATACAAGTTCCACCACAGAGCCCGCATATGCCACCTGGCATAGTAAATGAGCAGGATGCAAACAGGCCCAGCAACCTCACAATCACTCTCACCGAGATCAAGGACCAAGAAATATCAGGATCATAGTTCAAATGTCTAGGACATGTTGTGGAAAGTCCAAAACTGCACTGTATCCAGGATAGATCTAACGAAAGGGTACCTCTTCAAAGGAGGCCAGTATACCTTCGGCTTCTTGGTAGCACACCTCAACGATATCAGGAGGTTCACCATTGTCTGAGGGTAGTATACGACTGACTGAGCCAAACCTGCCTTCAACAGCTCATCACTGAGGCAGGGGAAATCTGGAATCCCACAACCTCTGGATATGCTGTGACCACCGTCATATCAATTTTATGAATATTCGAGCCGCACTGGTGAGGCCAAAGGGGAGCACAGCAAATTTAAAATGCTGCTAGATCACTTAACTGCAAGTAGTGTCTGCAGAACCGCAGGATGGGTGCACAAACGTAGGTGCCAAGCAGGCCCAAAGCCTCATCCAGTTGCCAGATCCATGGCAGAGAGAACCTGGGACAGTGCGAGCATCTTGAATGTGTCCTTCTGAAATAAAGTGTGAAAATTGAGGAGATCTAAAATGGGATGAAGGTCTTCGGGCATGCGGAAATGGCAGAAGTTACAGCCAGTCCTTATTTCCTGGACTGGGAATCTTCTATGGCTCCTTTGGCAAAAGGTCGAAAAGTATCAGCAGGACATAGTATAGTTGGATGATTTGGAGGACCCACCTGTTGGAAGAGCTATTTTGCCACCCTTAGAGGGAATAATTGATCCTTCCCTCCACAGGGTGGTTGTGTGCCACTAAGGGCAGACTAAAGCAGCCTGGAGGTTGTTGCTATGTGGGTGGGGGGACTTTGAAGTTCGCTAACCAAATGGCTTGGAATATGCCTGCTTGATCAGCATCCCCATAAAGACTGTTGCGTCTGCTGCAGGAGCGGTGGGGCCACTGCATTGGCGGTTCTGAATATCCATCAGAAATTCAAAACACTACATCATAGTTACCATCATGAATAGGATTTTTATTGACAGGTAAGTCAAAGGAACACTTAAAGAACAAGTGATTTACCTAATTGAATACATTATGTGGTAGAGACAATATATACTGAGGTAACCAGGGCATAGGTACACCAGTGGTCTCCCATGGGCTGCAGCATGTATTATGCCATTCATGAGAGACCACAACAACTGTGACTACAGGTCACACATGGCAGCCTGTTAGTTGGTGCTAGCACAACTTACGAAAGATATACGTTTTCTTATATCTGGGGGTGACAACCCTTAAAACTTATAAGTCACCCATAAGGCAGGCCTTTCAATTCTGAAGGCAGGGTAGTGGGTTATAATTGTATGAGTGCCCATGCATGAGCATGACACCTCTACAAACCCCAGAGTACATTATCCAGGCTTTGTAAATGTGGCCAGCCATTTTAATAATTATAGTGGTCATACGCTATTACGTGATGTTTTATTATGTAGTGGCTGTGCCGCAGCTGGGCATGTTTGGTGCCAAACATGTTGGAATCATACCCCAACACCGTTACCAGTGCTGGAGGTATGATTTCATGAACTGGGGGGCTCCTCCGGGAAGCCCCCAGTATTCTTGGTAACAGCCTTCCAGGGTCTGTCAGCAAGCTAGTGCTGCTTCCAACCCCAGACATGACTCTGACCTCCTGTTGCTGAGCTGAGTAGGGGAAGGTAGAACAATAGGTTTCCTGTCACAGGGAGGTGTGACAACCTCCCAGACAGACTTAGTGTATTGTGCTGGGGTGAGGGTGCTTGCCAATGCCACCAGACTGCTTTGCTTTGAAGGGCACATTTGGTGCCCTCCTTGAATACTCCGATTTGAGCCAGTTCAGGGAGCCCTTGGCTCCTGTTCTGGCACGAAACTGGACAAAGGGCATGGGAGTATTCTCCCCTCTGTCCAGCCCCTCCTCTGGGAGGTACCCTGAGTCATCATAACCCCATTCCTTGGGTGTTTAAGGGCTTACCTGTAGATGGGTCCTCCGATTAGTCGTGGGACAAGACTCAAGCCTGAAACCACATCACACTTTGACCGTCTCGACACTTGGACTTTGCTTGGAAACAAGACTGCATCATGGAAGACTCCTGCTGCTCCTGGTCTCGCTGTTCTGCAAGTCGTCTTTGTCGTCTGTGTCTCTGCTTCTTCCAGGATCTTCAAGATACTTGTGGGCTTCAAAGACACCTGAAGTAATCTCCCTTGGAGTGAAGGAGTCACTCCCCTGCATCTGCAGCCACTGCAACAAAGCTGATTGGTCTGCTGCTCCTGACATCCCAGGGATTTCGAAAGGCTCCGCAACACAGGTGGTAGTTCTGCAATTTCCCTCAGGGACTGACCTGTCCTCTCAGCAAGGTTGAGGCCAGTATCCCTCACTGGAACCGAACCACTGAGCATCGCGCTGACCCTCGGTTTCCATGACATGTTGGCTCTGCACTCCAGAGATCTTCGAGCTACAAGAAGCTCCAGCCTCCAGCATCTCTTCCAGCCAAGATCAGCGTCTTCAATGCATCTTTTGCAACATGGGCCTTCATCTTTGGTGAGCAGCTCGAGGTCTTCTTGCGACTCATGTGTCATCAACCTGTGGGTCCTCTTGAGGATCTTCTGCTTCAGTGGGCTTCCCTGCTTGCTCAGAGCCAGCACTGACTCTCCTGCTTGTGGTGAGTCCCTTGAAAATTGCTGGTCCCAATGTTGCCCCTTCTTCGCTTTCCACGCCTGTTGCAGCTGCCGACACCGACGCCCTGGTTCTTGACTTCCGATGTGGGACAGCTTGTGCACGGCTCCTGGGCTTCCTCAGCGTCGCCTGGTCCTCACAGCAGCAGCGACAAGGTCACCATCATCACTACTACATCTTCCGACAATGGTGGGCATTGCTCTTCCGTGCCTCACGGTCACCTCTGAGAGGCATAGTCTTTGTTCCCTCTGCTTGCACGTTCTTCACTTCAAGAATCCACCCTTGGATTCCACAGGACTCTTGCCCAGTCTTCGCCAGCTGCATCTTTTTTTAAGTCCTCCATTGCGGTCTACGGCAGATTCCGACGCCACTTCACACCTATGCACCTGGCATCCCTGTTGTAGGCATCTTGGTTCCTGGGGTAACTACAGGTGGGGTGACTCTCCAACCTTCCGTCTTCCACAGAGTTTCTTTAGGGTCCACTAGGAAGGGTCCTTCTTCAAAACTGCAACCGCAACTTTACCGTGGACTTCTATTGAGTATGCGGCTGTTTTTCCTCTCTGCAGACAGCCTCAGTGGGCTTCCTGGGTACTTACCTTGGGTGGTTCCTTGTGTCCCCAGCTCCTCTGAGGGTCCTGGTCCAAGTCCTGACTGCGGTCGCATTCCACTTTTGCAGTGTATGGTTTGGTCTCCCCCTGGAGACCACTGAGTATTGTGCTTATTTACCAATTTGCAATTGAAGTATTCTTGTGTATTTGTGTTTATATCTCCAGGTTGGTGCTATACCAATGTGTTAGTGAGTGTTGTGTAATAAATAAACATTTTTATATAAACATTGTGTGGTTCTTTTTTCGTTTAGTCTACACTACATGGTTAGATCTGGTAAAACAAGCTGCTTAACACGCCTTCAAGATAAGCCTGAAGGCTGCTCTCCACAGCTACCACTTACAGAGCTTTCTATGGTTGTCTAAGACCATGAAAATCACTAAAAGGGTTGTCTGGATTAGTGTAAGGTGCTTCATTTATATAAGCGTGCACCATATACTAAGCCAGCCTTCTACACTTGCCTTCAGGGCAGATGTTATCGCTAATAGAAAGGCTGTCTTGATGGTAAACAGCTGGAGTGATCAATTGTTTAACGGCTCAAAGGGAGCACACATGAGAAGTGAGAACCAGGTTCAGATCCCACTGAGGCATGATGAAGGGCGAAGGGGGAAACACATATACAAGCCCTTTCCAGAAGAACATGTTAGTCACCTTCGGTAACGCATTATCAGGTAGAGACTATCTAACTGCAGATTCCTTACCTTTGAATTTCCCAGGCATCAGGTGCAATCTGGAAACTTTTGCTGGGCAAAATCCCTTGCGTGCACCATTCGGCTCCGTGTGACGTTGTAAGCATCCGTTATGACGTTGCGGTACCTATAAAGGCGCCACCTAGGAGCACAGATGTCCGTAGCGCAGAGCCACAAAGTAACTGATGTAGTTGTGTGCAAAACTAGGGCCCTAAACAGGGGAGTAACCCTAGCTCGACAATATAAGTGTGCACATCAGGGAGGCATGGGTTTGGCTGTAAGGAATCTGCATCTAGATAAAGTCTCTACCAGATAATGTGTTACCAAAGGTAAGTAACTTATTCATCTGATAGACTTCTAGCTCAAGATTCCTTACCTTTGAATTAGATACCCAAGCCATACCATCCCGTCGGTGGATTGCGGACCAATACCTCAAACTAGAAAGTCGTCCAGGACTGAACGGGCAAAATGCCAGTCTCTGCGGACTTAATTGTCCAGGCAGTAATGTTTGGCAAACATGTGCAATGATGCCCACGTTGCTGCCTGACAGATGTCTAGGACTGGACTTGAATTGAAGCAGCATTTCTAGAGCGCATGGTTACCAGAGGGCATCCCAGCGCTGCAGCCATGCTATCAGAGGCTTCGAGCAGTATTTAGGGAAAGAGAAAAGTTTTAATTTGTTTCTGAAAGGTCAAATAATTTGGTTCAAGCCAGATCTGAAGGGGGAGGCGATTCCACAGCTTGGCAACATTATATGAAAAAAGGCATCCTCTGCTCCTTGATCTTTTTATTTTTGGTACTACTACCAGATTTTTGTTGTCCTACCTTAAGGCCCTATTAGCACGATAGGGACAAATAGTAAATCGAATGAAGGAGGATCCCTTCCCTGAAAGTGCTTTGTGAGCCATGCATAATGCCTTGAATTGGATCCTATCGTGGATAGGAAGCCAGTGGAGAGCTGCAAAAGCTGGGACTGGAACAACCAAGCCAAGGCTGTAGCTGCAGCCTTTCGCCTGGTGGAATGGGCCCTTAATCCCTCAGGGGGCTTCTTCTTTGCCAGGGCATAGCAGAAAGAAAGAGACCATGCGGCACCACCGACTACAGAAGCCATTCGTGATCCGCTAGACATCGATGGCTGAGTTTATCCGCCCTGGCGTTCAGAGAACCTGCCAGGTGTTGAACCAGCAGGGTTATGCCCTGGTGTTCCAGCTATGTCCAGAGATGCAGAGCCTCTCGACAAAGGGTCAACGATCTCACCCCGCCCAGCTTGATTTAGTACCATATGGTGGTGTTGTCCACGAAAACCTGCACTAACTTCCCCTCAAGAGAGAGAAGAAATACTTTCAATGCTAACCGAATCGCTTGGAGCTCTAACAAATTAATGTGGATCCCCAACTCTGCCAGAGACCAGTGTCCTCTGATCTCCACCTTTCCCAGATGGCCGCCCCATCCCTGAAGTGATGCATCTGTCAATCAATCAAGAAATTTGTATAGCGCACTACTCACCCGGAGGGTCTCAAGGCGCTTGGGGTGGGGGGTCCGCTACTGCTCGAACAGCCAGGTCTTGAGTTGCTTCCTGAAGGAGAGGTGGTCTTGGGTAAGACGGAGGTGGATGGGGGAGGGAATTCCGGGTCTTGGCTGCCAGGTAGGAGAAGGATCTTCCTCCCAAGGTGGCTCTTCGAATGCGTGGAACGGCGGCGAGGGCGCGGCTGGTCGATCGTAGTTGGCGGGTGAGTGTGTAGAAGGTCAGGCGGTTGTTGAGGTATCTGGGGCCTAGGTCGTGGAGGGCTTTGTGTGCGTGGGTGAGGAGGCGGAACGTGATTCTTTTGCTCACGGGGAGCCAGTGCAGGTCTTTCAGGTGTCCTGAGATGTGGCTGTGACGGGGGAGGTCCAGGATGAGTCGTGCGGAGGCGTTCTGGATGCGTTGGAGTCTTTTCTGCAGTTTGGCTGTGGTTCCGGTGTAGAGGGTGTTTCCGTAATCCAGTCGGCTGGTGACGAGTGCCTGGGTGACCGTCTTCCTGGTTTCGGTGGGGATCCATCGGAAGATCTTTCGGAGCATGCGTAGGATGTTGAAACACGATGACGAGACGGCGTTTACTTGTCTGGTCATCGAAAGGGAGGAGTCCAGGACGAAACCCAGGTTGCGTGCGTGGTCCGTTGGTTTGGGTGCGCTGCCTAGGGCCGGGGGCCACCAGGAGTCGTCCCAGGCAGATGGTGATGATCCAAGGATGAGGACTTCCGTCTTGTCTGAGTTCAGTTTCAAGCGGCTGTTCTTCATCCACTCGGCTACTTCTTTCATCCCTTCGTGTAGGTTAGTTCTGGCGGTGGCAGGGTCGTTGGTGAGGGAGAGGATCAGCTGGGTGTCGTCGGCGTAGGAGATGATGTTGAGGCTGTGTTGGCGTGCGATGGCTGCGAGGGGGCTCATGTATACGTTGAAGAGGGTGGGGCTGAGTGATGATCCTTGTGGTACGCCGCAGATGACTTTGGTGGCCTCGGATCTGAACGGGGGGAGGCGGACTCTCTGGGTTCTTCCGGCGAGGAACGAGATGATCCACTCCAGTGCCTTCTCTTGGATTCCGACGTTGCTGAGGCGTTGTACTAGGGTGAGGTGGCAGACAGTATCGAACGCTGCGGAGAGGTCCAGGAGGATGAGGGCCGCTGTTTCCCTGTTGTCGAGCAGGGTTCGGATGTCGTCAGTGGCTGCGATGAGGGCGGTCTCGGTGCTGTGGTTGGCTCGGAAGCCGAACTGTGAGTGGTCGAGGGATCCGTTTGTCTCGAGGAAGGCAGCAAGCTGTCTGTTGACGGTCTTCTCGATGACTTTGGCAGGAAACGGGAGGAGCGAGATGGGGCGGTAGTTCTTGAGGTCGGTGGGGTCTGCTGATGGTTTCTTCAGGAGGGCGCTGAGTTCGGCATGCTTCCAGCTCTCCGGGAAGGTGTTGAAGGAGCAGTTGATGATGCCCCGGAGTTGGGGTGCGATGATATAGTCGGCCTTGTTGAAGACGTGGTGGGGGCATGGGTCGGTTGGCGATCCGGAGTGGATGGTGTTCATCGTGTGGGTGGTGTCTTCGGTGTTGACTGGGGTCCAAGCGCGGAGGGTGGTAGTGGTGGGCGTTGGATCTGTGGTTGGGTGCGTGGACTGTTCGCCGAAGCTGTTGTGTATGTCTGCGATCTTGTTGTGGAAGAACGCGGCGAGTGAGTCGCAGAGGTCTTGTGAGGGAGTGATGTTGTTGTTTCCGGCGCTGGGGTTGGAAAGTTCTTTGACGATGCTGAAGAGCTCCTTGCTGTTGTGTGCGTTGTTGTCTAGTCGCTCCTTGAATGCTGACTTCTTGGTGGTGTGGATCAGCTGGTGGTGTTTGCGGGTGGCGTGCTTGAGGGCGGTCAAGTTGTCTGTGGTCGTGTTCTTTCGCCAGGCTTTCTCGAGGGTGCGGCAGTTCTTCTTGGAGTTCTTGAGGTCATCGTTGATCCATGGGGCTTTCTTGCTTCCGGGCCTGCTGGGCTGGGTTTTCAGGGGTGCGAGGCCGTCGGCGCAGTTGGTGATACACTGTGCGAATTTGTGGGCTGCTTGGTTGGGGTCCGTTGATCTGGCGGGAGGGTTCTGGTTCAGTGATGTAGTGAGTTGGTCGGTGGTGATCTTGTTCCAGTTCCTGCGGGGAACCTGTTGCGGGAGATAGCGAGTCGTGGTCTTTCTGAAGCTGAAGTTGACGCAGCTGTGGTCTGTCCAGTGGAGTCCGGTGGAGTGGCTGAAGGAGATGTGCTTGCTGGAGGAGAAGATAGGGTCAAGCGTGTGTCCGGTGTAGTGGGTGGGGGTGTTCACCAGTTGCTTGAGTCAGAGGTTGACGAGGTTGTCCAGCAGGGTGGTGGGGTTGTTGTCGTTGTTGTTCTCCAGGTGGAAGTTGAGGTCCCCTAGGAGGATGTAGTCAGCGGAGGGGAGGGCGTGTGGGCTGATGAAGTCTGCAATGTCTTCGCTGAATTGTGTGCGGGGTCCTGGGGGTCTGTAGATGAGGGTGCCTGAGTGTAGTTTTGGGGTCGGTGTGTATCTGGAAGTGAAGATGTTCGGCGGCTGTGAGGGTGTCGTCGGAGTTGTTCGTGATGCGGATGGTGTTCTTGTGGACGATGGCGATGCCTCCTCCAGTCTGGTTGACGCGGTCCCTCCGGGTGATCGTGTATCCGTCCGGGATGGCTATGGCGACGTCGGGTGCTGAGGAGGCGTTCATCCAGGTCTCCGTGAGGAAGGCGACGTCCGGAGAGGTGGTGTCGAGCAGGTTCCATAGTTCCACGGCGTGTCTGTGGACGGAGCGGGTGTTGAGCAGGATGCACTTCAGGTGGTTGCTGTTGGTGCTCGGCTTGGCGGGTGCGGGTGCGTTGCAGGTCCGGATGCAGGAGAACTTGCAGGGTTGGCAGGAGAAGGGTCCGTGGGTGCGTCTTGGGGTGCCTCGGTGGCATCCGGGGAGGCGGCCGGGGTTGAGTGCGCTGAGGGTGGCGGCGTCGTACGTCCGGCGGGTGGGATGGCATCTGCAGGGGCCAGGGGGTCTGGCGCTGGGCACGGTCCAGGCGTGGACGGGCGTAGACGGGCTTGCCTTTGGCGCGCCTTCGGCGCGATTGCTGCGTGTGAACGCTGCGCGCACGCGCGGACTCTGCCATAAGTGGAGAGTGTAGGGGGGGCGGAGCGAGGGAGGAGCAGCTGGGAGGTGGGAGCGGGGTGGCGAATGGGAGGGTCGAGGGAAACCAGCAGGAGTGGGGGCGGGGGAGGCGGGGGAGCAGCGGCAGGGAGCGGGGTGGGCAACAGCGGGGACAGAAGCGCTAGGGCAACAGGAACAGAAGAGTACAATCAGGGCAAGACTACGGCGAAACAGGGGGCAGAACAGTACACAGCACAAGGCAACAGGAGCAGACAGAACAGTACAAATCAGGGCAATTCTACGACCCAATCGCGGTTTGCCAACCACTACTGCAGTTCTTTCGCAGTCTCTTCAGAGATCTGAACCACATTGGTGAGATTTCCCTGATGCTGTGCCCGCTAGAACTTCAAGTCCCACTGCAGAGCCCGTTTACGCCACTTGGCATGCTTTACTAACAGGATGCAGGAGGCCATGAGGCCCAACAGCCTCAGAGTCAGACTCACCGAAATCCAGGATAGAGGCTGAAATATCGGTATCATAGCTTGAACATCCTGGACTCGCTGCTCAGGAGGATAGTTCCGAAACTGCACTGTGTCCAGAACAGCTCCGATCAAAGAGAGCATCTAAGAAGGAGTCAGGTGTGACTTCGGCACGTTTTTACGAGAACCCCAGCGAATTTAGGACGTTCGCTGTAGTCTGAAGGTGGGAGACGACTGCCTAGGGCAAGGACGCCTTCAACAGCCAGTCGTCGAGGTAGTGGAAGACTGACACCCCTAACCTGCGCAGATGAGCTGAGACCACTGCCATCACCTTGGTGAATACCCGGGGGGTGCTGGTAGGCGGAAAGTGCACGCAGCCTACCTTGAACCACAGGTAACACCAGTGGCCTGGCAGAATGGGAATGTAAAAATACACATCCTGTAGGTCCAACGCTAATATCCAGTCTCCTTGGCCTAGGGCAGACCAGAGCCAGAGTGAGCATCTTCTTGAGGAAGAGATTGACGGTTCGAAGATCTAAAAGAGGCCGTAGCTCCTTGTTGTTCTTCCGAATTAGATAGTAGCGGCAATAACAGCCACTGCCTACTTCTGAAACCGGGACACTCCCTATAGCTCCTTTGGCCAAGAGAACTGTAACTTCCTCCTGGAGCAATTTTAAATGATCCTCTGTCAGCTGCTTCTGATTTGGCAGAATGGGAGGAGGAAAGGAAAGGAAGAGAACAGCCTTCCTGAATGATCTACAAGATCATTTGTCCGACATTATGTACCAGTGGGACAGAGAAGGATAAATTCTCCCGCCAACCGGAGTGGTGTGGTCTTGAAGAGTCAGACTAGGAGTGACTGGAGTCTGTGGCTGCCGAGGGCAGGGTGGCAGATGACTTTAGGCTTCCATTCTTAGGCCGAAATGAACTGCGTCCACCTACCCTGACTGCTTGGGAAGCCTGCGCAGGATGATGGCTAGGATAGGGCTGATGCGGCTGGAACCCCTTCCGTTTCCACAAAAGGAGCTAAAGGTAGACTGGCCACATGGAGTACTAGTGAGGCCCAAGGATCTGGCCGTAGTTCAAGAGTTCTTGAACCTCCCCAGGACCGATCTGCCTTTTCCCCAAAAAGGCTGGGTCCCAACAAAGGGCATATCCATCAGATGTGCCTGAACACCCCCAAGAAGCCAGTTGTCCTAAGCCAGGCGTGGCGCCTCAAGGCCACTGTCGTGGGAATCGATCTGACCAACGAATCCGTTGTATCAAGGCCACATGGATGGTGAATTTTACTGAATCTCTCACGTCCTTAACAGCTTGAGAGAGCACAGCCCAGGCCTTCTCCGGGACTTATGGCAGCACTTGCGCAATCGCCTCCCAAGGGGAGTGGGAGAAATGGCACAATAAGCATGCAGTTTTCACCAACCGCTATGCCAGGCTGGAAGAAGAAAACATTTTCTTCCCAAATGAATCCAGCCTCTTGGATTCCCTATCCCGAGGTGCGGAATGACACGCATCCTAGGATGTAGAGGCCTGCACCACCAAACTTTCTGGGGTGGGGTGTTGGCTGAGGAACTTTGGGTCGCACGGAGCTGGGCGATGGCGGCGGGCGATTGTGCTATTCACAGGAGCCCCTGTGCTAGGCTTGGACCACATGCTTAGAAGGACATCAGTAAGTGCTTCATTAAAGGGCAAAAGGGGTTCTGAGGTAGAAGCCCCAGGCTGAAGCACTTTGGTCAGGAGATTAGTCCTGACCTCCACTGAGGGCAGCTCCAGTCCAAGGACATCAGCTGCTCTCTTAACCACCATGGCTTAAGATGCCCCCTCCTCCGTAGCCACAGATGACAGAGAGAGCATGCCAGTATCTGGAGAAATGTCTAGTCCACTGGCCTCCCCAAGTTCCCCATACCAGTCCAACTGCTCTGCAGAGTCATGCTGGTGATCTAGAGGGTCCAAAGACCCCTCCCATTCCTCTCTCAAGCCTAACACATCCACAAAGTGAGATAACATAGAACCTCTGGGATCAAACGACGCCAGAATCGGCGTCGAATGACGTCGTTCCGGCTCCGTGTCATGGCTGCATCGCAGGCACTGACTTCGGGTCCGATGCCGGGGGAGGTCTCGGTGGCACAACCGGCATCGATCTGGGATCGGATCCCTGAGGCCCCACCGCTGCTGTGGCCAGAGCAGACTGCATCTAATCCGACGGGCCCCTTACGACCCTGCAGGGCCTGAAGGGTCCCCAGACACCTGGTCAACGTTAGGGCCAGATAGGTGTTCCCTATCAAAGGGTGTGTTAAAGATTGATCGTTGGACCTCAGGTTTAAAGCCTTAGATCCTTAACCAAGCAAGTCTCCTGAGCATGATGCTGGTGTTAATCTCCCTTGATGCTTGTTTCCAGTCCAGGGAGGACCTGGCTTGACAGTTCGGACTGGACTGCTCCCATGAGGCACAGGGTCAAGACTGATTTGCATATGGCCAGGTCTAAACTGGGATGGCATGGTGAGCAAAAGAATGATGGATTTAACCCAGATCTCCTGACTGGGGGTTAATGTTTTGATTTGTTAGGTATTCTGTCCATCAATTGTGTGTATTTTGCTTTGTGATGAATGAGTTACTTACCTTCGGTAATGATGTATCTGGTAGAGACATAGTCTAGCTGCAGATTCCTTAACTTAGAATATCCCCAGGCGTCAGACTGGATCCGGAAAACGTTCCGCAGCAGCACCTCTGCGCGCCGGGGGCGCCGCCGCACGGCTCTGCCCTGACGTCGTCCACGGATGTGACGTCAGCGGAGCCATATATGCCCCTCCTGCTGATGTCAGTTTTCATAGGAGAAACTTTTCCGCGCCGCAAAGCGAAGCCACCACCAAAAAACTGTTAGAATATGGGAACAGTGTGCGAAAAGGATGAAAAGACATGGAATGATGAAAAACCGCACCATAAAGGAAAGTGCCAGGCACTGTATATTGGAAACGAGCAAAGGGAAAGAGCAGAGCACCGCTCTGTGAAGCAACCCTGCAAAAGCGAAGGCCAACCACCCTGGGAGGTAAATGAAGATGTAAACAACATCATGGCAGACGACAGAAAGTCCGCAACCTTAATGTACAACTGTGAAGGACAACAAGTCCGGAACATAGGAGCTACGACAATTGCCCACAAGACGTCACCAGAAAGAGATGTATCCCCAATAAGATTAAAAAAATGTGGCAGAGCCAATAGACCTCAAACCAATGGCGCACAGGGGTAGTAAGAGACCCCAAGGGGATAAAGAAAGGGAGAGCGGAGGGTGGGACGAAACACGAATAGAACCCACACTGTACAACCCAGGGCGTAGGGTTGGAAATGACACATGACCATACCGTCCAATTCCAAAAATGGGTGGAGTAGAGCTATGAAAGCAGAATGAAGCATTCTGTGTGGGAGTGAAGTGAAAGCGTCACCCTGCAGAAGGATCAAGCCACCTGAAGGGAGGCGAGAGTAGAAAGCCCAACCTGAAAAGGTCCTCGCAGAACGGGTAGGACGGGCGGGTGTTAAGGAATCTGCGGCTAGACTATGTCTCTACCAGATACTTTGTTACCGAAGGTAAGTAACTCGTTCATCTGATAGAGACGTCTAGCCGCAGATTCTTTAACTTAGAATAGATACCAAAGCCGTACCCATAGAGGAGGCGGGATCGCGACTGAATCCCCACCGAGTTCTTGAGAGAACTTGGCCGTCAATAAAGAGACCAAAACAGTGCCGTGAATCATGTGACGAAGCACAGTGAAGACAGTAATGTCAGCGCAGCTAACTCCTAGACCATGAAGCTCATAAGAGAGCGGAAAACAATGGAAGGAAAAGGTTCCTCAAGCCGAAAGGAACAGCACGAAAACACCTTTTGTGTATAACGGGTTGAGAGAGGGAAAGCCCAGAACCAGAATGCACGTGCTGGAGCAAGAGTTCACAACTTCGAAAAGGGAAGATGAACCAAGCCTAGGGCCCGAGGGATCCGCAGGTTTCCGAGGTGTTGACAGAAAGCAAAAAGTGATTACCGGTCGACCAGGTAAAGCAGTGGAAAAACCACTGTTGAACCTGCAAGATGCAGGGGGCAACGAAGACAAACGGTTCACTCCTGCCCAGCAACTGCCGGTATGGAACAAGAAAACGCATACTAGATATGCTGGAGTTAAAAGAAATCTGATGACACCGCCAGAAGTGGAACTGGACCTAGGGTGTGAAAGATCCACCAGATGTAATGTGTCGCCTGTAAGCAAAACCCAGAGAGATGGCAACCGGTATGACAGAAAGCGCATACCGGTCCAGTATGTAGAATAGCAGAAGAAGCACTTTTCAAGCTGCATCAGCTAGACACCTGTGACAACATTGGCAGGCGACCAATCCATGACCAGAAGGCCGGTAGTAAATTAGAAGACATGCCAAGACATAGGCGGTCTGTTACAACCGGCGAAAGGGCCAATGGCACACTGCCTAGTGTCAAAGTAGGAGCAACACTGTAAGACATCGATGCATACTAGAAGAGACCTAAGCACATCGTGTGGACGTTGGAACCACAGGAAGAAAGGAAAGGCCTCCTGCAGGGCAGCGTGAGAAGCTCAGATGCGCATGACATCAAGAGGACAATGGCCCAAAAGGGGAACCAGGCAGCCGAGCACCACATAGAGGTGGTGGCACAAGCAGACTGGGTCAGTGACAACGGACACCGCATGAAGTAAAGAGCATATCCCCCCCTTGCTCGGAAAGAACCACAGTCCCCTGCAAGCTAGAGGCACGACAGTGGAAACAGTCAGGATCAATGTAAGTGCCCCGGACCACAAGAAGCAAGTAATCTGAAGAAATACGCCCTATGAAAAATCGCAGTATGATCCAAGCAGAAGTGTGGTAACACCTGTGCGGGGCAGCAGGGAATGTGGAAAAAATTGCTGTAGGAGAAGTGGTGGTAAAAGAGGCCACATACAGCAGAGATATAAATGCTAAGCTAGGACCTTGGAGGACGAGCCCAATAAGGGGTGCGTGCCCAAGTTTGTACTAATAGTACTAAACATTGCCGCACAGCGGCGGAGACGGTGTGAGCTGTAAAAAGAAGGACAGAAGCACTACAGACAAGCAGGACCTAAGGCACTCGAAGTGCGTCAGGGCGATGCTAATAATAGGATCGCAGGACAAAACACAGATGGATGTCCACGAGGAATACTCCATTGGAGCGTACTAAGGCAAGGCAGTCGCCCAGCACCAGCATATACCCCACATAGGGTAAGTGTCAACCCCCGATAAGGAGATCCTCTTGGGCAAAACACGCAGTCAGAGGACTGAACAGAAGATTAAACCAGCCATACGACTGAAATCTAGCAAATCAGAGAAGGCTGAACAGCCGTGGACAGCAATCGAAGATTAAACCAGCCATACGGCTGAAATCTAAAAGCAGAGAAGGCTGAACAGCCGTGGACAACAAACGGGGAACCTACTATAAACGTTTGTGATAGAGGTGTAGGAAAATAAGTCACAGAAAAGGGCAAAAGTTATGGCAACCCGGACAAGAGCCGGGAGACTGCCAAATCCGCGTGGGGATCAAAAAGGTCCACACCATTAAACGGTAGATCTCTGAGGGCATACCAAACATTATCTGGGAAATGACTATCATGCAGCCATGCATGGCGGCGCAAAGCCACAGATCGAGCAAGAGCTCGTCCCACAGAGTCAGTGGCATCAAGGGAAGAACGGAGCGAAAATTGCGCCACTCCACTGCCATCAAGCAGAAGCCGAAGCAACAGTGCCCGTGGGTCCTCTGGAATAGAGGGGAGAAGGTTCTCGACCAGGTCCCCAAGGGTCAAGGATGAACGCACGAACACACACGCAGTATTCAATGCGCGGATACCCGCACTGGTAGAGGCAAAATGTTGGCGAGCACATGCGTCCAGCCACCTAGACTGCCTGTGGGAGGTAATAATGGCAAGGCGGATGAAGACTAAGTTAAAGGCCGTCTGAACAACGAGTTCCTGAGCCGTAGGGTGAGTGGACAGGCAGAGTGGATCATCCGGAGCAGGATGGTGCCTACGGGCAATAGCCCGATCAACAGGGTCACCAGAAGAGTGTCTTGCCCATGTCCCACGCAAAATGTCAAATAAAGAGCTGCCAAATGGCAGCAAAGGCTCCACCTCAATAGGCTCCATATGGAGCAGATCCAGTAAGGGATCAGACAGCCAGGGGACCACAGGAGGCTGAAAACCAAGAATAGCACATGAATGGCACGTGCGCAAGCAGCACCAGCTTCAGTTGCCATCTGGCTAGGCGAAAATAAGCTGTCGGTAGGAGACAGTTGAAGACTAAGCCGCCCACTGGACAACAAAAGTGGAGGAGCCGGAGACTGACCCGAAGGCCAGGTAACACAAGGCACTTAAACCATGGGCCCCCGATCATGGGTGTTCAGAGAAGCACCAACCTCTTGACCAGGAGGCATTGTTGCCGGCACCAGCGTTGATCGACACTGTGTGGAGGTCGCAGCGATGTCCGAGGAGTCAGAAGGAGCAACAACCTCGTGAGGAAGCTTGGACGGTGGCATCGGCGTCGATCGATGCCGGGTTGGAGTCGTCTGGACTCGACCTGGACACCGTCCGATATTGATCCCACTGCAAAATGTGCCCGTTTGGTCAAGCCGGGCGTCGGGCCGCCTCAGACGTCAGCGCAGGAAGCCGCTCAGGGCTACACGAAGACTGACTGGGTGGGCTGCACGGGCGACTGGGAGGACCCACTGGGTCGTGACCTATCGTAACCGGAATCGATGCACACAGCCGGTGCCGAGGAAGAATCTGCCGGCGAGGACCCGACATGAGTGCCCTCCACCTGTTTGGGACCCGAAGGCGCTCCAGGGAGAGGTGAGGACACAAAGTACGACTGGAGTTTAATAGAATAAGCCTCCATTTGGGCACACGTCGCTCCAGCTCCTGGACAAGGAGAGTATGGAGGAAGCGACTGCCAGGCGCTCTTACCTGGCATAGAGCGAGAGGAGCAGGCTCCGGCAGAACGCGAATGGGAGGAGGATACAGTATCTGCCTGTGGATTCCTCACCTTGTGAATATCCCCTGCACCAGCAACATTTGAAAACTTGTGTAGCAGTCCACGCTGATGAGGTCGAAGACGACGTCACAGAGACAAGGCTCCGCTCGCGACTCCGCTGACGTCACCGGCTCCATAAGAAGACGTGATGACGTCAGTTCCGCCCTTTTTTCCGTGCCTTCGAGGCACACAGACGGACTGACGGCAATATATATACACAGTATACACAGTACATAATATACAAATCAACACACACAGTGTGGAGAATAAATAGAAAGACAAAAGAAACAACACAATGCCTTTGGCAGTAACAAATACATCTTGAAACACCATCATATACTGAAGGTATACAAGGGTGGACAACGGGGAGGCGGATGGGTCAGTGAGGAATCCACAGGCAGATACTGTATCCACCAGAAAAAGCGTTACCGAATGTAAGTAACTTGTTCTTCTGATGGATACATCTGCCAGTGGATTCCTCACCTTGTGAATAGATTCCCACAGCAGTCCCCACTCCCGGAGGAGGGTGTCCACCCTTCTATACCAGAAAGTCCTGAAGGACGGAACGAGCAAAGTGTCCGCTCCTCCTCACCTCGGTGTCTAAACAATAATGTTTTGCGAAAGTGTGGAGGGAGGCCCAAGTTGCCGCCCTACAAATGTCCTCCACAGGAACACCTCTAGACAAAGCAGAAGTGGAAGTCTTAGCTCTAGTGGAATGAGCCCTTAAACCCCCTGGAAGTTCCTTACCAGCTAAAGAGTAGCATATCTTGATGCACAAGACAATCCATCTGGAAAGGGTGCGCTTGTGCACCGCTCTGCCTTTCCTGAAGCCAACAAAGCCCACGAAGAGCTGATCATCAACTCGAAAGTCTTTTGTCCTGTCAAGGTAGAAGCTCACCGCCCTCTTAGGGTCCAGACGGTGAAGACGCTCCTCCTCCTTGGAAGGGTGAGGGGGAGGATAGAAGGTAGGGAGGGCAATGGACTGCCCCAGATGGAAGGGAGTTACCACCTTAGGCAGAAAAGCAGCCCTGGTCCTGAGTACCATTCTTTCAGCATGAATGGTCAAGAACGGGGGTTTTGAACTCAGAGCTTGAAGCTCACTTACCCTCCTTGCCGAGGTGATCGCAATGAGAAAAACCGTCTTGAAAGACAACAGCCTCAAGGGACACTTGTGTAAGGGCTCGAAGGGAGAACCCATAAGATAAGTCAAGCCAAGGTTTAAGTCCCATTGAGGCACAATAAAAGGAGTAGGAGGAAACTTGTTTTTAAGGCCTTTCAGAAATCGCAAAACAATAGGCGATTTGAACAAAGACGGCTGATCCGGCAAGCAAAGAAAAGCCGACAAAGCTGATAAGTATCCCTTTACAGTAGCCACAGCAAAACCTTGCTGAGCAAGAGAAAGGGCAAACTGCAGAATGTCAGATAAACGAGCCCTCAAAGGATCAATTGACTTCTCTCCACACCAGAGTACAAATTTAGACCACCTATAGGAATAGATAGATTTGGTGGAATGACGTCTGGCAGACAAAATTACATCTACCACATCAGGCGGGAGAGAGAAAGAATTCAGGTTGCCCCGTTCAATCTCCAGGCATGAAGGTGTAAGCTCTGGAGGTGGGGGTGTAGAACCTGCCCCTCCGATTGCGAGAGGAGGTCTGCCCTCAGAGGGAGAGGGAGCAGAGGGCACAAGGAGAGGTGTAGAAGATCTGTATACCACACCCTTCTTGGCCAATCCGGGGTGATCAACATGACTTGGGCCCGGTCTTGGCGAATCTTCCTCAGAACCCGAGGAATCAAGGATATGGGAGGAAACGCGTAAAGGAGTTGTGAACCCCAACTCAACTGAAACGCGTCCCCTAACGCTCCCTGCATCGGATACTGGAGACTACAGAATGACGGGCAGTGAGCGTTCTCGTGAGTGGCAAACAGGTCCACCCGAGGAGTTCCCCACATCCGAAAGACGTGACAAACCACCTCCGGATGAAGCCTCCACTCGTGGTCGGCGGAGAACTGCCGACTGAGACTGTCTGCACGTACGTTCAGAACCCCAGCCAGATGATTTGCCATCAGACAAATCTGATGATCCTGAGCCCAGGACCAGAGACGCAGAGCCTCTCTGCAGAGACAAAGAGACCCCACTCCTCCCTGCTTGTTGTCATACCACATCGCGGTAGTGTTGTCCGTCAGGACTTGAACCGACTGACCGCGAAGGGATGGGAGGAAGGCCTTGAGCGCCAAACGTATCGCCCGCAATTCCAGAAGGTTGATGTGAAGCAACCTTTCCTCTGGAGACCAAAGACCTTTGATCTCCAGATCCCCCAGATGCGCACCCCACCCTAAAGTGGATGCATCTGTTATTACTGTGGCCACCGATGGAGGTAGATGGAAGGGCTTTCCTTGCAACAGATTGCCCTTCACACTCCACCAAGACAGATCCGCTGCAGCTTCTCTGGAGATCCTCACAGACTCCCTGAGATCTCCTTTGTGCTGATACCACTGCCTGCGGAGGCACCACTAGAGGCCCTCATGTGCCAGCGTGCATGGTTGACTAGCAGAATGCAGGAAGCAAACAGACCGAGCAGGCGAAGGACCTTCAGGACTGGAACGACCGCTCCATTGTAAAACAAAAGAATCATTTCCTGTATGTCGAGAATCCTTTGAGGAGGAGGGAATGCTCGACACACAGTAGTGTCCAGTACCGCCATATGAACAGGTTACGCTGAGGGGGCACCAGGTGAGATTTGGGCACGTTTATCGAAAAACCCAATTTGTACAACAGCCGAGTTGTATCCTGCAGATGATGAAGCACCTTCTCTGGCGACTCCGCTTTGATCAGCCAGTCGTCCAGATAGAGGAAAACCGAAATGCCCGACCTTTTGAGATGGGCTGCCACCACTGCCATCACCTTGGTGAAGACTCGAGGTGCAGTAGTAAGACCAAACGGAAGGACCGCAAACTGATAATGTTGCGACCCTACCGTAAACCGGAGATACTTCCTGTGCGACTTCAAGATGGGGATGTGAAAATACGCATCCTGCAAGTCGATCAACACCATCCAGTCCTCCTGATTCAGCGCCTGAAGAACCTGCGCAAGGGTGAGCATCTTGAACTTTTCTTGGTTCAGATAAAGATTCACGATCCTGAGGTCCAATATCGGACGCAATCTGCCGTCCTTTTTCGGAATCAGAAAATACCGGGAGTAGCATCCCTGACCCCACTCCTGCTCTGGAACCACCTCTATCGCACCTTTCTCTAGTAACTTCAGGACTTCCTCCTGCAGGAGAAGACGATGGTTCTCTGAGCAAGCCCCTTGACAAGGAGGGTAATTTAAAGGGCATAACCATTTTCTACAAGATCTAGAACCCAAAGATCTGTAGTAACCTATTCCCAATCTTGTAGAAAATGGGTAAGCCGACCCCCCACAGGACCAACATGATCCAGAATGGTGGATCTAGGGCTGCTTTGGTGGGAGGGGCTGAGGAAGAGGAAGAGGAGGAGGAGGAGGAGAGCTGTCGGCCACGTGTGCGACCCCTGATTCTGCCTCTGTTCCCCTTATACAGAATGCTGCTGCTGCTGCCTGTAAGAACGAAAGGTTGCCTTTCCGAAACCCCTGTACCTCTTGAACGAACCCCTCGACTGGGATTGAAGGCCCAAAGACTTAGCCGTAGCCTTGCTTTCTTTAAAACGTTCAAGTGCAGCATCCGCCTTCTTGCCAAAGAGTCCGGAGCCATCAAAAGGCAAGTCCAACAGCGTTGATTGAACATCAGGGGAAAACTCCGGTGACTTAAACCACGCGCTCCTCCTAGTGGCAACAGAAGACCCTATGACTCTTGCTACTGAGTCAGCTGTGTCCAATCCCCTCTATCACCTGACGCGCTGCCGCCAGGACCTCATTAAAACCAACCCTATCCTCCTCTGATAGTTATGGGGCTAGTTGCTTCGCTGAATCCATGAGCGCATGTATATAGCGTCCCAAGAGGCAAGTGGTACTCGCAGACTTAAGAGCCATGCTGGCCGAAGAAAAGACCTTTTTGGCCGACTGATCCAGTTTCTTAGCCTCCCTGTCACTCGGGACCTGGGGAAATGAACCTTTAGATCTCCCTGAACATGCCGCCTGAACCACCAGACTCTCAGGAGACGGGTGAGAAGTTAAAAACTCTGGTTCCCCCGGAGCTGCTCTATACCTCCTGGCAATGATTTTTTAAACTGCCGGAGCAGAAAAGGGCTTACGCCACACCTCCACCATCACTGGCTTTATGATGGCTACGTTAAAGGGCAGCAAGGGCTCAGAAACCGTAGTGGGAGAGTGCAGCACCTCTGTCAAAATGTTCGACTTGGATTCAGTAGAAGGCAACTGCAGATCTAAAAGCTCAGCTGCTTTTCTTATGACCGCATGGTATGGTGCCACATCCTTTGAGGGTTCATCAGAAGGAGGAGTAATCTCCCATTCAGGAGACAAGTCCAGGCCACTAGCCTCCTTTAGCTCTTCAAAAACATCATCTGAATCCATAAGCTCCCCTTCTTCTACGTCCTCCATTAGATACCTTTGTTCATCCAGCACTCTTTGAGCCTCCCTACTAGACCGGATTCTTACAGCCGGCGTCGGCGGCGCCGTGATCGAGTCGGTGCCGGTGAAGAAGGGAGCGCCGTCGATGTCCTCGGCGCCGGTAGATACCAAGACGGCGTCGCCGGAAAAAATGGCATGAAGAGGGCCTGAGGATAGGCTTGAGGCACCCCCAAACTGAAGGCCATAGGACCCATAGGACCCGAAGGTGTACCAGAGGGGTACATGGCTCTTGAGAATACCCCGTACATTGCATTAAGATAATGCGTGGGGTCCTGACCTGGTCCAGGGAATGCAGGACACTGTTCAGGCATCACCGGACTCGGGCCAACCGGCGCCGACGGTGGAATCTGCGGGGCCGAAGGCTCACCCGGAACTGGATGCTCCTCAACCGGAGCCGGGGACGAAGCCGGAGCCGGAGATGGAACCGGCGTCGGAGATGGAGCCGGAGAATGTTCCGGTGAAGCCACTGGAGAAGAAAGGCCAACAGGTGAATCCGGAACGGGCGAGGGAGATACAGAGTCCTTACGGCGTCGAGCGGGTGACTTCGACCTCGGAGCCGTACTCTTGTCCGAGTGACACCGAGAGGAATGCCTCCTCTTCTTCTTGTGCTTCTTGGATTTTGAAGCATGCCCCGAAGTCGACTTCGACCTCGATCTTGACCTCGTCCTAGATTTTCTCCGGCCTCTCTTCTCTTTCTTCATCCTCGCGATGAACAGCTTCGCTTCTCTCTCCTTGAGAGCCTTAGAACTCATCTTGCGACAGCAAGAACATCCCTCTACATCATGGTCCGATGATAGGCACCATACGCAGTCGTCATGTGGATCCGTAATGAACATATCCTTCCGACATTCACGACAGGGCTTGAATCCTGACTTCTTTGTCGACATTTTCACAGAAGACAAAGAGAAGCAGTGGAAAAAACAAAGTAACAGTGAAGCTACGGATAGAGATTCCCGAAATCCGTTGGCGTCGACGGCGCGGAAAAAAGGGAACTGACGTCATTACGCAAACGAGGTCTTCTTATGGAGCCGGTGACATCAGCGGTGTCGCGAGCGGAGCCGTGTCTCTGTGACGTCGTCTTCGACCTCATCAGCGTGGACTGCTACAAAAGTTTCCGAATGTTGCTGGCGCAGGGGATATTCACAAGGTGAGGAATCCACTGGCAGATGTATCCATCAGAAACACTAGGCATCGATGGCTGAGTTAGTCTGCCCTGGCGTTCAAGGAACCTGCCAGGCGTTGAACCACCAGGGTTATGCCAAGCTGTTCCAGTCATGCCCAGAGAAGCAGAGCCTCTTGACAAAGGGTCAAGGACTCCAACCTGCCCTGTTTGTTGCAGTACCATATGGTGGTGTCCGTGAACACTTGCACCAACTTCCACTCGACTGGGGGAAGAAATGCTTTCAATGCTAGTCAGATCGCCTGGAGAACCAAGAGGTTGATGTGGAGTCCAGATTCTGCTGGAGACCACAGTCCTCTGATCTTCATATCTCCCAGATGTCCACCCCATCCAGGAGTGATGCATCTGTCACTACTTTGAGATCTGGTTTGAGAAGGGAGAGGAGTCTGCCTCTGACCCAATTGCAGTTCGTTAACCACCACTGGATGCCCTTTGCAGCTCCCTCCAAGATCTGGCCCACTTCGGAGAGATTCTCCTGATGCTGGGCCCATTGGAACTTCAGGTCCCACTGCAGAGCCCGCATATGCCATCTGGCATGATTTATCAACAGGATGTTGCTTGGAGGATAAGCCAGAACTGCACTGTGTACAGCACAGCTCCAATGAAGGAGAGCACCTGAGAAGGAGTCAGGTATGACTTCTGCACATTTATAGTGAACCCCTTTGAATGCAGAAGGTTGGCTGTAGTCTGGAGGTGGAAAATGACAGTCTGTGGTGAGGCCACCTTCAACAGCCAGGTAGGGGGAAAGACACCACAGCCATCACCATAGTGAACACCCGAGGGGTGCAGGTAAGACAAAAGGGGAGCACCGTGAACTGAAAGTGCTCTTGGTCTACCTTGAACTGCAGGCAATGCCCGTAGGCTGGCATGATAGGGTTGAGAACACATGCATCCTGGAAGTCCAACACTACCAGCCAGTCTTCTTGGTCTAAGAGAGACAAGACCTGAGCCAAAGTGAGCATCTTGAATTTCTTTTTTTTGTGGAAGCGATTGACAATTAAGAGGTCTAGAATTGGATGAAGACCTTAGATTTAATGGGTATCAGAGAGTAGAGTCAATAACAACCGCTGCCTACTTCTGATATCGGAACCCTTTCTATAGCCCCCTTGTCCAGGAGACCTGTAACTTCCTCTCGGAGCAAGAAAAGATGATAAATGGGGACGGAAAGATTGGAAAGGGAGGGCATAAACCATTCAAATGATCTGCAAGACCCATTTGTCCGATGTTATAGACTGCCAGTGGAGGAGATGATGTTGGATTCTCCCTCCAACTGGGCTCCCATGGTCTTGCAGAACCAAACTATGAAGGCTTGGGCCAGGTGCTGGCCTCAGGGGACACTGTGTTTGCAAGTTTATTTTGGTTTTAAAAGCATCTGCTGCCACGTTCCTTGCCTCCAGCAATTTCCATGCAACAGTCAGAATGGCAAGATAACTAAAATATCATAGAGGATTAATATGCCTGCTGCAAAGAATGTGTACCATGCAGATCACAAAGTGCATATAATGTAAGTAGGCCAGTGGGTTACTGCTTTTTTAAGAGATAGCCTTTTGTTACTTGCGGTTCATAAGCTAAAATCCTAATATAGAACAGTGAACTATTAACTGTCAAAGAACTGCATGCACACTGGAAAGTATCGATTAGAGGATAGATTAATTTTGCAAAACTGGTTCATTTCGGTAACAATCTATTCCTTTTATTCAAGAGATCTCCCAACTATGGTGTTCTGTTTTGTTTCTTCAGACCAAGCACTTTTATACTGCCTACCAAGTATGGATGACCTGTCACTCCTACACCATGTAGTCGTCTGGCTTATGTAACATTTCCTATAAGCTGATTTACACGCGTATGATTGATTGTCTCTGTGTAATGTGTATGTGTGATACGAAGTGCTCTGACACCCTACACTGGTATGAGTGGCGCTATATAACTTATTAAATGCATCTGAAAAAGAGAGTGGTTATGGAGACTTGAGGGTCACTGTTAAAAGGTGATGGTGAGGTAAATTTGTGGTGGAGGCGGTCATCACCTCTATGGATGAGGGGGCGCAATACACACACTAATGGACCAGACGTCGCCAGCGCTAAAGCTGCCCCTGATGTTCCTCACTCATCAATCCTCAGCAGAGAAGTGTAGGAAAGTGGCTCTATGTGTACTGTTCCCAAATAGGTACAGTGTTTATCCAGTCCACAGTCCCTAGTTGTTTGGAAGAGGCTAAAGTTAGATATAACCTTACTCTCTAAAGTGGTAGCTTGGTCAAGCAGTAAGGCAGTATCAGAGGACAGTGTAAAGCATTTGTTGTACACACTCAGTCAGAAAAATGATTTCACACACTCAATAACTGAACTCTAGGCCAATGGTTTGTATAAAAAAATATATGGTTGCTTTATTTTAGAACAAACAATAGGCATCAAAATATACTTTCTCAGAATGAGATGCTTTAGTTATATACTTTGCAAAAGACAATTGACTTGGAATGCAATAGTTACAGTTTCTTGCAATAGGCACCACAATTTCAAACACAATAATACATTGAGCTCAATGGGAATTTTAAGTTATATGCAATTGATTACTTTCAGGATTACTTTTCTAACTCCAGGACTGGATCCTATATTCAGTCCTGGGACAGTTCTTGGAAACAAGTGAATAAATACTTTTTTTGCTATTTTAAAAGTTGACACTTAGAAACTTTTTCTGATCAAATTACCAATGTTACCCTATGGAAGCAAATTCACTTAGCAGGTAAGTGGGGTTATAGTTACTTTTTCTAGGTCAGTGTTGTATCCTGGATCCAGCACTAGTGTATCGCCTGTAAGCAGTTGAGAAACTACGTTTAAGTTTTACAAGCGATTTTTAAGGAATATTTATAAGTTTGCAAAATCGACACTTAGAAGAAATTTCACAGAAAAACAGTCAATGGTTTCCTATGGAAGAAAAGTCGAGGTACGGGTAAAGTATGTTCTCGTTACTTTTGTAATCCAGTGCTGGGCTCCTAGGCTCAGTACTGGGACATCTATCTAAAACAGGTAAGTAATTACGTTTTCACAGTTAGTACGATTTTTAAAGAATATTTGTAGTTTGCAAAAATCGACAAATTTCACAGAAAAACAGTCAATGGTTTCCTATGGGAGAAAATTGATTTAGTGGTAAGTACGGTTGGGAGTACTTTTCAGGGTCAGTGCCGGGCACCAAGATCCAGCACTGGGATCTCTCCTAATAGCAGGCGTGTATTTCCGTTTTCGTTACTCGGTTGATTTTAGGGGAATATTTTAAAGTTTAGAAACTCCACACTGAGAAGAAATTTCAGAAGAAGCCAGTCAATGTTAGAAAAGTGGAAGAAAAGTGAGTTATCGTCTTTTGGGTAAGTACTCGACTGGCAGAGTTAAGGTCCTGGGCACAGACTCAGGGGCCTCCCAGGGTCAGGTAAGTACAGTTGTTACACCCTCAGCGGCACAGGGGCAGCCGGGTGCAGAGTGAGTTAGGTCCAATGTTATCCTATGGGAGGCAGGGGGCCTTGGTTGGTGGCTGCTGACTAGCAGGCCACGCGGCTGTGGGAGCTGGGCTCCTGGTCACTTGCTCAGGGCAAATGGGGAAGTAGGTAGGAGTAGAAGTTGCACTGCCAGGGCCACTCGTGTGGCTGGGTGCAGGGTGCTTTTGAGCCTTCGGGCGCTCGATGGATTTCAATGGGAAAGCTCAAGGACGAACAAAGGCTGCAAGCTCGGGACGAAGATTCTTCAGGTGTGCCCACCACTTCGAGAGGTCAGTTGGGTAGTTGGAGGATAGGTAGATACCCAGGAATCGGGCACAGGGGGCCGCAGGGCGCCGGGGTGCCTTTTGGTGTCGGGAAATCTTACCCTCTGTTGATCGCGGTAGGGGGGGGTTCCTGGTTCTGATGTTGCAGGCGTCGTCAAGAGCGTCGAGGTGGGTCCTTGGGTGCCAGATGCGGGTCACAGTCGCCGGGGGGAAGTCCTCGGAGTCTTCATCCACTCCAGCACAGGCCAGGCTTGGCGGGTGCAGAGTGTGCAGGGTTCACGGTTCCGGGCTGGTGCCAGGGGTTAGATACTTGCTTTGAGCAGAGCCACTGCTCGTGGGAGTCCCAGGTGCTCAGAGTCACAAGGTAGCCAGGTCCTCCGGGGTTAGGGAGGTTGCTGGCCACAGGAGGTGCCGGGATATAGCAGGAGCAGGTTCGAGGGTCGACAGGCCGGTAGGGCTGGGGCCAAAGCAGTCGGTGTCTTCCTCTTCTTAGCCGCTGCACGGCAGGTCTTCTTTCTTCTTGATCTTTGCTGTTTTAGAATTTGGAATTTGAGGAAGGAAGGAAGGTTCATGGTGCCCCTAAATACTAAATTTAGGGGCGTTACAGGTAGGTAAAGGGCAGGGACCACTGGGTCCCTGTCCTGGGGTGGGTACACCCCCTTATCCTGCCACTCTCCTGTGCGAGGGGAGCAGTGGCATAGTCTTGATTTTGTAGGGCTCCCCATCTTCAAGATGGTGAGGGCCCGGAGATGTGCTTCACCTCGCCTCCCCCACCTGAGGGGTAGGGTTGGCAGGGCTGGCACATCCCGTCCTTACTTGGAGTTTCCGGCCCGTCTTCCCGCCAGAGTGGGGGTCAGAAACGGTGGGGGCCAGTTGCTGAGTACAGCAAGTGGCCTGGAGAAGCTCACAAAGGCGGCATGCCTTTGAAGCTTCCTGGGGGAGGAGGCCTAGCACCTCACCCAGCATGTGCATTGTTATAAGCCCAGGAGAGCGGGGGCTCTTCATCCAGGGGTCCAGCAACATGTCTGCTGTGTGGCAGCCTAGGCAGCCTCTCAGACAAGACGTGGATTGTAGGTTAGGTTTCAGGGGGCATCTCTAAGATGCCCTCTGTAGTGCATTGTACATTAAATCCCACACTGACGGTCGTCGAGATGGCAGTCACACTCTAAGAGTGCTCCTGGACACCTCCGTCATCTGCCTCTAATCCAACGTTCATCAGCCTCAATCTGGAGTCCTTACCTGATCGCTGAGCCTCCCCCGACTGGTGGTGTCCTTTCTCTGGCGTTTTTTCGGGCGTATCGGCAGCCCTCGTGGCTTTATCTGACCTGGGCCTTTCGCGGCCTGCTGTCACTGCAGGCGCGGCCCCCAACCATTCTGGCCTGGACCTGTCGCAGCCTGCTGTCCCAGCAGACACGGCTAACCATCTGGGCCGCGGAACCTTGTGAGCGGCAGCGCAGGAAGGGGCTGGGCGGTGGCCCGTACCGCTGGAGCTGAACAGAGCTTGTGGGACTGTCCTGGCCTGGTGGCGGCCTATCGCCGGAGCTCAACGTGTGGCCGCTTGCTGTCCGCGCGAGAGCAGCCCCTGGTCCTCGGGGTCGCGGCTCTGGTGATCGGCGGGGCAGCAGGGGGCCATCGTTCATGAGGCTGAGGGACGCTTGAGAATCCGGTTCCTCCTGGGGGCGGCCTGCCGCCGCGATTGTGAGCTGCCCGATGTGAGGAGCGCCTGGCCTCGGCCAGGCCAGCATACCGGCTGGCGCCGATGCGGCAACAGTGTGGGCGGCCTGCGGGACAAGTGGCTCCACGGGCTGCGGCAACCTACTGAGGTGAGCGGTGGGAGGGCATCGGCTGTCAGTCCGGGCAGCGGCGGTAAGACGTGGGTGCGGATCGCCGCCCCCCCGCCCCGTGCGCAGCTTCGAGGCCTAGTGGTGGGGACGCCCATTGACTGTTCTGGTGGGAAGTGGCCTGGCCCCGGAGGGGCTTCTGACTCCCGTGGCGTGTGGCCCAGTGGGCGGCGCGCGCTCATGGCCATGTGAGGTTCTGCGAGGTGTGGGGTGCTCCAGCCTGAGCTCGGCCAGCATACCGGCTGGCGCCGGGGTGACGGACGCAGAGGCGGCGGCAGTAAGCGTTGTGGCATCCTCCTAAGGTGTGTGGGGGGAACCGGCTGCCGATTCGGGCAGTGGCAGCGTAACCGAAGGCTCGGTGCACCGCCCCCCCCCCCCCCCACACTCCCTTGCATGCCCCTGTGGCCTCCTGGGGCTCGCGGCCCATTCGATCTACTGGAAGCTCACGGAGAG
This sequence comes from Triturus cristatus, assembly GCF_964204655.1. Taxonomy (NCBI): domain Eukaryota; kingdom Metazoa; phylum Chordata; class Amphibia; order Caudata; family Salamandridae; genus Triturus; species Triturus cristatus. The sequence continues at coordinate 736,070,747 of NC_140586.1, read as the reverse complement.
CTTCGGCCTTTGAGGGATCCGCGGGGCGCCTGTTGTTCCTGGCCCAGGTGGGCCTGAAATCCCGCGTTGGGGTCTGGCCAGGTGGCGCCGAGGTGCCTATGGTAGGGTCCCGGCTGAGTGGAGATGACAGCTGGAGTGCTGGGGTCCCGGGTGGCGTCATGGACCCGGACTACGAGCGGGTATCGGCTGTCGGTCGGGCAGCAGCGGGGGGGGGGGGGGGGGGGGGGGGGGTGGATACGGCCCCCCTCCACTTCTGTGCAGGCCCCCTGCCTGTCTAACATCTGTGGAGGCCGTTTGAAAGATCCGATCGCGGTGCTTTGAGCCGCATTATCGCTGTCCGGTGATGGTGTTCCGCGCTCCTGACGGTTGGGGCGGGGGCTGGATGCAGTGCCTGGTCCCCACCCCCCTCATCATCTTGCCTTTTCCTCTTCCCTTGATACAGACTGGGGCGGGGCCCTCTCCTCCTGGATGTGAAGCGCCTGGTTCTCTGTGGTTTGGTCGGTGGCCGGCAGAGCAATTGGGGCTTGGGACCATCCGTAAACAGGATCGGCCACCTCTTCGTGTGGCGGAGGGTGCCCTTTGCCCACGGATCCTGGAAGGAAGGTTCGTCCCACGGCCAGCCGTTTGTGTGGAACCCCACAACCTCGGGGGCGCGGCATACCCCCCTGACCTTGGGGAGGGATAAGGGGCCCAGGCCCGCACCAGCCCCTACTAAGACTAAAATGGACCGGTTCACCACCTCCGAGCAGGAGCCGTCCCGGGGGGCCATGGAGGGGGGGGGGATCATCATCACCAACCCCTTCCCCCCCAACAAAGACCTGGACAGGCTATCAGGGCCTCCCAGGCATCGGTGGAGGGGAAAATTGGAGAAATCAAGGTGGACGTATCCCTTCTTCGGCAGGACCTTCGCAATGCCACCGCGCGGCTGTCCGAAGCAGAGTCCCGCATATCCACAGCCGAGGACGATATTGCACAACTCAAGGAGCAGGTGGCCCACCTTCGCTCTCGCACCAAGGAGCTCCACAGACGGGCTGAGGACGCGGCAAATCAGGCGCGTTGTAACAATCTCCGCTTGGTGGGATTTCCCGGAGGGGCGGAGGCAGGGCATGCCGCCACCTTTGTTGAAAACTGGTTCAAGACGTGGATGTCAGGAGAGACCCTCTCAACTTGGTTTGTAGTGGAGAGGGCGCACAGGTCCCTGGCACCTAGGCTCCCCCCCCCCCCCAGCATCCCGTCCTATCATCCTCAAAGTTCTCAACTTCAAGGATAGGGACGCCATCTTGCAGGAGGCTTGGGCGGCTGGGCCCCTCAAGTTTCAGAACCAAGTCATCATGATATTCCCGGATTACACCAGGGAGGTCCAGGACCTTCGGCGCTCTCATATGGACATCAAGAAAAAGTTGCGCACCCTGGGCCTACAATACCAACTTCAGTTCCCGGTGCGCCTTCGAGTCATTTTCCAAGGCAAGACACATTTCTTTGACTGCCCTCAGGCGGCTTGGACATGGCTGACTGAAGAATGCCCTCTCTGCCAACAACGTGCCGCAGACCTCGAGTGCGACAAAGAGGACCTGAGGCTCCTGGAGCAGTCCTGCAACCTTCTTCATCTCGATTGGGACCAAGACCTCCTAGGAGTCACGCTAGATGCCATCGGCTGCAGGGCCACAAGCAGCTTTAGGGACCACTCCCTCAAAGCCTTTGGTGCCATGGCCCAGCACACTGAGTATGACTCTGTGTCGTGGTTGCGCCCGAGACACCATAGGCACTCAAAGGTGTAGGTCGATAGCCGACATGGTGCAGTGACACGCACCACATGGCTTGAACCCTACCTTCCTAGAGGACATTCCCTCGACACACAAGAAACAAATCTTCGACAAAATATCGAAAAAAGTCTATCGAGAAGAGACAGAGGGGTAGCTCTTTTCCAGATCAGCGCTAACTGGCGTGGAAAAAACTGACATCAGCGCCTATGTGGTGCCTATATAGGTGACCGTGACATCACATCAAGGTGCCAAAGACACCACACAGAGCTGAAATGAACCACCTGACTATGCACAGGGTTACTGCTCACACAAACGTTTCTGGATCCAGTCTGATGCCAGGAAAATTCAAAGGTAAGGAATCAGTAGCTAGAAATCTCTTTCAGATATTATATAACAAAATGAAAGGTAAGTGGTTTTAGTCATTTCTAGTACCGCTATATGATTTAAAATATTCTAATAGTGTTTATGTGCTGAATGTTCTAGAACACTGGCCTTATGGCCAATGATATCGTACAGGGAAGTGCTCGGGAAAACCCAGAAGACTTTGGAACTTGTGAGGTTTACTATATTGTTTACAATGTCTCAGTCAATGGCAACAAAGGTGTCTGAAAACAGTAAAGTTTGCTATGAAATGTATGGTCATAGCTATCCATGGTCTCTGACTCTGGGTGCACCAATAAACTACTAAGTGGGTGCCACTGCTGCCCAGCCGAAAACAGCTAAATTCCTTTACCCAAAAAACTATAATTAAAACAAAAAGGGTCTCTTCCCTCACCCCTCAAAGTTAAAACTTGTCTAGAGGCTTTAGCACCCAATAGAATACAGTAATGCAATGACCCCCAAAGCTTGACCAGCTCCCACTGACAACTGGACTTCATGGTTACAGAGCAACTGATTTAAAAGCAGAACCACAGGGAAGAAAAAGATGGATCGGGAATGAGGACAAAAGCTTTCTTTCCTCCTCCACTATAAGGTTCCTCTTAACATAGCACCAAATTCCACACAAAATCATACAAACTGAAGGATGTGTGACAGTACAAATAAATAAAGTCATTTCATAATTTACATGCATTTGTCTCACCCGAGGGTTTGCTTGGTTCGCAACATGTCAAAACAGGGCTCTTCCATATGCATCTGAAAAAATGCAGCACAAAAACTTTACCATTTTGGTGTCCTGACTTAAGATGCACTTTACTACATGCAGCAGAAAAGCATTTGGAACATGATTAGAATTGCCACAAAATATAGTTTATGTAGTTTTCTGTGCACAATATTATGGAATTTTTACAGAGAAATTACTCAAGATTTTGTTTCCTTTTGTCCTCCAATCTACAGCTCAGTTTTTGCTCCTTTGCTTCATACTCCCACCCATGCTGAAGTTAGACTACTCATTTTCCCAGTGGAACAAGTTACTTACCTTCGGTAACGATGTATCTGTAAGAAACATTAGTTAGTTAGATTCCTCACCTTAGAATATCCCCAGGCGTCAGACTGGATCCGGAAGATTTTTCGTCAGCAATACCCCTTGCGCGTCGCTAGGCGTCGTCTGCGGCTCCGCGTCCGTCGTCGGCGTCGGAATGACGTCGTCTGAGTACTTAGACGCCGCCCTCGCGCGCTGACGTCGCCAGGAACGCAGAGCCATGCAAAGACCGACACTGGTGCCAAAAATAAAATCTAGGGGCCTGAAAAGGATAACCTTAACCCTAGATGTCAGTTCGCAGAACGGGGAGGATGGGTGGGTCGGTGAGGAATCTAACTAACTAATGTTTCTTACAGATACATCGTTACCGAAGGTAAGTAACTTGTTCATCTGAAAGAAACACGTTAGTTAGATTCCTCACCTTGGAATAGATACCCAAGCAATACCATCCCCGGTGGTGGGTCTGCGAACCAAGATCACACCAGAAAGTCCTGGAGGACAGAACGGCCAAAGAAGCCATCCCTCCGGACTTGGCTGTCAAGGCAATAATGCCTGGCAAACGTGTGTAGCGAAGCCCACGTTGCCGCCTGACAGATGTCCTGCAAAGGGACACCCCGTCCCAAAGCAGTGGTAGCCGCCGTGGCCCGAGTAGAATGGGCGCGCAGCCCAACAGGAGGGTCCTTTTTTGCCAAGGAGTAACAAATTTTGATGCACAAAACGACCCACCGAGAGATGGTCCGTTTGTGCACAGCTTTCCCCTTCTTAGCACCCACGTATCCAACGAAAAGTTGGTCGTCCACCCGGAACTGCTTCGTGCGGTCCAGATAAAAGGAGAGCGCACGTTTTGGGTCCAGACGGTGGAGCCTCTCTTCCTCTTTGGAAGGAGGCGGAAAGAAGGTGGGCAAGGTGACAGACTGCCCAAGATGAAATGGAGTCACCACTTTCGGAAGAAAGGAGGGACGAGGCCGAAGGACAACCTTGTCCGGATGAACAGAGAGAAAAGGAGGCTTTGAAGATAAAGCCTGGAGCTCACTCACCCGTCTAGCCGAGGTGATGGCTACCAGAAAAGCAGTCTTAAGCGTCAGCAGACGAAGAGGACAATTATGAAGAGGCTCAAAGGGAGCGCACATTAGAAATGTGAGAACAAGATTCAAGTCCCACTGAGGCATTACAAAAGGGACAGGAGGGAACGTGTGAGTAATGCCCTTTAGAAAGCGTGTAACTACAGGGGACTTGAAAAGAGAAGGCTGATCAGGAAGCCGCAAGAAGGGAGAGATGGCAGCAAGATAACCTTTCAGGGTGCCCAGGGCAGAGCCCTGCCGGGCCAAAGAAAGAAGAAACAGTAGAACCTCAGAAAGAGGGGCGGAAAGGGGATCCACAGCCTTTACTGTGCACCATGCCACAAATTCGTTCCACCGGCAGGCGTATACCGTCTTTGTGGAGGGACGCCTGGCTGCCAGAATGATATCACAGACTTCAGGAGGCAAGTCAAATGGCATCAACTGCCGCCGCTCAATCTCCACGCAAGGAGGTGGAGGCTGGACAGGTTCGGGTGGAGGACCGTCCCCTGCTGCTGCGACAGAAGATCCTCCCGAAGGGGCAGACGTATCGGAGGATCGGTCAACATACTGAGTAGCTCGGGATACCAGTACCTTCATGCCCAATCCGGAGCCACCAAGATGACTTGGGCCCGGTCGCGCCTGATCTTCTTCAGCACTCTGGGCAGAAGTGGTATAGGCGGAAAGGCGTACAACAGACCGCAACTCCACCCGTGACGAAAAGCGTTGCCGAGCGAGTGCCGCCTTGGAAATTCCAACGCGCAGAACTGCTGACATTGCGCGTTCTCTTCGGTGGCGAATAGATCTAACCAAGGCTCTCCCCACTGCTGAAAGAGACCTTGCGCCACTTCGGAGGTCAGACGCCATTCGTGATCCATCATGCAACGGCGGCTGAGTTCGTCTGCTCTGGCGTTCAGAGAGCCCGCCAGATGTTGAACCACTAGGGTGAAGCCCTGGTGTTCCAGCCACGTCCAGAGGCACAGAGCCTCCTGACAAAGGGTCCACGATCCCACTCCGCCCTGTTTGTTGCAATACCACATGGCGGTGGTGTTGTCCGTGAACACCTGCACGACACTTCCCCTGACAGAGGGAAGGAAGGCTTTCAGTGCAAGTCGGATCGCTCTCAACTCCAACAGGTTGATGTGGAGACGAGACTCCGCCAGAGACCAGAGGCCTCTGATCTCCGCCTCTGCCATATGGCCACCCCATCCCAGGAGGGACGCATCCGTCACTACGACATGCTCTGGTTGGGGAAGGGAGAGGCTCTTGCCCTTGACCCAATCGCGGTCCGTGAGCCACCACTGCAACTGCTGTGCAGTGCCCTCCGAGATCAAGACATGGTCGGACAGGTTGCCGTGATGCTGGGCCCACTGAAACTTCAGGTCCCACTGCAGAGCCCGCATGCGCCGCCTGGCGTGATGCACTAGTAGGATGCAGGAGGCCATCAGCCCCAGAAGCCGCAACACTAGCCTGACCGAAACCCAGGATAGAGGCCGAAAGATGGGAATCAGGGCCGGAATATCCCGGACCCGCTGTTCCGGCGGATAGACCCGGAACTGCGCCGAATCGAGAACCGCTCCGATGAAGAGGAGCTGCTGAGAGGGACTCAGGTGTGACTTCGGCACGTTGATGGAAAATACCAGCAAATGCAGGAGATCCGCCGTAGTCTGGAGGTGGGAGACGACTGTCTGGGGCGAGCCCGCCTTCAACAACCAGTCGTCGAGATAGGGGGAAGACTGGAACCCCTGATCTGCGCAGATGAGCTGCGATCACCGCCATCACTTTCGTGAACACCCGAGGGGCACTGGTGAGGCCGAAGGGGAGCACGGTAAACTGAAAGTGCTCGAGGCCCACCGTGAACCGCAGGTAACGCCGGTGGGCCGGCAGGACGGGGATGTGGAAATATGCGTCCTGCAAGTCCAACGCTACCATCCAGTCTCCAGGGTCTAGGGCAGCTAGAACCTGAGCCAAAGTTAACATCTTGAACCTTTCCTTCCGGAGGAAGGCATTGATGTTCCGGAGGTCCAAGATAGGGCGTAGGCCCCCTTTGCCCTTCTTGGGAACCAGAAAGTAGTGGGAATAACAACCACGACCTACTTCTGGGCTCGGAACGCGCTCGACGGCCCCCTTGGCCAAGAGGGCCGAAACTTTCTCGTGGAGAAGATTCAAATGATCCCCCGAGATACGGTGGTGCTGCGGTGGCATGGCTGGAGGGGTCGTCTCGAAGGGGAGGGAGTAGCCCCTTCGGACGATTTGCAGCACCCACCTGTCCGATGTGATGGACCGCCAGCGGAGCAGGTGATGGCGAACTCTGCCGCCCACTGGCGTTGATGGGCCTGAAAGCTCGGACTAGGAAGGCTTTGAGACGGATGCTGCCGGGGTGGATGTGGGCTGACCTCGTCGTCCTCCAGAACCGCCTCGGCGGAAACCACGTCCGCGACCTGGTTGGTTCTGCGGCTGGTGGCTAGGCGTATGTGAGGAGGCACCCCTTCCTTGGCCACGAAAGGGGCGAAAGGCGGAAGTTTGCGACCGTGGGGCCGAGAGGCCCAAGGACTTGGCCGTAGCCCGGGAGTCCTTAAAGCGATTCAGCGCACTGTCCGCTTTCTCGCCGAAAAGGCGAGTGCCATCAAAGGGCATGCCCATGAGGGTGCTCTGGACATCGCCCGAAAAGGACGTGGACCGCAGCCAGGCATGACGTCTAAGCGCCACTGAGGTAGAAATCGCCCTACCCAGCGAGTCCGTAGTGTCAAGCCCACATCGGATAGCATGTCGCGCTGCATCCCTCCCATCGGCCAGAGCCTGGGTAAGTCGTGTCTGGACCTCCTCCGGACACAGGGGCAGCACGTCCTCCACCGTATCCCACAGAGAGTGGGAATAACGGTCCAAGAGACAGGCGGTGTTCAAAGACCGCAGGCCCAAACTAAGGGAGGAGAACAGCTTTTTGCCGAACTGTTCCAGTCTCTTGGAATCCCGGTCCGGCGGAGCGGTCGGGAAGGAGGATTGGGAGGTAGAGGCCTGGATAACCAGGCTCTCGGGGGTAGGGTGTTGGGACAGAAAACTGGGGTCGCCCGGAGCAGGGCGGTGGCGCCTGGCGACGTTCCCGTCCACAGGAGGAACTGTGGAGGGCTTGGACCAGGTGCCCTGCAGAACGTCAGTGAGGGCCTCATTGAATGGCAGCAGAGGCTCAGTGGAGCTTGCTGCAGACTGAAGCACCTCAGTGAGGACGTTAGTCCTCACTGCCACGGCAGGTAGCTCGAGCCCAAGGGCTGCGGCCGCCTTGCGCAGCACCACAGAGAAAGCAGCACCCTCCTCCGAAGCCACAGTCGGAGGAGAGATGAATCCAGTGTCCGGAGAGGTATCCAGACCACTGGCATCACCCAGTTCATCTGCCCAGTCCTGTGACAGTTGAGCCTGAACGGCCATAGGATCCACGGATCCCTCCCAGTCGCCCCCATCATCCGATTCCTGGTATGCAGGAGGAAGGATCGGAGCCGGGCGATAGACAAAATGTGTCTCCAGCGGCGCCGAACACGGCGTCCATCGACGCCGTAACGGCGCCGGGCCCGGAGCGGGGCTGAACTGGGGCTCGACGCCGAGCGGAGCCGGCGTCGGAGGCGTGACGAGGTCGACCAGCGTCGGCGGGGACTCGGGAACGGGTCCCTCGGGCACTTGCGGCGTCAAGGCCGGAACCGTCGACGGCGCCGGGGCCGGAGCCGCTGGCAGGCAAGGTTGCCCAGTCGGGTCCGCGGGGCCCGAAGGCGCGCCAGCGGGCGTCGACGGCGGAGCCAGGTTCCTCATGGCCGAGAGGAAGGCACTGACTTCCGCCGGCATCGCGTCAGTCCCAGGGACCGGCGGGTATGGGGACTTGCGTGGCGACTGCGGCTCCGCTGGAGCCGCGGGGGTGGAACCACCCTGACCCTCGACCGAGTCGCGCGACCGGCGAGGGGAGTCCGAAGAGCGGTGTCGCCTCTTGGACTTCTTGGAGTGCTTCGACTTACCCGAAGACTTGGAGCCAGACGATCGATGATGACGTCGGCTGCGGCTCCGCGACCGATCCTTGGACCTCCTCCTGGACCGGGATCGAGAGCGGCGCGGAGCCGAATGGCGAAGCTCGAGAAGCTTACGGGACCATTCCCGTCTAGCCTTCGAGGTCAGGGCCTTGCAGTCCGAACACGACTCCGCGTCGTGGTCGAGGCCCAAGCAGTAAAGGCACCGGCGGTGATGGTCCGTAACCGACATCAAGCGGTTGCAGTCAGCACAGGCTTTAAAACCAGGCATCCTACCGGCACCGGAGTCGAGACAAGATCAAAAAGGATCGAAAAAAGTTAGTCAAAAAGTGACTAAAGGGGTAGCTATCCCAGATCTGCGCTTACTGGCGCGGAAAAAAGAAGAACTGACGTCAGCGCGCGAGGGCGGCGTCTAAGTACTCCGACGACATCATTCCGGCGCACGATGCCGACGACGGACGCGGAGCCGCAGACGACGCCTAGCGACGCGCAAGGGATATTGCTGACGAAAAATCTACCGGATCCAGTCTGACGCCTGGGGATATTCTAAGGTGAGGAATCTAACTAACGTGTTTCTTTCAGATTAGGATTTTTGGCTGCTCAGTTTTCAATTCTTTGAGTAACTCCTCAAAACACAGTCCTTTTTTGAGACAAATGAAACACAGGATCCTCTCCTGCAGCTCTAATCCTGCTGAAGTCATTAATCTCTCCTGAAGCTTTGTTTCGGCAGACCTTAAAGGCCCCACTCCTGTACTCTCAAACCCAGTCCAGTCTTACAGATGGGTTATGTAATATTTGCCTCAAAACAACTCACCTTGACCCTTTTGCATCTGGACCTTCTAGCCAGAGAGCCACATGTGCTATAAAAGAGTCAAAGGATGGTGGCTAGAGCTGACTGGTGCCATCACCGGGGATGCATGATGGTGCTCTGGGACTTTCTAACCTAAGTGAGGAGAGTTATTTGGTTATACCAACCCCGGTGGTGGGTCTGCGAACCAAGATCACACCAGAAAGTCCTGGAGAACAGAACGGCCAAAGAAGCCGTCTCTCCGGACTTGGCTGTCCAGGAATAATGTTTAGCAAACGTGTGCAGCGAGGCCAACGTTGCTGCCTGACAGATGTCCTGCAAGGGGACTCACCGGCCCAGGGCAGTTGTCGCCGCTGTGGTCCGAGTGGAATGGGCCCTCAGCCCTATAGGAGGTTCCTTTTTCGCCAAGGAGTAACAAGCTTTGATACACAAAACGACCCACCAAGAGATGGTCTGTTAGTGCACCGCCTACCCCTTCTTAGCGCCCACGTAGCTAACAAAGAGTTGGTCGTCCACCCGGAACTGCTTGGTGCGGTCCAAATAAAAGGACAGCGCTCGTTTTGGGTCCAGACGGTGGAGCCTCTCTTCCTCTTTCGAAGGATGCGGAGGCGGAAAGAAGGTGGACAATGTAACAGACTGCCCGATGTGAAAGGCAGTCACCACCTTAGGGAGAAAGGAAGGGCGAGTCCTGAGAACAACTTTTTCCGGATGGACAGAAAGAAAAGGCGGCTTAGAAGAGAGAGCTTGGAGCTCACTCACCCTTCTAGCAGAGGTGATGGCTACCAGGAAAGCAGTCTTAAGCGTCAAGAGACGAAGGGGACAGTTATGAAGTGGCTCAAAGAGAGCGCACATCAGAAACGTCAAGACCATATTCAAATCCCACTGAGGCATTACGAAAGGAACAGGAGGAAACATGTGAGTAATGCCCTTGAAGAAGCGAGAAACAACAGGGGATTTGAAAAGAGAAGGCTCATCAGGAAGCCGTAAGAAAGCAGAGATAGCTGAAAGATAACATTAAAGAGTGCCCAGAGCAGAGCCCTGCTGGGCCATGGAAAGAAGAAAGAGGAGAGGGGAACAACCTTTACAACGCAACTTTTACAACGCACTACACTTACAACGCATTTTTTACAACGCAAAATCCATTACAACGCACTACACTTACAACGCATGACACTACAACGCATTTTTAAAAACTACCTTTACAACGCATTCCATTACAACGCCTACCATTACAACGCATAATATTACACTACACTATCCAACACTTACCCTACTGTTGCACCCCCTGGAGTTAGAATAGTAATTTTTACCCCTATACTATCCAACACTTACCCTACTGTTGCACCCCCTGGAGTTAGAATAGTAATTTTTACCCCTATACTATCCAACACTTACCCTACTGTTGCACCTCCTGGAGTTAGAATAGTAATTTTTACCCATATACTATCCAACACTTACCCTACTGTTGCACCCCCTGGAGTTAGAATAGTAATTTTTACCCCTATACTATCCAACACTTACCCTACTGTTGCACCCCCTGGAGTTAGAATAGTAATTTTTACCCCTATACTATCCAACACTTACCCTACTGTTGCACCCCCTGGAGTTAGAATAGTAATTTTTACCCCTATACTATCCAACACTTACCCTACTGTTGCACCCCCTGGAGTTAGAATAGCAATTTTTACCCCTATACTATCCAACACTTACCCTACTGTTGCACCCCCTGGAGTTAGAATAGTAATTTTTACCCCTATACTATCCAACACTTACCCTACTGTTGCACCCCCTGGAGTTAGAATAGTAATTTTTACCCCTATACTATCCAACACTTACCCTACTGTTGCACCCCCTGGAGTTAGAATAGTAATTTTTACCCCTATACGATCCAACACTTACCCTATTGTTGCACCCCCTGGAGTTAGAATAGCAATTTTTACCCCTATACTATCCAACACTTTCCCTACTGTTGCACCCCCTGGAGTTAGAATAGCAATTTTTACCCCTATACTATCCAACACTTACCCTACTGTTGCACCCCCTGGAGTTAGAATAGCAATTTTTACCCCTATACTATCCAACACTTTCCCTACTGTTGCACCCCCTGGAGTTAGAATAGCAATTTTTACCCCTATACTATCTAATACTTACCTTAAATGCAATTTACTATTATGCGTTGTAATGGTATGCGTTGTAAAGGTAGTTTTTAAAAATGCGTTGTAGTGTCATGCGTTGTAAGTGTAGTGCGTTGTAATGGATTTTGCGTTGTAAAAAATGCGTTGTAAGTGCATGCGTTGTAAAAGTGTGCGTTGTAACGACATACATCCAAGAGGAGAACCTCAGAAAAAGGGGCGGAAAGGGGGTCCACAGCCTTTGCTGTGCACCATGCCACAAATTTGTTCCACCGACAGGCGTATACCGATTTTGTGGAGGCACGCCTGGCTGCCAGAATCACATCACAGACTTCAGGAGGCAAGTCAAATGACATCAAATGTCGCCGCTCAATCTCCACGCATGGAGGTGGAGACTGGACAGGTTCGGGTGGAGGACCGTCCCCTGCTGCTGCGACAGAAGGTCCTCCCGAAGAGGCAGTCATATCGGGGGGTCGGTCGACAGACTGAGTAGCTCGGGATACCAGTACCTTCGTGCCCAATCCGGAGCCACCAAGATGACTTGGGCCCAGTCGCGCCTGATCTTCTTCAGCATGCTGGGCAAAAGTGGTATAGGTGGAAAGGTGTACAACAGACCGCAACTCCACTCGCGACGAAAAGCGTCTCTGAACCTCTGGAAACTCCAACGCACAGAACTGCTGACATTGCGTGTTCCTTTCTGTGACGAATAGATCTAACCAAGGCTCTCTCCACTGCTGAAAGAGGCCTTGCGCCACGTCCGAGTGTAGACACCATTCGTGATCCATCATGCACCGGCGGCTGAGTTCATCTGCTCTGGTGTTCAGAGAGCCCACCAGATGTTGAACCACCAGGGTGATGTCCTGATGTTCCAGCCATGTCCAGAGGCGCAAAGCCTCCTGACAAAGGGTCCACGACCCCACCCCGCCCTGCTTGTTGCAATACCACATGGCGGTGGTGTTGTCCGTGAACACCTGCACCACACTTCCGCGGACAGAGGGAAGGAATGCCTTCAGTGCAAGCCGGATCGCTCTCAGCTCCAAGAGGTTGATATAGAGCCGGGACTCCGCCGGAGACCAGAGTCCTCTGATCTCCGCCTCTCCCATGTGGCCCCCCCATCCCAGGAGGGACGCATCCGTCACTACTACATGCTCCGGTAGGAGAGGGATCTGACACTGACCCAATCGCGGTCCGTGAGCCACCACTGCAACTGTCATGCAGTGCCCTCCGAGATCAAGACATGGTCGGACAGGTTGCCCCGATGCTGGGCCCATTGAAACTTCAGGTCCCACTGCAGAGCCCGCATCCGCCACCTGGCGTGATGTACCAGCAGGATGCAGGAGGCCATCAGACCCAGAAGCCGCAGCACCAACCTGACTGAAACCCGGGATAGAGGCCGAAAGATGGGAATGAGGGCCTGAATATCCCGAACCCGATGTTCCGGAGGATAGACCCGGAACTGCGCCGAGTCCAGAATCGCTCCGATGAAGAGGAGCTTCTGGGAGGGACTCAGATGCAACTTCAGCACATTGATGGAGAACCCCAGCAAATGCGGGAGGTCGTGCGTAGTCTGGAGGTGGGAGACGACTGCCTGGGGCGAGCCCGCCTTCAACAACCAGTCGTCGAGATGGGGGAAGACTGGAACCCCTAATCTGTGCAGGTGAGCTGCAACCACCGCCATCACTTTTGTGAACACCCAAGGGGCACTGGTGAGGCCGAAGGGGAACACGGTAAACTGAAAATGCTTGTGGCTTACCGTGAACCGCCGGTGCGCCGGCAGGACGGGGATATGGAATTAAGCGTCCTGCAAGTCCAACACTACCATCTAGTCTCCAGGGTCTAGGGAAGCCAGAACCTGAGCTAAGGTGAGCATCTTGAACCTCTCCTTCCGGAGGAAGGCGTTGACGCTCCTGAGGTCCAAGATAGGGCGTAGGCCCCCTTTGCCCTTCTTGGGAACCAGAAAGTAGTGGGAATAACAACCACGACCTACTTCTGGACCAGGAACGCGCTCGATGGCCCCCTTGGCCAAGAGGGCCGTAACTTCCTCCTGAAGAAGATTCAAGTGATCCCTCAACATGCGGTGGTATTGTGGTGGCATGGCTGGAGGGGTCGTTTCGAAGGGGAGGGAGTAGCCCCTTTGGACGATTTGCAGCACCCACCTGTCCGACGTGATGGAACGCCAGTGGAGCAGGTGATGGCGAACTCTGCCGCCCACTGGCGTGGGATGGGCCTGAAAGCACGGACTAGGAGGGCTTTGAGGCGGATGCTGCAGGGGTAGATGTGGACGGACCGGCACGATGCCCCCCGTGACCGCCTGTGGCTAGGCGGACGTGAAGGGGCGCCCCTTCCTTGGCCACGAAAGGGGAGAAAAGCGAATGTTTGCGGGCGCGGGCCGAGAGGCTCAAGGACTTGGCCGTAGCCCTGGAGTCCTTAAAGCGCTCCAGCGCACTATCCGCTTTGTCGCCAAAAAGGCGACTGCCATCGAAAGGCATGTCCAAAAGGGTGCTCTGGACATCCCCAGAAAACCTTGCGGACCGCAGCCAGGCATGCCGACGAAGCGCCACCGTGGTCGACATTGCCCTACCCAGCGAGTCTGTAGTGTCCCATCCACATCGGATGGCATGCCACGCTGCAGCCCGCACCTCAACAAGAGCCTGGGCGAGCCGTGTCCGGGCCTCCTCCGGACACTGGGTCAGCACGTCCTCCGCCATATCCCACAGGGAGTGGGAGTAACAGTCCAAGAGACAAGCGGTGTTAATAGACCGCAGTCCCAAACTAAGGGAAGAGAACAGCTTCTTACCAAACTGTTCAAGTCTCTTGGATTCCCGATCTGGGGAAGCGGACGGGAAGGAGGTCTGGGAAGTAGAGGCCTGGATAACCAGGCTCTCGGGCGTGGGGTGCATGGACAGAAAACTGGGGTCGCCCGGGGCAGGGCGGTGGCGCCGGGCCATGTTCCGGTCCACAGGAGGGCTTGGACCAGGTGCCCTTCAGAACGTCCATCAGTGCTTCATTAAACTGCAGCAGAGGCTCCGAGGAGCTTGCTGACGGTTGGAGCACTTCAGTGAGGAGGTTAGTCCTCACGGCCACAGTAGGTAGCTCCAGCCCCAGGGCTTCGGCCGCCTTACGCAGCGCCACAGAAAATGCAGCACCTTCCTCCGAAGCCACTGTCGGAGGAGAGATGAAGCCAGAGTCAGGGGAGGTGTCAAGGCCACTGGCATCCCCCAGCTCGTCTGCCCAGTCCTGTGATAACTGGCCCTGGCGGGCCAGAAGGTCATCAGACCCCTCCCAGTCGTCACCGTCATCCGATTCCTGGTAGACAGGTGGAACGATCGGAGCCGGGCGGAAGATGAAATGGTCACCCATCGGCGTCTGGTGCGGCGCCGGGACCGAACCGGAGAACGGCGTCGTCCGAAGGCGGCGCCGAGGGTGGCACAGGAGTCGGCGCCCGGCGGAGGGGTCGTGAGGTCGACCGGCACCAACAGGGATCCAGCGTTTGGATCCCGAGGGGACCTGCAGCGTCGGGACCGGAGTCGACGACGGCAAATGAGCCGCCGGCTCGCTAGGCCTCCCAGTCGAACCCGTGGGGCCCGAAGGCACGCTGGCAGGCGTCGACGGCAGAGCCAGGCCCCTCACGGCTGAGAGGAAGGCACTTATCTCCGCCGGAGTCACGTCAGTCCCAGGGACCGGCAGGTATGGGGACGGACGCGGCTCCTGCAGCTCTGACGGAGCCGCGGGGGTGGTACCACTCGGACCCTCAGCGAAGTCGCGCGACCGGCGAGGGGAGCCCGAAGAGCGATGTCACCTCTTGGACTTCTTACTATGCTTCGACTTACCCGAAGACTTGGAACCAGACGAGTGGTGATGGCTGCGGCTCCGCGACCAGTCCCTCGACCTACTCCACGACCGGGACCGTGAACGGCGCGGAGCCGACTGCCAGAGCTCGAGGAGCTTGTGGTACCGCTCCCACCTAGCCTTCGAAGTCAAGGCCCAGAAGTCGAGGCACGACTCGGCATCGTGGTCGGCCCCAAGACATTAGAGGCACCGGCGGCGGTGGTCCGTAACCGTCATCAGTCGGTGACAGGAGTCACAAGGTTTGAAACCAGGCATCCTACAGGCACCAGAGTCGTGTCGTCGAGAGTAGACCAAAAGAGTCCAAAAAGTTTAGTCAAAAAATGACTAAAAGGGTATGCTCTTCCCGGAACGGCGCTGTCTGGCGCGGAAAAAAGAAGAACTGACGTCAACGCGCGAGGGCGGCGTCCAAGTACTCCGACGACGTAAACCCGGCGCACGACGCCGACAACGGACGCGGAGCCGCAGACGACGCCTAGCGACGCGCAAGGGTATTGCTGACGAAAAATCTTTCCGGATCCAGCCTGACGCCTGGGGATATTCTAAGGTGATTAATCTAACTAACGTGTTTCTTTCAGATCATTATTTCACAAAACCAGTGAGTAACTCAGTCAGTAGTGTGTTGATTTTGTATACACAGCCTGTGATTATTCTCTCTAGGTGTGTGTAAAATACATAAGCAATCATGTATTATAAAGACTAAAATATCTCCAAGGGTACATAATGAGGATGCAGTATATCACTTCACAAATCCAAAACCTTACAAGTGCACTAGACCTGATGCCTCTATATCGTCGTGGAATTCACTGGTATCTTGAAATATGTTGACGGGGTACAATATTATATGCCAGAGTATGCTTTATGTAGTTTAGGGCCAAAGGCGGGCTACTGAAAATATGGCATCTTGTTCCTACCTCCCTGGGCTGTCCTCAGTTTCTCCGTTTCTAAAGAGTTCTAATACATTATCGAATTGGTGTTATGTTTGATATTTTATGGCCTAATGTCACTCTAGAAAGGGTTTTTCTTTTACATCCACCACCCCCTTATGCTTCTAAAGAACAAGTTACTTTCCTTTGGTAATGCTCTTTCTGGAGCACACTATATAGCTGCTGATTCCTCAACTTTTGATATTCCCCAGGAGCTAGCCTGGAACCAGAATCTTTTCAGTAGTACCTGTGTGTGCCTGTAGGTTCTGCTGCGCGGCTCTGCACTGATGCCATTTCACTCAGGAAGTTATGTACATAGTTTATATAGGCGCCACTCCTGTGCGCTGAAGTCAGTTGCTTTCGAGATGGTCTCTGCCTACAGACGCAGAGCATCAAAAGCGAAGTAGAGTGACTAGTGTACAGATTCCATGACTGCAGATCTTACTAATGGACAGAGTCAGGCTACAGAACCATGAACATGGGACAATCGGTGAGGAATCTGCAGCCAGATACAGTCTCTACCAGAAAAAGTGCAGTAAATCAATTGTTCTTCTGATAGAAACTTCTAGCCGCAGATTACTAACCTTCTGAATAGATACCAAAGAAGTACCTATGTGGAGGTGGATATGTGGATGAACTCAAACTAGAAAGTCCTGCACGACTGAACGGGTATAATGCCCCTCTCTGTGAACCTGACTGTTCAGACAATAGTGCTTCGTGAATGTATGAAGGGACGCCCTCGTAGCCACTGGGCACAGTTCAGGACAGGTACTCCGCGTACCAATGCAATGGTAGCATCTTTGGTCCTGGTAGAATGAGCACACAGTCCATCCGGACGCTGATTTTTAGCCAATGTGTAGCAGATCTTATTGAAGAGCACAAACTGGTGGATGGGTCTCTTCTGCACTCCCTTGCCTTTCTATGTTCCAGAGAACCCCAAAAAGAGCGGATCATCCACTCCGCGTTCTTTGGTATTAACAATGCAGAAACTCAGCGCTCCATTGGTATAGATGCAATGGAGTCTGTACTCTTCCTTAAAGGGGTGAGGTGGAGCACAGAACTCCAGCAGGGAAATGCTTTGAATGATGTGGAATGGCATCACAACTTTAGACAAAAAGGATGCATGGGTCCGCAAAACCAGTTTGTCTGGCAATATGGTGATGTACGTCGGGCTGACACAAAGTGCTTGAAGCTCACTCACATGCGGATCTGATGGCGATGGGTAAAATTATCGTGAGGGGCCACATGAAATAGCTGTGACGTGGCTCAAATGGAGTGCACATTAGAAATGTGAGACCAAGTTAAGGTTCTACTGCGGCATGACAATGAAAGGAGGAGGAAAGAAATGTTGTAAACCTTTGAAAAAGCATATACCAACTGGAGACATAAACAAAGAAGGCATTGGCACATAGGTCAAAGGTATCTTTTAACTGTCTCCAGAACAACGCCTCTCTGAACTCAAGACAATAGAAACCACACCACTTCTTTACCAGAAGAGGGTCTATCTACCGAGCACCACACCAAGCCACAAATGGGTTCCAACAACAGGAGTACACAGGTTTTGTTTAGGGACGACTGGCTGTCAAGATGACATAAACCACATCCGGAGGAAGGTCGAAGATGTTCAGTGTAGAGCTGTCACTGCTCAAACTCCAAGCATGAAAGTGGAGACGGTGAAGGCCCGGGTGCAGAGACCTGCCCTCTTGCTGACACAGCAGGTCCTCAAGGAGGGGCAGCTTGATCAGAGGACAGATGCTCAAGCTCATAAGTTCTAGATACCATACTCTCCGGGGTCAGCAGGATGACTTGGCCAGATCGGTTCTGAGAACTTTGGGCAGGAGTGGTATTGGCAGGAAGGTATACAGGAGTCCCAAGTTCCAATTGAGGCAGAACGTGTCTCGGAGAGAGACACATTAGAAATTAAAACGTTGAGAAGTGCCGACATTGTACCTTCAAGTCAGTACCTTCTGCCACCTCAGGGTGTAAATGCCACTCATGATCCGCTAGGCACCAACAACTAAGCTTGTCCGCCCTGGCATTCGATGATCCTGCCAGGTGGTTCACCACTAGGAATATTCCTTGGTGAGTCATCCTTTTTCAGAGGCGCTGGGCCTTCTGGCATAGAGTCCTTGACCCCACCTCACCTCGCTTGCTGCAGTACCACATGGTGGAGGTGCTGTCCACGAGCACCTGTACCACCCTCCCCTTGATGAACAGAAGGAAAGTTTTCAATGCGAAGTGGGTCGCACACCACTCCAGAAGGTTGATAAGCAACCAAGACTGTGTCAAAGGCCTCTGATCCTTACTTCTCCCAGATGGCCACCCCAACCCAGAAGTGATGCATTACTCACCATTGTCTGCCCTGGGTGGGGAAGAGAGAGGGGTCTTCTGCTGACCTATTCGTGGTTAAGTAACTACAACTACAGATCTTTTGCAGTCTCCTCCAAAATCTGAACATGGTCTGAGTGGACCCCTTGATGTTGGACCTACTGGCACTCCAGATCCTACTGCAGAGCCTGCATATGCCACCTGGTGTGCTTGACCAGCAGGATGCAAGAGGCCATCAGACTCAGCAGCCTAAGAGTCAACTTCACTGAAAATCGAGGACCGAAGATAAAAGATCGGAATCGCAGTCTGAATGACCTGGACCCATTTTAGGGGGAGAAAGCATAAAACCGAACCATGTCCAGAATGGCTTCGATGAAGGAGAGCATCTGCGGAGGAGTCTGGTGTGACTTTGGGCACATTGATAGTAAACCCAAAAATGATGACAGGACGTTTGTCGTAGTCTGGAGGTGGTGGACTGCCTGGTGCGAGCTCGCCTTCAAGAGCAAGGCAATGTAGGGGAAGACTTGCACCTCTGATCTCTGACCACCATCATCGCTTTCATGAACACCCGAGGGGAACTGGTGAAATTAAAGTTTAGCACAGCAATCTGAAAATGCTCCTGTCACATCACGAACAGCAGGTAGCACCGATATGCCTGCTGAAAGAGTATATAGAAATAGGCGTTTCTGCAGCCCCAACGCTACCATCCAGTCTCCAGAGCCGTAAACAGACAAGCTCTGGGCCACTGTGAATATTTGGAATTTTTGCTTCTGAAGGACGGCATGGAGAGGAGGCTTTAGGTCAAAATTAGGACAAAAGCCTTCGTCATTCGGGGGTACCAGAAAGCGACTGGAATAGCAACCAAGTCCAATGGTTCACACGGACACCCTCTTGAAAGCCAGGTTGGCCATAAAGGACTACACTTGCTGTGGGGTGGAGGATAATCGCTAAAGTGGAAGGTGCAGCAGTGCTGAAGGTAAGGCATAGCCCTTCCGAACAAGTTGCAGGACCCACCTGTCGGATGTTCTGGCCTGCCAACCCAGTAAGAATTGTTAGATCCTGTCTCCCACCAGGTGGTTATGCTCCACTAAAGGCAAGCTAAAGGGGTTTGCGTGGTGGAGGCTGCAGGGGATGCAATGGGCTAGCCGACCCCATTAACCTTGACTACAGGCTCCACGGCTGTGAAACTGAGTGCCATGCTGGGGTTGGATTACCGGATGGTACAGGGTACCTGTGATTAAGCCAAAAAAAGGAACGGTAGGGCGGATGCGGCTCGCAAGGAGGGGCAGCTAGGCCCAGGGAGCATGCCAGATCCCTTCTCTCCTTGAACCGCTAAAGAGCATAGTCTGCCTTGTGCCCAAACAGGCAAGTCCTATCGAACAGCATGTCTTTTAGGGATAAACTGACATCGCCTGAAAGATTGGTGGACAAATGGAGAAATTTGTCACAACAGCCCACCCAATTGAATCACTGGTGTCCAAGTCACAAGTAAGCATGAACTTGGCCACATCATGACATTCCTGTATGACCTGGACGAGAACCGGTCACAGATCATCAGGTACACCTGGGGGGACTTGTCACTGAGTTTCAAAAGGCGTGAGAACAGCCCTTCAGCAGACAGCAGTTGCTCAAGAACCGGAGCGCCAAGCTAGTGGATGAAAAAACTCTTCCCAAACGTCTTCACCCATTTTGACTCCCTATCTGGGGGAGTAATTGGAAAGGTGTTGGTGAACAAGTTACTTACCTTCAATAGCGATATATCTGTAAGAGACATATATTAGTTATAGATTCCTTACCTTAGAATTAACCCCAGGCGTCAGACTGGATCTGGAGAATTTTATCTCAGCAGTACCCCTGCGCGTCAGTAGATGGCATCGGTCGACTATGCGTTCGCCGTCGGTGTCATGATTGCCGGTATGACTGTAGGAGAGTAGGGTCTGCAATCCTATGATCACCCAGATTTTTTGCTTTTGCTTCATTGGTTTATGACTTTCCCCGGCTGTGGGCCTGCCAATCAGACCCACAGCCTAGCTGTTCTCTCTCGAAATTAAACACATGTACATTAGGTGCATCCACCAGTTGGAACTGGGCCGCCTTGTCAGTCCCTGTCTCAGCATACCACAGGTATCCAGGGCATCGATGTACCCAGGGCCTACCAGGGGCTGCAGCATGTATTATGCCACCCCTGGAATGGCCGCCCAAATCTGACACAACTGGCTGCACGACAGCTGGGGCAACGTGGTGTAATCACCCGTTGCTGTAGGTGTAGTATTCCTACACCTAACCCTAAAATGGACACATGGATTCCTATCAGTCACTCCTATGGCAGGCCTTATCAATCCTGAAGGCAGAGTGCAGGGAATCATGTGGGACGGTGCACTGGCGCGAGCTGAGCCCGTCGACGGCTTGCGGAACCAAGTCCTAATAGCCGTTCCATGGTGACGCGGGCCAACTACTTTTAAATGCATTATAATCCTCGCGGTTATTTGCTAACTTTGGCATCGCATCACCTACACATGTCGAGTAAGGTGTCATACGAATTGGAATACGAACCCCTCGCCAGTTCTGGCGACGGGGTTAGCATTCCCCCCTTTTAGAGGGGCACGACATGGAAGTAACCTTGAACCCCGGTTAAAGTTGACTCAAGCCTCAGCATCACAAAATGGATGCTGCCACCAGACACAAGTCTGACCTCCTGCTGCTGGGAGACCTTCCAGCGAGGGGAGCTTGGACAAAGGGTTTCCTGTCGAGGGCGGTGTTAGCACCATCCCAGACAGGGTTTGTGTATCCCAGGTAGGCAGGGCTGAAAGGAAGGTGATTGCCAGTGGCACCCCGGTGCTCACTGTGCATAGCCCGGCTCAAACCAGTTTCGGGGGCACACCAGCCCCTGAGCTGGGGCGAAGCCGGACAAAGGATAGGGGTGTAACCACCCCCCTCCTGGCTCCACCCATAGGTAGAACCTAGTCACGGGCCAGACCCTTTTCTTAGAATAAAGGTAGGAGCGAGTCCCCTTCCCAAATTGGATAATTCTGAATCTTGAACTACTTTCCACGAAAGGAACTCTTGACTATTTCTGAAGACTCTCCCTTGTGGCTAAGGAGTAGCCACCCTGCACCAGCAGGCACCACCTAAGCGCTTGCGGTTTGCTGTAAGTCTCTCCTATGGATCAAGACTGCCCAGCTCGACGAGACCCGAGTCCCTGCCATCTCTGACCTTTTACCTACCTCATCAGCCCAGCTGAGAGTCGTAGGTGTGACGAGACCTGCGGGACCGGCCATCTTCAGAACCTGCACGACGCTTATCTAGCACGCCCCCCGAGGGACCCTCGAGTGAGTGCACCTAGGGTTTGAGAAGCACTAACCCTGAGCAGCTCCAGCACCGAAGTCCGCCTCCCCAGCATCCACGAGATCTGCGTGGGGGCCCTTCCGCTCCTTGCTGTTCACCGCGTTGTTCGACCACTTGCCGACCGGCTTGTGGCCCTCTTCACGACGCACCACGTTTGTTTCATCACTAGTCTGGTTGCTCCAGACTGGCTCTTGCTCCCCTTCAACAGAGGAGTACCGTGGACCCTCCTGGTCCACTCTAGACGCCATCTTGACTCCACCGCGTGGGCTTGCCACTGCCAAGATCCGCTGCCCCATTCCTGGGCCCAGCATCATCGACAGCAGACACCTGCGTGGGACAGCTCGCCCTCCCTCCTGGTCGCCGCCGCGCCTCCTGGTCCGAGGAACAGCCGAGTCCGACGTCATCCACTCACCTGGTCGAGGTGACTTCAGCCGGTACCCTCCTGGTGCCCACACGATCGCTGGCTAGCGGTTGAGAACTGAGTCCCCTCTGCTTTCAGGTTTCCTTCATCACCGATCCAGGCTTGGATCTCGCTGAACATCGACACTGGTCGCCTGCCAGCAACTCTTCTTTCAGGCTCCTGAGACTACAACGAGGACTTCCGACATCTTGCCGAACCTTCCACAGTCGCAGCCTCTGGGCTAGGTAACTCGAGCATTTCGATGCTCCATCGCAGGTTCGCTTTACAAGTGTCCAGTTCCTTTTTCGTTTAGTCCCACTGATCGGATCACTCCGGAATCAGTAACTTTAGACTTTCTAGCTTCTCCCCTTCCACTTGCAGTGTAATGGTTTCGTGCCCTCGGGCATTTGTGTAAATTGTGCAACCAGAAGTATTTTCCTAAGAGTTTTGTATTGTGCTTAGCTCCCTGACTCATAGGGAGCCAGGGTAGTCTTGTTATAAATAAATATCCTTTATTTTCATAACAACTTGTGTGGTGTCCTTTCACTTGGTGTTCAAGGGGTATATGTGATGGTAAACAGCTGGCTTAACACGCCCTCTAGAGTTTAGCCTAAGACTGCTCGTATCCACGCTACTAGGATAGCTGGTCTATAAGGTTGACTTACAACCAATCATCAATAAGGGTTGTTTGGAATGATACACAGTGATCACTAGAATAGTGAGCACTACATATCAGGCCAACTTCTCACATTGGTGAGCAGCGGTTGGGATTTGAGCTTGCTGTTGTTTTACCACACACGTATCCTAAGAATATCGCAGTGAAAGATCACATAAGTACCCAGGTACATATAACTTAACTTAGAATACTCCGAGTTCTACTGAACCGGCTGTTGTAGTGTAACAGGGCTTAGCACACCCTGACTACAACTCTTAGCAAGGGATCAGTAGGTAAACACATAGTGTAGGTAGGTGCATCACTTACACCTCACTAGAAAAGCATGTCGGTCCACGGAGAGTCTTCGCAGACTCCCTTAGTGGTCGGTGACCCTCCACAGGTCGTGTCACGATATGCAGCTCTTAGCTTCAAGGAGATGCGACAACTGTGCGCCTCCAGGAAGCTAAACCAGGGTTCTAACCCTACCATCGCAATTCTGATAGGTCTCTTAGAGGCGTACGATGCTAGGAGGTCCTCTAACACAGGTACCCCCAGTGCGGATGGGAACATGCCTCCCTTAGAGGGAACCCTCGGTGACCCAGACCTCGACCTCCACACAGAGGAGGAGGAGGACGAGGAGGAGTTATCAGGAGACGAGGCAGACAAAGGTCCAGTGGTAGTCGGCAGGCTTACAAGGACCAACTTAAGCAGGCATGAGAATGGAACTGGGGGAGCCCCGGGCCCACGCTCAAGCAGGCCTAACCTTGGGAACGGACGAGCTAGGTCTCTCTCCAGAGGCTCTGGCAGATCGGTTCACACACATGTCTCTCAGGCATCTTCTCAGAGAGGAATGACGTCCCCTCAGAGAAGGGAGCATGAAGCGAAGATGAGGGAAGTCAATCTGAGGATCGAGCGGGAAGAACTTGCCCTCGCCAAAGAAAGACTGGCCCTGGCCCGAGAGCAGAAATTAAGTGGGTTAGATCCCACTGGTGGCAGCATTCTCAATAGAGAGAAAGACAGGGGTATAGACACTAGACACCTGAGTAAAATAGTGCCCCCCTTTAAACAAGGGGACGACATCCACAAGTGGATAACTGCCTTGGAGAGGGCCTGCACTGTCCAGTGCGTCCCCCCAAGTCAGTGGGCAGCTATACTGTGGCTTTCCTTTGAAGGTAAAGGAAGGGACAGGCTCCTCACTACTAGAGCTGAGGATGCTAACAACTACCAAGTCCTGAAGAACACACTGATTGATGGGTTCGGCTTAACCACGGAACAGTACCGGGTGCTGTTCCGGGACACCCAGAAACTTCAGTCTCAGGATTGGACTGACTTTGTCGATTGTGCCACTAAGGCTTTGGAAGGCTGGTTGCTGGGTAGCAAGGTTACTGATTACACAGGATTGTACAATCTTATCATGCGAGAACAGATTTTAAACAACTGTCAGAACCAATTGTTGCATCAGCACCTTGTCGACTCGGATCTGACCTCTCCCCAAGAATTGGGAAAGAAGGCAGACAGATGGGTCAGAACAAGGGTCAAGCAGAACCAGAACCAGAACCAGGGTGGTCAGAAGAAAGCAGACCAGAAGGGTAGTAACAAGAATTAACAAAATGACCAGAAGTCTTCGACAGGTCCCCAACAAACCAAAGAGGGTGGGGGTCAGGCTTCACAGAAGAAGACTCAAGAAGGCCAGTCAAAAAGGTGGTGCCAATACTGTAAACGTAAGACTCACTGGTTTAGTGAGTGCACCAAGAAAGGAGGGCAAACTCCTGCCACTGCAGCCCCTAAGGCACCTGCACCCCCTAGTACAGTCAGCAGTGGTAGTGCGCCTCCCAAGGCATTAGTTGGGTTAACCTTGGGAACCGAGGGGAGTGACGACTTAGTCGGCACACTCACTCAGGCCGTCCTTGTCTGTACAGGGGATATGGATATGTCCTCTGATGCCACTCCCAATACTTTGGGCAAATACAGACAGACACCTTTGATTAATGGAAAAGTGGCTCAGGCCTACAGGGACACTTGTGCCAGTGTCACCATGGTGACGCCTAACTTTGTGGACCCTGGACAGATCATGCTAGGTACCAGTTACCTAGTGACCAATGCCAGCAACGTCACTACCAATCACAGTATGGCAGTTGTTGATTTCTCCTGGGGAGGGGTAAGTGGCCCGAAAAAGGTTGTGGTTAGTTCAGACCTCCCCGTAGAATGTCTGTTGGGCAATGATTTGGAAACGTCACAATGGTCAGAAGTGGAGCAGAGGACTCACATGGAAATGTTAGGCTTGCCAGCACATGTCCTTGCTGTGACCAGGTCACAGGCCAAAAGGTGCCCCACTGAACAGGTGCTGGATCCTGGAAGAACGGACCAGACACCTTCCAAGAAGAGGAGCAGTAAGGGTAAGGCTTCGCCTTTCCCCTTGCCCCAGGTCGTGGATCAAGTCTCTGAGGAGGCTGACCTTAAAGAACTGAGGGAAACTGAGCCGAAAGAGCTTGAACCTGGTCAGGTTGAGTTTCTGGGCTCAGGGGGACCCTCCAGGGAAGGCACAGTTAGACTGCCCCTCCCTTGAACCCCTCAGACAGCAGGCTGCTGCTGAGGCTGCAGGGAACGCCACAGGTACCCACAAAGTGTACTGGGACGATGGACTCCTGTACTCCGAGGCAAGAGACCCCAAACCTGGTGCGACCAGGAGGCTGGTCATGCCCTTGTCTCTGAGAGGTTTCCTTCGTACCTTGGCCCACGAGATTCCCCTTGCAGGTCACTTAGGCCAGAATAAGACTTGGGACAGAATTGTTCCACACTTTCACTGGCCCCACATGTCCGAAGATACGAAGGAGTTTTGCCGCTCCTGTGTCACTTGCCAAGCCAGCGGTAAGTCAGGTGGCACGACAAAGGCCCCCCACATACCACTACCGGTGGTGGGGGTACCCTTTGAACGGGTGGGGATCGACATTGTCGGACAAATGGAACCCCAGACAGCATCAGGGCACAAGTTTATACTGGTGGTGGTGGACCACGCCACCGGGTATCCTGAAGCTATTCCACTTAGGACCACTACAGCACCTGTGGTGGCACGGGCCCTACTTGGAGTGTTCTCCAGAGTGGGCTTCCCTAAGGAGGTCGTCTCAGACAGAGGTGCAAACTTCATGTCGAGATATCTGACTGCAATATGGAAGGAGTGTGGAGTCAACTACAAGTTCACCACACCCTATCACCCACAATGCAATGGGCTTGTTGAGAGATTCAACAGGACCCTAAAAGGGATGATTCACGGACTACCTGAAAAGCTTCGGCGGAGATGGGATGTCCTGATACCCTGCCTCTTGTTCGCCTACAGGGAGGTCCCGCAGAAGGGGGTTGGCTACAGCCCTTTTGAGCTTCTGTTCGGACATCCTGTAAGGGGACCCCTTTGTTTGGTAAAGGAAGGATGGGAGAGACCTCTCAGAAAGCCGGCATCGAACATTGTGGACTATGTACTCGGTCTCCGCTCGCGGATGGCGGAGTACATGGAAAAGGCGTCTAAAAACCTTGAGGCGAGCCAAGAATTACAGAAAGCTTGGCACGACCAAAAGGCTGTCCTGACTGTGTACCAGCCTGGACAGAAGGTGTGGGTGCTGGAGCCAGTGGCCCCAGCAGCACTCAAAGACAAATGGTCTGGGCCCCACACGATCATTGAGCAAAAGGGAGAGGTCACCTACTTGGTAGACCTGGGAACTCCCCGGAGCCCCCACAGGGTGCTCCATGTAAACAGGCTCAAGGCATATGTCGACAGGGAGGGCATGGGCTTGCTCATGGCCACAGACGAGGGACAGGAGGAGGAGAGTGACCCTCTCCCGGACCTGCTCTCTCAGAACCCTGACGATGGGTCAGTAGATGGTGTTGTCTTTTGTGGCAGCCTCTCTGGACATCAACAAAAGGATTGTAAACAGGTTCTTCAATCCTTTCGACATATGTTCTCTCTGACGCCCAGTCAGACCAATTGGTGTACCCATGAGGTCGACACTGGGGACAGTCTGCCCGTAAAGAGTAAAATCTATCGGCAACCTGATCATGTCAGAGACTACATCAAGACGGAGGTGCAGAAAATGTTGGAGCTGGGAGTCATTGAACCCTCGGACAGCCCCTGGGCTAGTCCCGTAGTTCTCGTGCCGAAACCTCACACCCAGGGCGGTAAGAAAGAGATGAGGTTTTGCGTGGACTACAGAGGTCTCAATGCAGTCACTAAGACTGACGCCCACCCAATACCAAGAGCAGACGAACTTATCGACCGGTAGGCTTCGGCCAGCTACTTAAGTACGTTTGACCTGACAGCTGGGTATTGGCAAATCAGGTTAGCTGAGGAGGCCAAGCCCAAAACAGCATTTTCTACCCCGGGTGGGCACTATCAGTTCGTGGTTATGCCCTTTGGTTTGAAAAATGCACCTGCCACCTTCCAAAGGCTGGTGAATCGAGTTCTCACTGGGTTGGACGACTTCTGCGCGGCGCATCTGGACGATATCGCTGTCTTTAGCTCCACCTGGGAGGATCACCTGGTCCACCTGAGGAAAGTGTTAGAGGCCCTGCAAAAGGCAGGCCTCACTATCAAGGCCACTAAGTGCCAGATAGGGCAGACACAGGTTGTATACCTGGGCCACCTTGTAGGTGGAGGCCAGGTTCAACCATTGGAGAGCAAAATACAGGCCATCCAGGACTGGGCTCCTCCAACCACCCAGACTCAGGTTCGAGCTTTCTTGGGCCTGACTGGTTATTACCGGAAGTTTGTCAGAAATTATGGATCCATTGTGACCCCGCTAAACGACCTGACAAGTAAAAAGATGCCAAAAAAAGTTCAGTGGACAGCAAGCTGTCAGAAGGCATTCGATGACCTAAAGCAGGCCATGTGCACAGCGCCTATCCTAAAGAGTCCAGACTACTCCAGACCATTCATTGTCCAAACAGACGCTTCGGAGCTGGGTGTGGGAGCTGTTCTATCTCAACTGAATTTTGATGGTCATGACCAGCCCATAGCTTTTATTAGCAGGAGGCTGACCCCCAGAGAGAAGAATTGGTCAGCTATTGAGAGGGAGGCCTTTGCTGTGGTTTGGGCCCTGAAGAAGTTGAGGCCATACTTGTTTCGCACTCACTTCAAGATTCAGACCGACCATAAGCCCCTCTTGTGGCTAAATCAAATGAAGGGTGAAAACCCCAAACTACTTAGGTGGTCCATTTCCCTACAGGGGATGGACTTCACAGTGGAGCATAGACCTGGCACTGATCATGGCAATGCAGATGGGCTCTCCAGGTATTTCCACTTAGAGCAAGAAGACTCACCTGGTCAAGGTTAGCTTACTGTCCCAAAGTTTGGGGGGGGGTCATGTAGGAGAGTAGGGTCTGCAATCCTATGATCACCCAGATTTTTTGCTTTTGCTTCATTGGTTTATGACTTTCCCCGGCTGTGGGCCTGCCAATCAGACCCACAGCCTAGCTGTTCTCTCTCGAAATTAAACACATGTACATTAGGTGCATCCACCAGTTGGAACTGGGCCGCCTTGTCAGTCCCTGTCTCAGCATACCACAGGTATCCAGGGCATCGGTGTACCCATGGCCTACCAGGGGCTGCAGCATGTATTATGCCACCCCTGGAATGGCCGCCCAAATCTGACACAACTGGCTGCACGACAGCTGGGGCAACGTGGTGTAATCACCCGTTGCTGTAGGTGTAGTATTCCTACACCTAACCCTAAAATGGACACATGGATTCCTATCAGTCACTCCTATGGCAGGCCTTATCAATCCTGAAGGCAGAGTGCAGGGAATCATGTGGAACGGTGCTCTGGCGCGAGCTGAGCCCGTCGACGGCTTGCGGAACCAAGTCCTAATAGCCGTTCCATGGTGACGCGGGCCAACTACTTTTAAATGCATTATAATCCTCGCGGTTATTTGCTAACTTTGGCATCGCATCACCTACACATGTCGAGTAAGGTGTCATACGAATTGGAATACGAACCCCTCGCCAGTTCTGGCGACGGGGTTAGCATTCCCCCCTTTTAGAGGGGCACGACATGGAAGTAACCTTGAACCCCGGTTAAAGTTGACTCAAGCCTCAGCATCACAAAATGGATGCTGCCACCAGACACAAGTCTGACCTCCTGCTGCTGGGAGACCTTCCAGCGAGGGGAGCTTGGACAAAGGGTTTCCTGTCGAGGGCGGTGTTAGCACCATCCCAGACAGGGTTTGTGTATCCCAGGTAGGCAGGGCTGAAAGGAAGGTGAGTGCCAGAGGCACCCCGGTGCTCACTGTGCATAGCCCGGCTCAAACCAGTTTCGGGGGCACACCAGCCCCTGAGCTGGGGCGAAGCCGGACAAAGGATAGGGGTGTAACCACCCCCCTCCTGGCTCCACCCATAGGTAGAACCTAGTCACGGGCCAGCCCCTTTTCTTAGAATAAAGGTAGGAGCGAGTCCCCTTCCCAAATTGGATAATTCTGAATCTTGAACTACTTTCCACGAAAGGAACTCTTGACTATTTCTGAAGACTCTCCCTTGTGGCTAAGGAGTAGCCACCCTGCACCAGCAGGCACCACCTAAGCGCTTGCGGTTTGCTGTAAGTCTCTCCTACGGATCAAGACTGCCCAGCTCGACGAGACCCGAGTCCCTGCCATCTCTGACCTTTTACCTACCTCATCAGCTCAGCTGAGAGTCGTAGGTGTGACGAGACCTGCGGGACCGGCCATCTTCAGAACCTGCACGACGCTTATCTAGCACGCCCCCCGAGGGACCCTCGAGTGAGTGCACCTAGGGTTTGAGAAGCCCTAACCCTGAGCAGCTCCAGCACCGAAGTCCGCCTCCCCAGCATCCACGAGATCTGCGTGGGGGCCCTTCCGCTCCTTGCTGTTCACCGCGTTGTTCGACCACTTGCCGACCGGCTTGTGGCCCTCTTCACGACGCACCACGTTTGTTTCATCACTAGTCTGGTTGCTCCAGACTGGCTCTTGCTCCCCTTCAACAGAGGAGTACCGTGGACCCTCCTGGTCCACTCTAGACGCCATCTTGACTCCACCGCGTGGGCTTGCCACTGCCAAGATCCGCTGCCCCATTCCTGGGCCCAGCATCATCGACAGCAGACACCTGCGTGGGACAGCTCGCCCTCCCTCCTGGTCGCCGCCGCGCCTCCTGGTCCGAGGAACAGCCGAGTCCGATGTCATCCACTCACCTGGTCGAGGTGACTTCAGCTGGTACCCTCCTGGTGCCCACACGATCGCTGGCTAGCGGTTGAGAACTGAGTCCCCTCTGCTTTCAGGTTTCCTTCATCACCGATCCAGGCTTGGATCTCGCTGAACATCGACACTGGTCGCCTGCCAGCAACTCTTCTTTCAGGCTCCTGAGACTACAACGAGGACTTCCGACATCTTGCCGAACCTTCCACAGTCGCAGCCTCTGGGCTAGGTAACTCGAGCATTTCGATGCTCCATCGCAGGTTCGCTTTACAAGTGTCCAGTTCCTTTTTCGTTTAGTCCCACTGATCGGATCACTCCGGAATCAGTAACTTTAGACTTTCTAGCTTCTCCCCTTCCACTTGCAGTGTAATGGTTTCGTGCCCTCGGGCATTTGTGTAAATTGTGCAACCAGAAGTATTTTCCTAAGAGTTTTGTATTGTGCTTAGCTCCCTGACTCATAAAGAGCCAGGGTAGTCTTGTTATAAATAAATATCCTTTATTTTCATAACAACTTGTGTGGTGTCCTTTCACTTGGTGTTCAAGGGGTATATGTGATGGTAAACAGCTGGCTTAACACACCCTCTAGAGTTTAGCCTAAGACTGCTCGTATCCACGCTACTAGGATAGCTGGTCTATAAGGTTGACTTACAACCAATCATCAATAAGGGTTGTTTGGAATGATACACAGTGATCACTAGAATAGTGAGCACTACATATCAGGCCAACTTCTCACAATGACGTCGCGGTATCTACTTAGACGCCGCCCCTGTATGCGGACGTCGGTTCTTTTACACAACATTCCATGCCAGAAGCGAAGAGCCATGCAAGACACTGACCACTGGTGCACAAATCTAGGGCCTTGAAAGGAAGTTCCTTACTCTTGAAGTCAGTTCACAGGAATCTATAACTAATGAACAAGTTACTTACCTTCGGTAACGATGTATCTGTAAGAAACATTAGTTAGTTAGATTCCTCACCTTAGAATATCTCCAGGCGTCAGACTGGATCCGGAAGATTTTTCGTCAGCAAAACCCCTTGCGCGTCGCTAGGCGTCGTCTGCGGCTCCGCGTCCGTCGTCTGCGTCGTGCGCCGGAATGACGTCGTCGGAGTACTTAGACGCCGCCCTCGCGCGCTGACGTCAGTTCTTGTACATAGCCTTCCGCGCCAGGAACGCAGAGCCATGCAAGATACCGACACTGGTGCCAAAAAATTCTAGGGCCCTGAAAGGGATAGCCTTAACCCTAGATGTCAGTTCGCAGAACGGGGAGGATGGGTGGGTCGGTGAGGAATCTAACGAACTAATGTTTCTTACAGATACATCGTTACCGAAGGTAAGTAACTTGTTCATCTGAAAGAAACACGTTAGTTAGATTCCTCACCTTAGAATAGATACCCAAGCAATACCATCCCCGGTGGTGGGTCTGAGAACCAAGATCACACCAGAAAGTCCTGGAGGACAGAACGGCCAAAGAAGCCATCCCTCCGGACTTGGCTGTCAAGGCAATAATGCCTGGCAAACGTGTGTAGCGAAGCCCACGTTGCCGCCTGACAGATGTCCTGCAAAGGGACACCCCGTCCCAAAGCAGTAGTAGCCGCTGTGGCCCGAGTAGAATGGGCGCGCAGCCCAACAGGAGGGTCCTTTTTTGCCAATGAATAGCAAATTTTGATGCACAAAACGACCCACCGAGAGATGGTCCGTTTGTGCACAGCTTTCCCCTTCTTAGCACCCACGTATCCAACGAAAAGTTGGTCGTCCACCCGGAACTGCTTTGTGCGGTCCAGATAAAAGGAGAGCGCACGTTTTGGGTCCAGACGGTGGAGCCTCTCTTCCTCTTTGGAAGGATGCGGAGGCGGAAAGAAGGTGGGCAAGGTGACAGACTGCCCAAGATGAAAGGGGGTCACCACTTTCGGTAGAAAGGAAGGACGAGGCTGAAGGACAACCTTGTCCGGATGAACAGATAGAAAAGGAGGCTTTGATGATTAAGCCTGGAGCTCACTCACCCGTCTAGCCGAGGTGATGGCCACCAGAAAAGCAGTCTTAAGCGTCAGCAGACGAAGAGGACAATTATGAAGAGGCTCAAAGGGAGCACACATTAGAAATGTGAGAACAAGATTCAAGTCCCACTGCGGCATTACAAAAGGGACAGGAGGGAATGTGTGAGTAATGCCTTTTAGAAAGCGTGTAACTACAGGGGACTTGAAAAGAGAAGGCTGATCAGGAAGCCGCAAGAAGGCAGAGATGGCAGCAAGATAACCTTTCAAGGTGCCCAGGGCAGAGCCCTGCCGGGCCAAAGAAAGAAGAAAGAGGAGAACCTCAGAAAGAGGGGCGGAAAGGGGATCCACAGCCTTTGCTGTGCACCATGCCACAAATTTGTTCCACCGGCAGGCGTATACCGTCTTTGTGGAGGGACACCTGGCTGCCAGAATGATATCACAGACTTCAGGAGGCAAGTCAAATGGCATCAACTGCCGCCGCTCAATCGCCACGCATGGAGGTGGAGGCTGGACAGGTTCGGGTGGAGGACCGTCCCCTGCTGCTGCGACAGAAGATCCTCCCGAAGGGGCAGACGTATCGGAGGATCGGTCAACATACTGAGTAGCTCGGGATACCAGTACCTTCGTGCCCAATCCGGAGCCACCAAGATGACTTGGGCCCGGTCGTGCCTGATCTTCTTCAGCACTCTGGGCAGAAGTGGTATAGGCGGAAAGGCGTACAACAGACCGCAACTCCACTCGTGACGAAAAGCGTCGCCGAGCGAGTGCCGCCTTGGAAATTCCAACGCGCAGAACTGCTGACATTGCGCGTTCTCTTCGGTTGCGAATAGATCTAACCAAGGCTCTCCCCACTGCTTAAAGAGACCTTGCGCCACTGCGGAGTTCAGACGCCATTCGTGATCCATCATGCACCGGCGGCTGAGTTCGTCTGCTCTGGCGTTCAGAGAGCCTGCCAGATGTTGAACCACTAGGGTGACGCCCTGGTGTTCCAGCCACGTCCAGAGGCGCAGAGCCTCCTGACAAAGGGTCCACGACCCCACCCAGCCCTGTTTGTTGTAATACCACATGGCGGTGGTGTTGCCCGTGAACACCTGCACGACACTTCCCCTGACAGAGGGAAGGAAGGCTTTCAGTGCAAGTCGGATCGCTCGCAACTCCAACAGGTTGATGTGGAGGCGAGACTCCGCTAGAGACCAGAAGCCTCTGATCTCCGCCTCTCCCATATGGCCACTCCATCCCAGGAGGGACGCATCCGTCACCACGACATGCTCCGGTTGGGGAAGGGAGAGGCTCCTGCCCGTGACCCAATCGCGGTCCGTGAGCCACCACTGCAACTGCTGTGCAGTGCCCTCCGAGATCAAGACATGGTCGGACAGGTTGCCGTGATGCTGGGCCCACTGAAACTTCAGGTCCCACTGCAGAGGCCGCCTGGCGTGATGCACTAGTAGGATGCAGGAGGCCATCAGCCCCAGAAGCCGCAACACTAGCCTGACCGAAACCCAGGATAGAGGCCGAAAGATGGGAATCAGGGCCTGAATATCCCGGACCCGCTGTTCCGGCAGATAGACCCGGAACTGCGCCGAATCGAGAACCGCTCCGATGAAGAGGAGCTTCTGAGAGGGACTCAGGTGTGACTTCGGCACGTTGATGGAAAACCCCAGCAAATGCAGGAGATCCGCCGTAGTCTGGAGGTGGGAGACGACTGCCTGGGGCGAGCCCGCCTTCAACAACCAGTCGTCGAGATAGGGGAAGACTGGAACCCCTGATCTGCGCAGATGAGCTGCGACCACCGCCATCACTTTCGTGAACACCCGAGGGGCACTGGTAAGGCCGAAGGGGAGCACGGTAAACTGAAAGTGGTCCTGACCCACCGTGAACCGCAGGTAACGCCGGTGGGCCGGCAGGACGGGGATGTGGAAATATGCGTCCTGCAAGTTAAACGCTACCATCCAGTCTCCAGGGTCTAGGGCAGCTAGAACCTGAGCCAAAGTTAACATTTTGAACCTTTCCTTCCGGAGGAAGGCATTGACGTTCCGGAGGTCCAAGATAGGGCGCAGGCCCCCTTTGCCCTTCTTGGGCACCAGAAAGTAGTGGGAATAACAACCACGACCTACTTCTGGGCTCGGAACGCGCTCGACGGCCCCCTTGGCCAAGAGGGCCGAAACTTCCTCGTGGAGAAGATTCAAATGATCCCCTGAGATACGGTGGTGCTGCGGTGGCATGGCTGGAGGGGTCGTCTCGAAGGGGAGGGAGTAGCCCCTTCGGACGATTTGCAGCACCCACCTGTCCGATGTGATGGACCGCCAGTGGAGCAGGTGATGGCGAACTCTGCCGCCCACTGGCGTGGAATGGGCCTGAAAGCTCGGACTAGGAAGGCTTTGAGGCGGATGCTGCCGGGGTGGATGTGGGCTGACCGCGTCGTCCTCCAGAACCGCTTCGGCGGAAACCACGTCCGCGACCGCGCGCAGGTTGGTTCTGCGGCTGGTGGCTAGGCTGACGTGAGGAGGCACCCCTTCCTTGGCCACAAAAGGGGTGAAAGGCGGAAGTTTGCGACCGCGGGGCCGAGAGGCCCAAGGACTTGGCCGTAGCCCGGGAGTCCTTAAAGCGATTCAGCGCATCGTCCGCTTTCTCACCAAAAAGGCGAGTGCCATCAAAGGGCATGTCCATGAGAGTGCTCTGGACATCCCCCGAAAAGGACGTGGACTGCAGCCAGGCGTGACGTCTAAGCGCCACCGTGGGAGAAATCGCCCTACCCAGCGAGTCCGTAGTGTCAAGCCCACATCGGATTGCATGTCGTGCTGCATCCCTCCCATCGGCCAGAGCCTGGGTAAGTCGTGTCTGGACCTCCTCCGGGCACAGGGGCAGCACGTCCTCCACCGTATCCCACAGAGAGTGGGAATAACGGTCCAAAAGACAGGCAGTATTCAAGGACCGCAGACCCAAACTAAGTGAGGAGAACAGCTTTTTGCCAAACTGTTCCAGTCTCTTGGAATCCCGGTCCAGCGGAGCGGTCGGGAAGGAGGATTGGGAGGTAGAAGCCTGGATAACCAGGCTCTCGGGGGTGGGGTGGGGTGTTGGGACAGAAAACTGGGGTCGCCCGGAGCAGGGCGGTGGCGCCTGGTGACGTTCCTGTCCACAGGAGGGACTGTGGAGGGCTTGGACCAGGTGCCCTGCAGAACGTCAATGAGGGCCTCACTGAATTGCAGCAGAGGCTCAGTGGAGCTTGCTGCAGACTGAAGCACCTCAGTGAGGACGTAAGTCCTCACAGCCACGGCAGGCAGCTCGAGCCCAAGGGCTGCGGCCGCCTTGCGCAGCACCACAGAGAAAGCAGCTCCCTCCTCCGAAGCCACAGTCGGAGGAGAGATGAATCCAGTGTCTGGTGAGGTATCCAGACCACTGGCCTCCCCCAGTTCATCTGCCCAGTCCTGTGACAGCTGAGCCTGAACTGCCATAGGGTCATCGGACCCCTCCCAGTCGCCCCCGTCATCCGATTCCTGGGAAACAGGAGGAAGGAGCGGAGCCGGACGATAGACATAATGTGTCTCTAACGGCGCCGTATGCGGCGTCCATCGACGCCGTACCGGCGCCGGATCCGGAGCGGGGCTGAACTGGGGCTCGACGCCGAGCGGAGCCGGTGTCGGAGGTGGAACCGGTGTCGACGCCGGCGGAGGAGGCGTGACGAGGTCGACCGGCGTCGACGGGGACTCAGGGACGAGTCCCTCGGGAACCTGCGGCGTCGGGGCCGAAGCCGGCGCCAGGGCCGGAGCCGCCGGCATGCAAGGTTGCCCAGTCGGGTCCGCGGGGCCCGAAGGCGCGCCAGCGGGATTCGACGGCGGAGCCAGGTTCCTCATGGCCGAGAGGAAGGCACTGACTTCCGCCGGCGTCGCGTCAGTCCCAGGGACCGGCGGGTATGGGGACATGCGCGGCGTCTGCGGCTCCGCTGGAGCCGCGGGGGTGGAACCACCCTGACCCTCGGCCGAGTCGCGCGACCGGCGAGGGGAGTCCGAAGAGCGGTGTCGCCTCTTGGACTTCTTGGAGCCAGACGAGCGATGATGACGCGGCTGCGGCTCCGCGACCGATCCTTGGACCTCCTCCTGGACCAGGATCAAGAGGGGCGTGGAGCCGAGTGGCGAATCTCGAGGAGCTTACGGGACCGCTCCCGTCTAGCCTTCGAGGTCAGGGCCTTGCAGTCCGAACACGACTCCGCGTCGAGGCTCAAACAGTAAAGGCACCGGCGGTGATGATCCGTAACCGACATCAAGCGGTTGCAGTCAGCACAGGCTTTGAAACCAGGCATCCTACCGGCACTGGAGTCGAGACAAGATCAAAAAGGATCAAAAAACTTAGTCAAAAAAGACTAAAAGGGGTAGCTCTCCCGGATCTGCGCTTACTGGCGCGGAAAAAAGAAGAACTGACGTCAGCGCGCGAGGGCGGCGTCTAAGTACTCCGACGACGTCATTCCGGCGCACGACACCGACGACGGACGCGGAGCCGCAGACGACGCCTAGCGACGCGCAAGGGGTATTGCTGACGAAAAATCTTCCGGATCCAGTCTGACGCCTGGGGATATTCTAAGGTGAGGAATCTAACTAACGTGTTTCTTTCAGATATATGTCTCTTACAGATATATTGTTTGTGAGAAGTTGGCCTGGTATATACTGTTCACTAGTTAAAGTGGGCACCTTGCACCTGTCCAAATGACCCTTATTGATGATTACGTTGAAGACAACCTTTATTGAAAGCTATCCTAGTGGTAGCTATGGAGAGCAGCCTGCCGGCTAAGTCTCGAAGGAATGTAAAGCAGCTTGGTTTACCAGATTATAACCTCCAGAATGACCAAATGAAAGGAGAACCACACACGGAATACATAAAATATATGTATTTATTACTAAACACTCTCTACTAACCTCTTTATGAGATTAGAGAACAAGGCACACAATATTAAAGCACGAGAACAGCAGCAAATAGCACAATACACAGTGGGCTCCAGGGGGAAACCAAACCATATACTAAGAAAGTGGTATAACAACCACGACTTGACTAGACACAGTGCCTAGAGCACCTAGAATCACTGGGACCCTAAGGAACCACCCAAGGTAGTGACACAGGGGGACCCACAGAGGACGGGTGCAGTTTGAGAACACAGACTCTAGCTCCGTAGAACTCTATGGGAAAGTCGCGGTTGGAATTTTAAAGATTAAGGACACTGACCTCAGGACACCCCCGCGCCGCACGGCCACCAGCTGTAGCGTGTGCGTCCCCTCGCTACTGTCCTCAGCCTCACTGAGCCCGCCCCGTCGACCCCGCCCCCCGCCGTCACATTTGGCGTGTGTTTTCTTCATTCTGTGCTGCCTGTATCGTTTTGCCCTTCTGTTCTGTGCCCTTGATTTTTCCTTTTTTGTGCCTGCATTGTTTTAGCGCCGCTCTCTGTGCCCCCCCCACCCGCTTCCCGCCGCCTGCGTGCGGCCACGCCCCCTTACCTTCTGTGCCCTCCCCGCTCCCACCTCCCAGCTGCTCCGCCCTCCCTCCCACTTGGCCATAAATGGCGACCGTGCAGCGCAGGTGAGTGTGACCTGACCTCAGGACACCCCCGCGCCGCACGGCCACCAGCTGTAGCGTGTGCGTCCCCTCGCTACTGTCCTCAGCCTCGCTGAGCCCGCCCCCCGCCGTCACATTTGGCGTGTGTTTTCTTCATTCTGTGCTGCCTGTATCGTTTTGCCCTTCTGTTCTGTGCCCTTGATTTTTCCTTTTTTGTGCCTGCATTGTTTTAGCGCCGCTCTCTGTGCCCCCCCACCCGCTTCCCGCTCCCCGCCGCCTGCGTGCGGCCACGCCCCCTTACCTTCTGTGCCCTCCCCGCTCCCACCTCCCAGCTGCTCCGCCCTCCCTCCCACTTGGCCATAAATGGCGACCGTGCAGCGCAGGTGAGTGTGACCTGACCTCAGGACACCCCCGCGCCGCACGGCCACCAGCTGTAGCGTGTGCGTCCCCTCGCTACTGTCCTCAGCCTCGCTGAGCCCGCCCCGTCGACCCCGCCCCCCGCCGTCACATTTGGCGTGTGTTTTCTTCATTCTGGGCTGCCTGTATCGTTTTGCCCTTCTGTTCTGTGCCCTTGATTTTTCCTTTTTTGTGCCCGCATTGTTTTAGCGCCGCTCTCTGTGCCCCCCCCACCCGCTTCCCGCCGCCTGCGTGCGGCCACGCCCCCTTACCTTCTGTGCCCTCCCCGCTCCCACCTCCCAGCTGCTCCGCCCTCCCTCCCACTTCGCCATAAATGGCGACCGTGCATACGCGCAGCGTTGACCCGCAGCGGGCGCGCCGATTGTGCGCCGAAGGTGCGCCAAAGGTAAGCCCGTCTGCGCCCGTCCGTGCCTGGCCCGCGCCCAGCGCCCGAACCCCTGGCCCCCGAGGACCCCAGCCCACCCGCCAGACGTACGACGTCCCCACCCTCAACGCACTCAACACCGGCCGAAACCCGGGATGCCACCAAGCCACCCCGAGACGCACCCACGGACCCTTCAGCTGCCTCACCTGCAAGTTCACCTGCATCCGGACCTGCCCCACACCAGCACCCGCCAAGCCGAACACCAGCAGCAACCACCTCAAGTGCATCCTGCTCAACACCCGCTCCGTCCACAGACACGCCATCGAACTCTGGAACCTCCTCGACACTACATCTCCAGACGTTGCCTTCCTCACGGAAACCTGGATGAACGACTCCTCAGCGCCCGACATCGCCATCGCCATCCCAGAGGGATACAAGATCACCCGGAGAGATCGCGACAACCAGACTGGAGGAGGCATCGCC
This sequence comes from Triturus cristatus, assembly GCF_964204655.1. Lineage (NCBI taxonomy): Eukaryota > Metazoa > Chordata > Amphibia > Caudata > Salamandridae > Triturus > Triturus cristatus. The sequence continues at coordinate 736,032,071 of NC_140586.1, read as the reverse complement.
ATCGTCCACAAGAACACCATCCGCATCACGACCAACACCGACGACACCCTGACTACCTCCGAACACCTACACTTCCAGATCCACACCGACCCCAAGACCACCCTCAGAGGCACCCTGATCTACCGACCCCCGGGACCACGCACACCATTCAGCGAAGACATCGCCGACTTCATCAGCCCACACGCCCTCCCCTCCGCTGACTACATCCTCCTGGGGGACATCAACTTCCACCTGGAGAACAACAACGACCGCAACACCACCACCCTGCTTGACAACCTCGCCAACCTCGGACTCAAGCAGCTGGTGTCCACCCCCACCCACCTCGCCGGACACACACTCGACGCCGTCTTCTCATCCAGCAAAGACATCGCCTTCAGCCACGCCACTGGACTCCACTGGACGGACCACAGCTGCGTCCACTTCACCTTCAGAAGAACCACGATCCACCACCACCAGCAACAGGATGCTCGAAGAAGCTGGAACAAGATCACAACCGACCAGCTCGCCGCTTCCCTGAGCCAGCACCCTCCAGCCAGCTCAGCGAACCCTAGCCAGGCCGCCGACAACCTCACGAAGTGGATCAGCACCTGCGCGGACGAACTCGCCCCACTGAGGACCCCGCCCAGCAGACCCGGCAGCAAGAAGGCCCCATGGTTCACCGACGAACTCAAGAGCTCCAAGAAGAACTGCCGAGCCCTTGAGAAAGCCTGGAGAAGGGAGCCAACACCGGACAACATGATCACACTCAAGCTCGCCACCCGGAAGCACCATCAACTAATCCACGCCACCAAGAAAACTGCATTCAAGGACCGGCTGGACAACAACGCACACAACTGCAAGGAACTCTTCAACATCGTGAAAGAGCTCTCCAACCCCAACGCCGGAAACAACGACATCACCCCGTCGCAAGACCTCTGCAACTCCCTTGCCTCCTACTTCCACAACAAGATCGCTGACATACACAACAGCTTCATCCCACAAACAACGCCCCCCACGACCGCACCAACGCCCCCCACCACCACCCTCAGCGCCTGGACCCGATCAACACAGAAGACACCATCCGCACGATGAACTCTATCCACTCCGGATCTCCGACCGACCCCTGCCCTCACCACGTATTCAACAAGGCCGACGCTGTCATCGCACCCCACCTGCGGGACATCATCAACACCTCCTTCGACGACGCCACCTTCCCTGAGAGCTGGAAGCACGCCGAACTCAGCGCTCTACTAAAGAAACCAACAGCGGACCCCACCGAACTCAAGAATTACCGCCCCATCTCGCTCCTCCCGTTTCCAGCCAAAGTCATCGAGAAGACCGTCAACAAGCAGCTGGCCGCCTTCCTCTAGACGAATGGATCCCTCGACCCCTCACAGTCTGGCTTCCGAGCCAACCACAGCACCGAAACCGCCCTCATCGCTGCCACCGATGACATCCGAGCCCTGCTGGACAACGGAGAAACAGCGGCCCTCATCCTCCTAGACCTCTCCGCGGCATTCGACACTGTCTGCCACCGCCACCCTAGTGCAGCGCCTCAGCAACGTCGGAATCCAGGAGAAGGCACTGGAATGGATCATCTCCTTCCTCGACGGAAGGACACAGAGAGTCCGCCTACCACCGTACAAGTCAGAGGCCACCAAAGTCATCTGCGGCGTCCCCCAAGGATCATCACTGAGCCCCACCCTCTTCAACGTCTACATGAGCCCCCTTGCGGCCATCGCACGCCAACACAACCTCAACATCATCTCCTACGCAGACGACACCCAGCTGATCCTCTCCCTGACCAACGACCCCACCGCCGCCAGAGCCAACCTCCACGAAGGGATGAAAGACGTAGCCGAGTGGATGATGACCAGCCGCCTGAAACTGAACTCAGACAAGACGGAAGTCCTCATCCTGGGCTCCTCGCCCTCCGCCTGGGACGACTCCTGGTGGCCCCCCGCCCTAGGCACCGCACCCAAACCGACAGACCACGCACGAAACCTGGGCTTCATCCTGGACTCCTCCCTCTCCATGACCAGACAAGTCAACGCCGTCTCCTCGTCCTGTTTCAACATCCTGCGCATGCTACGGAAGATCTTCCGGTGGATCCCCACCGAGACCAGGAAGACGGTCACCCAGGCCCTTGTCACCAGCCGACTGGACTACGGCAACGCCCTCTACGCCCGAAGCAGCCACATCTCCGGACATCTGAGAGACCTGCACTGGCTCCCCGTCAACAAGAGAATCACCTTCCGTCTCCTCACCCACGCACACAAAGCCCTACACGACCAAGGCCCGAGCTACCTCAACAACCGCCTCAACTTCTACGCTCCCAAACGCCATCTCCGATCAACCAGCCACGCCCTCGCCGCCGTCCCCCGCATCCGAAGAGCGACAACAGGAGGAAGGTCCTTCTCCTACCTGGCCGCCAAGTCCTGGAACTCCCTCCCGACCGACCTGCGCCGGACCCAAGACCACCTCTCCTTCAGGAAGAAGCTCAAGACCTGCCTGTTCGAGCAGTAGCGGCACCCCCCCTCCCCCTCCCCAAGCGCCTTGAGACCCTCCGGGTGAGTAGTGCGCTTTATAAATGGCTTTGATTGATTGATTGATTGACTTAGGAGAGGACTTCAAGCAAACCCTTTGGAACATAGAAGGTTCTAAGGCCAGCACCTTTGAGAGTGCCAAGGTACCCGTGTTACCTACCGCAGGAGAGCCGGGTGCATAGGGGTCAAAAGGTGTAGGAAACGCTAATTGATTTCAGTGGCGTGATGCGAAGAAGTGCTGCAGCCGTGAAGAGGAAAAGTGTCCAGTGTGATCCAAGCCTGGATCAGAGCTGAGAAGAACCTGGAAGAAGAGGGGTCAGAGTCTGGGTCACTTCACAGTGACCAGGGGCACAATAGACGAATGCCCACCGATGTCAGGTGTTTCAGGTGAGAAGAGGTGAAGCTTGACTCTGCAACCGTGGGGACCATGAGACGTCGACGACGACCAAAGTCCGCAGGTAAGTTGTTCCACAAAGGATGTCGAGTGCTGGGGGTATCAGTGTCCGGATTGAACACCAACAAGCCTTGGCAACTGCAACCCACGCAGTCAGAGAAAAGATGCTTTGGTGAGAACCAGCAAGGACCTGGGGACTCCCCGAGTCGGGGCACGTCTGGAGCAACCACGAAAGCCCACTGAAAGTTAAAGTTCCCTTCTCAGGGACCCACAGGTCGACGGACCAGGGATCGCTAAGGGACCTCAAGCTGATTCACAAAATACCAGCCCAGGGAACACTCGTAGAGTGTAGGCCGGAAATCTTCAGTGGAAATAATGCTCGGGGTCTGGACTACAAGTAGCCCAAAGCACGGCCTCAGGGATCGCCAAAAGCATATGCAGCTGCAAATGGACACGGTGCACAGGGGTACGTGTTGCACGGTCCCCACAAGGGCTGAAAGTCTCAGGTTTGCTGAGAGCACTAGTCGACCTCGGGGACACTTGGGAACCCACCTCCTGTGTTGCAGAAATCTTAAGAGTGCTCAGGAGCTCGGGGTTGCAAACCGGTCAGATGCGTTTAAGGTGACTGCCTTGCAGGGGAGTAACTCCTTCACTCCAAGGGATATTCTTCAGTCATCTCACATAGGGTAGATAGTCGAAGTACTTGGTTTCTGTAGCAGTGTTTCGTCCAGGTAAATCTGAAGTCCTGTAGCACAAGTTACTACTTGTGTAACAATATATCTGTAAGAGACATTAGTTAGTGATAGATTCCTTACCTTAGAATATCCCCAGGCATCAGACTGGATCTGGAAAGTTTTGCTAGCAGTGCCCATGCGCGTCAGTAGGTGGCGTCATGTGACTCCGCGTCCGTCGCTGGCGTCGCTAGCGCCGAGATGACGTCATGGAAACTACTTAGGCGCCACCCATGCGCGCTGACGTCAGTTCTGTACACGACTTTCCGCGCCAGGAACACAAAGCCATGCAAGAAACTGACCACTGGTTCCAAGAAATTAGGGCCCTGAAAGGGATGACTGTAGGAGAGTAGGGTCTGCAATCCTATGATCACCCAGATTTTTTGCTTTTGCTTCATTGGTTTACGACTTTCCCCGGCTGCAGGCCTGCCAATCAAACCCACAGCCTAGCTGTTCTCTCTCGAAATTAACACACATGTACATTAGGTGCATCCACTAATTGGAACTGGGCCGCCTTATCAGTCCCTGTATCAGCATACCACAGGTATCCAGGGCATCGGTGTACCCAGGGCCTACCAGGGGCTGCAGCATGTATTATGCCACCCCTGGATGGCCGCCCAAATCTGACACAACTGGCTGCACGACAGCTGGGGCAAGGTGGTGTAATCACCCGTTGCTGTAGGTGTAGTATTCCTATACCTAACCCTAAAATGGACGCATGGATTCCTGTCAGTCACTCCTATGGCAGGCCTTATCAATCCTGAAGGCAGAGTGCTGGGAATCATGTGAGATGGTGCTCTGGCGCGAGCTGAGCCCGTCGACGGCTTGCGGAGCCAAATCCTAATAGCCGTTCCATGGTGACGCGGGCCAACTACCTTAAAGTGCATTATAATCCTCGCGGTTATTTGCTAACTTTGGCATCGCATCACCCAAACATGTCGAGTAAGGTGTCATACGAATTGGAATACGAACCCCTCGCCAGTTCTGGCGACGGGGTTAGCATTCCACCCTTCTAGAGGGACACGACATGGAAGTAACCTTGAACCCCGGTTAAAGTTGACTCAAGCCTCAGCATCACAAAATGGATGCTGCCACCAGACACAAGTCTGACCTCCTGCTGCTGGGAGACCTTCCAGCGAGGGGAGCTTGGACAAAGGGTTTCCTGTCGAGGGCGGTGTTCGCACCATCCCAGACAGGGTTTGTGTATCCCAGGTAGGCAGGGCTGAAAGGAAGGTGATTGCAAGTGGCACCCCGGTGCTCACTGTGCATAGCCCGGCTCAAACCAGTTTCGGGGGCAACCCTGCCCCTGAGCTGGGGCGAAGCCGGACAAAGGATAGGGGTGTAACCACCCCCCTCCTGGCCCCACCCATAGGTAGGACCTAGTCACGGGCCAGCCCCTTTTCTTAGAATAAAGGTAGGAGCGAGTCCCCTTCCCAAATTGGATAATTCTGAATCTTGAACTACTTTCCACGAAAGGAACTCTTGACTATTTCTGAAGACTCTCCCTTGTGGCTAAGGAGTAGCCACCCTGCACCAGCAGGCACCACCTAAGCGCTTGCGGTTTGCTGTACGTCTCTCCCACGGATCAAGACTGCCCAGCTTGACGAGACCTGGGTTCCCTGCCATCTCTGACCTCTACCTACATCATCAGCCCAGCTGAGATTCGTAGGTGTGACGAGACCTGCGGGACCGGCCATCTTCAGAACCTGCACAACGCTTATCTAGCACGCCCACCGAGGGACCCTCGAGTGAGTGCACCTAGGGTTTGAGAAGCCCTAACCCTGAGCGGCTCCAGCACCGAAGTCTGCCTCCCCAGCATCCACGAGATCTGCGTGGGGGCCCTTCTGCTCCTTGCTGCTCACCGCGTTGTCCGACCACTCGCCGACCGGCTTGTGGCCCTCTTCACGACGCACCACGACAGACTTTCATCACTGGTCTGGTTGCTCCAGACTGGCTCTTGCTCCCCTTCAACAGAGGAGTACCTCGGACCCTCCTGGTCCACTCCCGACGCCATCTTGACTCCACCGCGTGGGTTTGCCACTGCCAAGACCTGCTGCCCCATTCCTGGGCCCAGCATCATAGACAGCAGACACCTTCGTGGGACAGCTCGCCCTCCATCCTGGTCGCCGCCGCGCCTCCTGGTCCGAGGAACAGCCGAGTCCGACGTCATCCACTCACCTGGTCGGGGTGACTTCAGCCGGTACCTTCCTGGTACCCACACGATCGCTGGCTAGCGGTTGAGAACTGAGTCCCCTCTGCTTTCAGGTTTCCTTCATCACCGATCCAGGCTTGGATCTCGCTGAACATCGACACTGGTCGCCTGCCAGCAACAACTTCTTTCAGGCTCCTGAGACTACAACGAGGACTCCCGACATCTTGCTGAACCCCACGCAGCCGCAGGGCTAGGTAACTCGAGCATCTCGGTGCTCCATCGTAGGTTCACTCTACAAGTGTCCAGTTCCTTTTTCGTTTAGTCCCACTGAACGGATTCCTCCGGAATCAGTCACTTTAAACTTTCTAACCTCTCCCATTCCACTTGCAGTGGAATGGTTTCGTGCCCTTCGGGCATTTGTGTAAGTTGTGCAACCAGAAGTATTTTTTCTAAGAGTTTTGTAGTGTGCTTAGCTCCCTGACTCATAAAGAGCCAGGGTAGTCTTGTTATAAATAAATATCCTTTATTTTCATAACAACTTGTGTGGTGTCCTTTCACTTGGCGTTCAAGGGGTATATGTGATGGTAAACAGCTGGCTTAACACGCCCTTTAGAGTTTAGCCTGAAGACTGCTCTTGTCCACGCTACTAGGATAGCTGGTCTATAAGGTTGACTTACAACCAATCATCAATAAGGGTCGTATGGAATGATACACAGTGATCACTAGAATAGTGAGCACTACATATCAGGCCACTTCTCACAATGACCTTAACCCTAGAAATCAGTTCGCAGAACGGGGAGGATGGGTGGGGCGGTAAGGAATCTATCACTAAGTAATGTCTCTTATAGCTATATCGTTACACAAGTAGTAACTTGTGCATCTGAAAGATACACGTTAGTGATAGATTCCTTACCTTAGAATAGATACCCCAGCAATACCAACCCCGGTGGTAGGTCTGCAAACAGGATTACACCAGAAAGTCACGGAGAACAGAACGGCCAGAAAAGCCGTCTCTCCGGACCCGACTGTCAAGGCAGTAATGCTTGGTAAACGTGTGCAGCGAGGCCCACATAGCTGCCTGACAAATGTCCTGCAAGGGGACGCCGCGTCCCAAGGCAGTAGGGGCTGCTGTCGCCCTGGTAGAATGGGCACGCAGCCCCACAGGAGGCTCCTTCTTAGCCAACGAATAACAGGCTTTGATGCACAGAACGACCCACCGATAAATGGTTCGTTTATGCACGGCCCGACCTTGTTTGGCGCCCACATAGCCAACAAAGAGCTGGTCATCCACCCTGAACTGTTGTGTGCGCTTCAGGTAGAACGGGAGTGCATGTTTTGGGTCCTTTTTTTGAAGGATTCGGAGGTGGAAAGAAGGTAGGCAAAGTGATGGCCTGCCCGATATGGAAGGGCATGACAACCTTTGGCAAGAAAGAAGGACCGGTCCTTAAAACCACCTTGTCCGGGTGAACAGAAAGGAAAGGAGGTTTAGAAGAAAGAGCCTGGAACTCACTCACTCTTCTGGCAGAGGTGAGAGCTACAAGGAAAGCCGTCTTGAGAGTAAGAAGACGTAAGGGACAGGCATGAAGACGCTCGAAGGGAGCGCACATCAGATATGTCAAGACAAGGTTTAAGTCCCATTGAGGCATGACGAACTGCACAGGAGGAAATGTGTGTGTAATGCCTTTCAGGAAATGGTTAACAACCAGGGACTTAAAAAGAGAAGGCTGATCTGGAAGCCGTAAAAAGGCAGAGATGGCCGAAAGATAACCTTTGATAGTGCCCAGGGCAGAGCCCTGCTGGGCCAAAGAAAAAAGGAACAGAAGGACTTCGGAAAGAGGGGCAGAAAGGAGATCCACAGTCTTAGCTGTGCACCATGCTACAAACTTGTTCCATCTGCAGGCGTACACCGTTTTAGTGGAGGGACGCCTGGCTGCCAGAATGACATCACCGACTGCGGGAGAAAGATCAAAAGCTGTCAACTGTCGCCGCTCACTCTCCACGCATGGAGGTGGAGGCTGGACAGGTTCGGGTGGAGGACTGTCCTCTGCTGCTGCGACAGAAGATTCTCCTGAAGAGACAGTCGGATCGGGGATGCTGAGTAGCTCGGGATACCAGCATCTTCGTGTCCAATCGGAGCCACAAGGATGACTTGGGCCCGGTCGCGCCGAATCTTCTTCAGAACTCTGGGCAGAAGTGGTATAGGCAAAAAGTCGTACAATAGACCGCAACTCCACTCACGACGAAAAGCGTCGCCTAGCGAGTGCTGCCTTGGAAATTCCAATGGGCAGAACTGATGACATTGCGCGTTCTCTTCAGTGGCGAAAAGATCTAACCAAGGCTCTCCGAATGCTGAAAGAGACATCGCACCACCTCCAAGTGAAGACGCTATTCATGATCCATCAAGCACCGGCAGCTGAGTTCATCCGCCCTGGCGTTCAGAGAACCCACCAGGTGTTGAACCACCAATGTAATGCCCTGATGTTCCAGCCATGTCCAGAGGCGTAGAGCCTCCTGACATAGGGTCCATGACCCCACCCCGCCCTGTTTGTTGCAATACCACATGGCTGTGGTGTTGTCTGTGAACACCTGCACCACACTTCCCCGGACAAAGGGAAGGAATGCCTTCAGTGCAAGTCGGATCGCCCGAAGCTCCAAAAGGTTGATATGGAGCCGGGACTCCGCCGGAGACCAGAGTACTCTGATCTCCGCCTCTCCCAAGTGGCCTCCCCATCCCAGGAGGGGACCTATCCGTCACCACTGTGTGCTCCGGTTGGGCAAGGGAGAGGGATTTGCCATTGACCCAATCGCGATTTGTGAGCCACCACTGCAATTGTCGTGCAGTGCCCTCCGAAATCTGGACATGATCGGACAGGTTGCCCTGATGCTGTGCCCACTGGAACTTCAGGTCCCACTGCAGAGCCCACATATGCCATCTGGCACGTTGCACTAGCAGGAGGCCATCATGCCCAGGAGCCGGAGGGTCATCCTGCCTGAAACCCGGGATAGAGGCTGAAAGATCGGAATCATAGCCTGAATATCCCGGACTCACTGCTTTGGAGGATAAACCCGAAACCATGTCGAATCTAGAACCGCTCCGATGAAGGGGGGCTGCTGAGAGGGCCTCAGGTGCGACTTTGGCACGTTGATGGAGAAACCCAGCAAATGCAGGTCCGCCGTAGCCTGAAGGTGGGAGACGACTGCCAGGGGCGAGCCCGCCTTCAACAACCAGTCGTCGAGGTAGGGGAAGACTGGCACCCCTGACCGGTGCAGATGAGCTGTGACCACCGCCATCACTTTCGTGAACACCCGAGGGGTGCTGGTAAGGCCAAAAGGGAGCACAGCAAACTGAAAATGCCCCAGTCCTACCATTAACGCAGGTAACGCCGATGGTCCGGCAGGACGGGGATGTGAAAATATGCATCCTGCAAGTCCAACGCTACCATCCAGTCTCCAGGGTCGAGGGCAGGAAAGACCTGAGACAGCATTTTGAACTTCTCCTTCCAGAGGAAGCGGTTGACGTTCCGGAGGTCCAAGATGGGACTTCTTGGGGACCAGAAAGTAGTGGGAATAACAACCACTCCCTACTTCCGGCCCAGGAACGCACTCGATGGCCCCCATGGCCAAGTGGGTCGTAACTTCCTGATGGAGAGTTACCAAGTGTTCCCTCGACATGCGGTGGTAATGAGGTGGCATGGTTGGAGGGGTGGACTGAAAGGGAAGGGAGTAACCCGTGCGGATGATCTGCAACACACACTTGTCCGATGTGATAGCGTGTCAGTGGGGGAGGTAATGAAGGATCCTGCCACCCACCAGCGTGGGGTGCTCCACAAAGCTCAGATTAGGAAGGTTTGGAGGTAGAAGCAGCTGGGGCGGAAGTGGACTGACCCCCAGCGCTGATTCCCAGACACGCCCCTGCGGAAACCGTGGCCGCACTGAGGCTTGCTCTGTACAGGCTTGCTGAAGGAACGTGCCTGGGCACCCCTGCCTTGGCCACAAAAGGAACGAAAACCAGGAGTGGCTGGGCTTTTTGTGGAAAGACCTAAGGAATTGGCCGTAGCCCGCGAGTCCTTTAAACGCTCCAGTGCACTGTCAGCCTTATCACCAAACAGACGGGTGCCATCAAAGGGCATGTCCATGAGTTAGCATGGTACATCTGGCGAGAACCCGGTAGATCTCAACCAGGCGTGCCGACGAAGCGCCACAGTCATAGAAATGGCTCTACCTAGTGCGTCTGCGGTGCCCAAACCACACCAAATGGCGAACTTAGCCACATCCTTACCCTCGGCAACAGCATGAGACAGCACAGCTTGGGCCTCTTCAGGACACTGAGGCAACACCTGTGCAACGGCATCCCACACCGCGTGGGAATAGCGGCCCAAGAGGCAAGCGGTGATCACCGACTGCAGCCCTAAGCTGTGAGTGACCTATGCTAAGGGTGAGTGACCTAAGATGGCTGACGTGTAAGAACTCCTCGCAAGAGCTACCGGCTTGGGGACTACAAAATCTGTAATTATCCCCTGGATTGCCGGACCATCTGAACCCGCAACTGTTAACGGAACTGAGTGCTTTCTCAAAGCTTCTCACTTTATGCTGCGATCCGTGATGTCCCGGTGAGCCCGCTCCGGATCTATCCTCCTCCTTCTGCTGACCCGTTGATCCGTACAGCCAATCCGGGTAAATGAACTCAGTGTTTTTTACCCACCGTCTGTGACGACCCTCGATCCGTGACGCCCCAGTGAGCCCACTCCGAATCGGTCTTTCTGCTTGTCGCCTGCATGGAATTACCTGTAGCTGACCCGTCCATCCGTACAGCCGATCCGGGTAAATGAAAAACTCAGTGATCTTTACCCTCCGTCTGTGATGACCCTCGTAGACCTGGTGAGCATACCCCAGATCTAGGCGTTCTCCGTAAGACTCCCTCCACCTGCTGCGATCATTCAAGACCCATCGAACCCTCTACTGATCCGCCCCCCAACGCGCCGCCCGGGCTGATTCCTTCCCAAACTTTGAGCGTCTCTGCCTCCGTTGAGTCCCAAAATGGCGACCTCCCCTATCCCAGTTGAACAATGATCGAGCTCTCCAAGCTTCCACATGGCGGTTGGAGCCTATGCGGATTCCTCATCTACCTAACAGTTTGATATGCCACTGCCTGAACTGCGCTTTCTATGCACACTTGCTATTCACCTCTACCTCCTAGCCCTCACTGTGGCTATGGGTGCTTGAGTTAACTGTTTTGTTGTGTCACCGCCTGAATTGTGGTTTTGGGTGCTTGGGTTAACCTTTTGTTGTGTCACCACCTGAATTACACTTTTGGATGCCTGTGTTAATCATTTTTGTTGTGTCATCACCTGAACTGCGCTTGATATTGCTGTATGGTTAGGCGAACCACCCGATCCCCGGATTAGTGATGTGGTTTGCACCGGCCCTCTACCCCTTTCTAACCATTACAGGTGACCCCCCTCTCCTCCCTCTGAAAAGCTGACCCATTCTTCACGTCCCGCTGTGCGCTCTCCTTTACTGTTCCCTTCACCTAATCACCATGGCTAACATCACTCCTAGTCCCCTGATACCCAGCCCCTCAACTTGGCAAAGATCTACTCGATCTCGCACTCCCTAATGGGATCCACTAACCTAACAATTTGTCTTGCTCAGTAAGTTTCTCCCACTTACTCCCCTGATGACGCCCTCACTAATTTACCTTTCCCTACTGATACCAACCTGGCGAGCAACGCTGCGTCCCACCCTCTGGATTTGAGTCTTACGTCTACCGTTGTCGCTCTGGTGACACAACTGAATTCCCACTTTCTTCATTATCTAATCCATAACGGTTCTCTTCCCCAAGTCCTCTCCCACCCCCTCACAGTGACCACTCGGGTCCGGCTGCAGCTGCCCATGTGCTATCACAGGGTTAATTATTGTCCCTCTGTTGTTTTCCTCAATATACGTTTGTCCATTTTTGTTATTTACCTGCATCTAGGAAATCTGACTAGGCTTGCTATCATAAGGTTTATTATTGTACCTCTGTTGTTTTCCTCAATATACATTGTCCATGATATGTTATTTAGCTGCAACTAAGAAAGCTGTCCATGTTTTGCCCATGTGCTATCACAGGGTCAATTTTTGTCCCTTTTGTTGATTCCCTCTACTTACACTGTCCTTGATATGTTATTTATCTGCATCTAGAAAAACTGTCCACGATATGTTATTTAATTCAATAATGTTTATTCGGATACAAATATCCATGAAAGCACAGTTCAAACACCACCAACAGCAATACAATTCTTGTTTAAAAGAACAGTGCATAAAAGCTTTGGTTATAAAGAAATTTCGATAAAAAAAAAAAAAAGGATACAATTGTCCACAAAATTAAAAAGGCATAATATACGACAACAATATCATAGTTAAAATGTTAAAATTGCTAAGCAGATAGCGGCGTTAAAGTGTTAGCACATTAAAAGAGTTGGACAGACATGTAGCAGCAACATCATTTTAAAATAAAGTGCAATTGGTTGTTAACAATATTAGCAGCATAGTATAAGTGCGGTTACATTTAAAGCTTTTAAGATTTTCCAGCCTACAAATAGCGCTTTAATTGGTGTATGACTAAGAAAATAGAGGTAACTGCGTGCGAAAGGACAATATTATGTGTTCGAGTGCCCTTAACACATTAAAAATAGAGATACGTGAGCGGACTGCCGCTCTCAGAAATGAGCTGACACGAAAAATCAAATCGTCACTTTCAAGTTTAAGAATCTCAAGGTGCGCTGTTCTATAATCAATATTAGCAAATGCCTTAAAATATGGAATCAAGTATTGTTTTGTGTACTTTACGTAAAAGTTGCAAAAGAATAAAGAGTGAACTACCGTTTGGTTGCTGCCGGTGCCACACGGGCAGGGCATTTGCTCAAGATTAATGTTAAATCCCAGGGGGAAGCAAAGTGAGTATTTTAAAGTGCCATCCCTAAGGCGAAAAAGCAGGCTCCTCCCCCAACGTCCAATACTCTTCAGAAGGTATTTAGATGGCATATGCATTTGAGGGCTATTTAACTCCAGTAGGGACCTGTACCTAGCGACTGAAGGTTTTAGACGCTCTGTGGTGTGCCTTTCATTGTTATAAGATTCATACAATGCACCCATGAAGACTTTTTTATTCATACCCTCTAGTGCTAATGGGTTTAAGAAGATATGTTCAAGGTTCGCACTGGTTAGGCTTTTTCTAACAGCGAAAAGCAAGGGGAAGGATCTTCCTGTGTCGCAGTTAAGGCAGTCTACAATGATCTCCCTTGTTAAGGTTGCTGCTGGGTTTAGCCAGATTTTTAGCCAAAATATAGCTGGGCGTGACCTGAAAAAATCTACTATACAATACAAATTTAGTTCCTTATGACATACATAGTTCGGGGAGGAAATATGGGCCCCTAGAAGTTTCCTGCAAAATCTATTTTCCTCTCTTTGGATCCCACTGCAATTTATAAAACCCCAGACTTCAGCGCCATATGTGGCGGTGGGGATACACTGCGATTTATAGATCTTCATTAAGGGTAAAACTACCTCTGCCTGTTTTGGTTGTGGAAGACTCAAAATAGAGTTGGTTGCTTTTAAAAACTTACTTCTACTATGGGCAGCATGGGCTGCCCAAGATCCAGTGTCAGAAAATACTAAACCCAAATAGGGAAAAGTGCGGATGCATAGTAGGCGTTCATGACCTGAGGTTATTGAATTGATAGTGTTTTTTTGGGCCATAAGTCATTTAAAGGATTTCTTAAAATTGGTGCAGAGGACTAGATCTGCCATAAAGGATACGAAACCCCCAACTAAAGTACATAGTGCGGCTCATAAGGACCGCATCATCTGCATATAAGAGCGCGGGAAGTACATGTCCATTAATTTTTGGTACGTCATTAGTGAGTTCTGACAGGGCATTATGTAATTTGTTTATGTAAATAAATAGGAGAGGGGCCAGTACACATCCCTGTCTGACCCCTCTAACAATAACTATCTCCCCTGAGACCTACCATCATTACTGATCCTTAACCGCACCTTCAAGCCTCTGTGCAAGTGTGCCAAAAAGTGAACCAAGGCCTCGTCCAACCTATAGTTTAAAAGGACCGACCACAAGCGTGACCTGTTGACAAAATCGAACGCTGAGGTGAGGTCCATGAAGGTCAAATAGGTGACTTCTGTGCTATTGTGTACTTGCCAATAATAAGATTTAAATTAAGACACTGTTCGATTGTTCCCAGTTTGCTCCTAAAACCCAGCTGGCACAGATTTAAAATGTGTTCCTTTTCGGCCCATGTCCTAATTTTGTTAAACACGACCCTTCCTAGGATTTTTAGGGTATTATCAATCAGACAGATCGGTCTATAGCAGCTAGGGTTAGATCGATCTCCTTTTTAGGTCTCGCCTGGCGAACGCAGCGCGAAAGCGCTGTCGCCAGCGAGATCTATTATTGCTGACTTGCCTTGGAAGTGGGACAGGAGATGGGCACGCGCAGGGCTTTTGGCGATTGGAGCCTGTCAACGCGCACGTACAGCCACGCGGTGTGCACATCTCCTGTCCCCCTTCCTCCTCAGCACTTTCACTTTCCATTCCCCCGTCGGCTCCATGGAGACGGCTTGTTGAACAAGTTACTTATCTTCGGTAACGATGTATCTGTAAGAAACATTAGTTAGTTAGATTCCTCACCTTAGAATATCCCCAGGCGTCAGACTAGATCCGGAAGATTTTTCGTCAGCAATACCCCTTGCGCGTCGCTAGGCGTCGTCTGCGGCTCCGTGTCCGTCGTCGTGCACCGGAATGACGTCGTCGGAGTACTTAGACGCCGCCCTCGCGCGCTGACGTCAGTTCTTGTACATAGCTTTCCGCGCCAGGAACGCAGAGCCATGCAAGAGACCTACACTGGTGCCAAAAAACTCTAGGGCCCTGAAAGGGATAGCCTTAACCCTAGATGTCAGTTCGCAGAACGGGGAGGATGGGTGGGTCAGTGAGGAATCTAACTAACTAATGTTTCTTACAGATGCATCGTTACCGAAGGTAAGTAACTTGTTGATCTGAAAGAAACACGTTAGTTAGATTCCTCACCTTAGAATAGATACCCAAGCAATACCAACCCCGGTGGTGGGTCTGCGAACCAAGATCACACCAGAAAGTCCTGGAGGACAGAACGGCCAAAGAAGCCATCCCTCCGGACTTGGCTGTCAAGGCAACAATGCCTGGCAAACGTGTGTAGCGAAGCACACGTTGCCGCCTGACAGATGTCCTGCAAAGGGACTCCCCGTCCCAAAGCAGTAGTAGCCGCCGTGGCCCGAGTAGAATGGGCTCGCAGCCCAACAGGAGCTTTTCCCTTCTTTGCACCCACATAGCCAATGAAAAGCTGGTTGTCCACTCGGAACTGTTTTGTGCGGTCCAAATAAAAGGAGAGCGCACGTTTTGGGTCCAGACGGTGGAGCCGCTCTTCCTCTTTGGAAGGATGCGGAAAGAAGGTGGGCAAGGTGACAGATTGCCCAAGATGAAAGGGGGTCACCACTTTCGGTAGAAAGGAAGGACGAGGCCGAAGGACAACCTTGTCCGGATGAACAGATAGAAAAGGAGGCTTGGACGATAGAGCCTGGAGCTCACTCACCCGTCTAGCCGAGGTGATGGCTACCAGGAAAGCAGTCTTAAGAGTTAGAAGACGAAGAGGACAATTGTGAAGTGGCTCAAAGGGAGCACACATCAGGAGTTAAGACAAGATTCAAGTCCCACTGAGGCATTACGAAAGGGACAGGAGGGAACGTGTGAGTAATGCCTTTAAGAAAGCGTGACACTACAGGGGACTTGAAAAGAGAGGGCTGATCAGGAAGCCGTAAGAAGGCAGAGAGGGCAGCAAGATAACCTTTCAAGGTGCCCAGGGCAGAGCCCTGCTGGGCCAAAGAAAGAAGAAAGAGGAGAACCTCAGAAAGAGGGGCGGGAAGGGGATCCACAGCCTTTGCTGTGCACCATGCCACAAATTTGTTCCACCGGCAGGCGTATACCGTCTTTGTGGAGGGACGCCTGGCTGCCAGAATGATATCACAGACTTCAGGAGGCAAGTCAAATGGCATCAACTGCCGCCGCTCAATCTCCACGCATGGAGGTGGAGGCTGGACAGGTTCGGGTGGAGGACCGTCCCCTGCTGCTGCGACAGAAGATCCTCCCGAAGGGGCAGAAGTATCGGAGGATCGGTCAACATACTGAGTAGCTCGGGATATCAGTACCTTCGTGCCCAATCCGGAGCCACCAAGATGACTTGGACCCGGTCGCGACTGATCTTCTTCAGCACTCTGGGCAGAAGTGGTATAGGCGGAAAGGCGTACAACAGACTGCAACTCCACTCGCGACGAAAAGTGTCTCCGAGCGAGTGCCGCCTTGGAAATTCCAACGCGCAGAACTGCTGACATTGCACGTTCTCGTCAGTGGCGAATAGATCTAACCAAGGCTCTCCCCACTGCTGAAAGAGACCTTGCGCCACCTCGGAGTTCAGACGCCATTCGTGATCCATCATGCACCGGCGGCTGAGTTCGTCTGCTCTGGCGTTCAGAGAGCCCGCCAGATGTTGAACCACTAGGGTGACGCCCTGGTGTTCCAGCCACGTCCAGAGGCGCAGAGCCTCCTGACAAAGGGTCCACGACCCCACCCCGCCCTGTTTGTTGCAATACCACATGGCGGCGGTGTTGTCCGTGAACACCTGCACGACACTTCCCCGGACAGAGGGAAGGAAGGCTTTCAGTGCAAGTCGGATCGCTCTCAGCTCCAACAAGTTGATGTGGAGGCGAGACTCCGCCGGAGACCAGAGGCCTCTGATCTCCGCCTCTCCCATATGGCCACTGTAGGAGAGTAGGGTCTGCTTTCTATGTTCACCCCCACTTTTTGCTTTTGCTTTACTGGTTTTCGACTTAGATGTGGCTGGGGGCCTGCTAAACAGACCCACAGCCCTGCTGTTCTCTCTCTAAATTGAACTATGTACTTTAGGTGCATAACCTATTTGGATAGGATCACCTTATTGGCCCCTGTACAGTGTACCCTAGGTACCCAGGGCATAGGTGTACCCTAGGCCTACCAGGGGCTGCAGCATTTATTATGCCACCCCCTGGCCTGGCCTTCCATTATGACACAACTGGCTGATCACTCAGCTGGGGCAAGGTAGTGTAATCACTCTTTGCTTAGGTGTAGTATTCCTATACCTAACTTACATATAGACACGTGTACCTATCAGCCACTCCTATGGCAGGCCTTAACAATCCTGGAGGCAGAGTGCTTGGTAACATGTGAGATGGTGCTCTAGCATGAGCTGAGCCTGTCTGCAGCTTTCGGAACCATGTCCTTATAGCTGTTCTATGATATAGCCTACCATATACTCTTAAAGTGCCTTATAATCTTAAACGGTGATGGTAACTATGGTTTGGCTTTATCGAAACATGTTGTGTAAGGTGTCTAACACTTTGGAATAATACCCCCATCCCATTTCTGGGGATGAGGATATTATCCCTCCCTTCTAGAGGGAGAAGACATGTTGTAACCTACTTACCCGGTTAAAGTTAACCAGAGCCCCAGCATCACAAAATGGATGCTGCTGCCACAGACACGAGTCTGACCTCCTGCTGCTGGGAGTGATCCCGGCAAGGGAGGCTTGGACAATAGGTTTCCTGCCTTGGGAGGTGCGAGCACCACCCCAGACAGGCCTTAGTGTATTGGGGCAGGGAGGGATGAAAAGAATGAGACATGCCTGGAGCACACAAGGTGTCCCGTGCATAGTCCAGTTCAAACCGGTGCTGGGGCACTCCAGCCCCAGTCCTGGCGCGAAACTGGACAAAGGGAAGGGGGTGTAACCACCCCCCTCCCAGGTCCCACCCATAAGGCGTGACCTAGCAGGTAACCCAGCCACCCTGATTAGTTTAAGAGTGGTAGCTGGGCCCCGGGAGATTAGATTATCCTGAACCTGCAACTTGAACAGAAACTCTGGACCTTCGACATTCGACGAAAGAAGAAGACTGAAGAATCTCCCTTGTGGCCAAGGAGTGGCTACCCTGTGCAAACAGGCACCATCAAGAGACTACCCTTTGCTTTGCTGAAGTTCTACGAGGGACCGACTGCAGAGCCCGACCAGAGCCTTGACTTCCAGACTTCTCCGACCCTGATCCACATCCACAGCCGAGCGGAGATCCGTGGAGGCGACGAGAGACGTGGGACCGGCTACCTGGGAAAAGTGGCTAGTATCTTCCAGCGCAGCTTCTGAGGCACCCTCGAAGTTGTGCACCGGGGATTGAGAAGCCTCAACCCCAAGCACCATCTGCACCGAAGATCAGCCCCCCACACTCCACGAGTCCTGCGTGGGGCCCTTCTGCATTTTCCTGCTTGCCGCGTCTGTCCGGTTGCTTGCCCGTTGGCTAGTGGCCTTTGTGACGACGCATCCTGAAATCTTTACCGCTGGTTTGGCTCCTCCAGACTGGCTCCCGCTTCTTTGCAAAAGAGAAGCACCCCAGACCTTCCTGGTCTGCACCAGAAGCAAGTCCTCCGTTCTTCGTGGGTTCCGCTTGCCAAGGCTTGGTGAGTCCTAGTTCGACTTCGACGCCGCCGACAGCAAGAGCCTTCGTGGGACAGCTCGCCTCCTGGTCCTGGTCGTCCTCGACGTCTCCTGGTCCCCGTGGCTGCAGCGACAAGCTTCACCTTCACCTGCAATCTTCACGACATCGCCTGGTTCCTTCCTGGTTCCACGTGGTCACTGGCTAGTGACCTTGACTCTGTCCCTTCTGCTTGCAGGTCTCCTCTCTTCTTGATCCCAGCCTTGGGATCCACCGGACACTTTTCACTGACTGCCTGTCAGCAACTTTCCTTCAGGCATCCATAGAAGTCCACGACGAAACCCGACGCAAGTTCACACCTATGCACCCGCAGCCCGTGGGCTAGGTAACTTGGGTACTTCGGTGCTCACAAGGGTAGTGACTATCCTAGGGTCTAGTTTCCGAGTCTCGACTCTCTAGCTGCTTCAGAAGTGTCCTTAAACTGTTAATTTCTAACTGCTAGTAATTCTATCGACTTTCGGTGGAGAAGTGTGGCTCACTGGTTAGAGGAGGCATACCCTGAAGCAGAGGTCAGACCTGGGACCAGGGTTCAATTCCCGACGCGGCAGGGTCTGAGCCCAAGTGTCCACGGACTCGATAATTCTCACTTCGGTGCCTACTCGAATCATGGGTTCACACTCTGCAACTCTGGGCAATAGCTTGCTTAATCTCCACTACGGCCCCGCCTGCGGCGGGATGCTTGGCTTTCACCTTGGGGATGCCCAGTACGGGTTATCTCACAGGGAAAAGCCAGGACGGGTTCCCAATGCAAGCGCCGAGATGCCCAAGGGTAAGTCGAGCGCTATATAAGAACACACATACATTTACGCATTACGCGTGAGTGTTTCCACTCTGCACCTGAATCCCGTGGGCCACCCACTTCCTAACTGTTGCTAGTGTAGTGTAGCCCCAGCGATTCCCTAGGCCTAGGCCTATCCTATTTCCGTGACAGTGGTCCTTATACCACTTCTTTAGTATATGGTTTGCGTGGCCCCTAGGGCCTAACTGTATTACTTACCTGTGTGACTTAATGTATGCTTGAATAAGACTGTGTTGTACTTACCTCGAATCTCATAAAGAGTGCTGAGGGTTTGACTAGAATAAATACACTTTATGTTATATATACATCTGTTGTGGTGTCCTTTCATTTGGTATTCAAGGGATTATATATGGTATCACAGCTGGCTTCACATGCCATCCAGAGTTTAGCCTAAGACTGCTCTTGTCCATGCTACCACTAGGATAGCTGGTCTATAAGGTTGACTTTACAACCAATCACCATAAGGGTTGTTTGGACTGATATAAGGTGTACACTAGAACTAGTGACATCATACATCAGGCCAACTTCTCACATTGGTGAGCAGCGGTTGGGATCTGAGCTTGCTGTTGTAATACCATAGTAATCTTGAGATACTAAATTGAAAGATCACACAGATATTGTTTAGGTACATATAACATAGATTATAATACTTAAGTCCTACTGGACTTAGTGGTTGTAGGTTGAAGGGAGTAACACACCCTGACTACAACTACCAGAGAGGTTTAGCAGAAACAACTAGTGTAGGTAGGTGCACACACCACACCCTCACTAGATTATGTCTCTGGGAGGAGATCAAGTAGATGCTCTCTCAGGAGGGGCAGGTCTGAAGAAGACTCCCTCTAGATATGATACCCTAACTTTTCAGGAGATGAGACAATTGTGTACCTCCAGAAAGTTAAAACAGGGTGCAAACCCTACCCTCCTTCAGCTAGTACAACTCCTAGAGGAGTATGATACTCTTAGGGCCTCTCAGGCCAGTACCCTAGGTACAAAGGAGGGTCTACCCACCACAGATGAGTCAGATGGGGCTTCAGATGAAGAGGTAGACAGCCAGGGCCAAGTAGGAAGACTTAGCCAGGCTAACCAAAGCTTACATGGGAGTTTGCATGGAGTCCCCCCATACAGACCCCCAAGTAGGCTTACACAGAGAAGCAGGAGGGACAGATCCCCTTCAAGGGAATCCATCCACTCCCATATCTCTAGCATCTCTAATGCTTCCTCTCACAGGGGAATGACTTCCCCTGAGAGAAAGGAGCATGAAGCCAGAATGAGGGAAGCTAATCTGATGATTCAGAGGGAAGAACTTGCCCTTGCCAAGGAGAAGCTTGCTCTGGTTAGAGAGCAAAAGTTAAGTGGGTCAGAACCCACTGGTGGCAGCAATATCCCTAAGGATAGAGACAGGCACTATGATAATAGAAACCTGAGCAAGATTGTCCCTCCCTACAAGTGTGGGGATGACATCCACAAATGGATAACTGCTTTGGAGAGAGCTTGCAAAGTACAGCAGGTACCCCAAAGTCAGTGGGCAGCTATCTTGTGGCTCTCCTTCTCTGAGAAAGGTAGAGACAAGCTCCTCACAGTTAGTGATGAGGACGCAGACAATTACACTGTCCTGAAGAGTGCTCTAATTGATGGGTTTGGCCTAACCACTGAACAATACAGGTTATTGTTCAGGGATACCCAGAAGACACAGACTCAGGACTGGACTGACTTTGTAGATTGTGCCACTAAGGCTCTGGAAGGCTGGCTAGTGGGAGGTAAGGTTAAGGACTATACAGGATTGTATAATTTGATCATGAGAGAACAAATACTTAACAACTGTCAAACCCAGCTACTGCAGCAACACCTGATTGATTCTGATCTGACTTCTCCCCAAGAATTGGGAAAGAAGGCAGATAGATGGGTCAGGACTAGAGTTAAGCAGAAAAAACAGAACCAGGGCGGTGATCAGAAAAAGGCAGACCAGAAGGGTAATGATCAGAAACAAAAAGACCAGAAGTCTTCACCAGGCCCCCAAAAGGCTCAGGGGGAGGGTGGTCCCAAAAAGGATAGAAAGAAAGATGGCCAAAAGAAACCATGGTGCAACTATTGTAAGTCCAACTCACATTGGTTTAGTGAGTGCACCAAAAAGGATAAGCCCCCAGCCACCATTGCCCCTAAGGCAACTGTACCCCCTAGTCCAGCTGTAAGTGGTGGTTCCCAGCAAAAGGGTGTAGTAGGGTTAACCCTGGGAACTGAAGTGGATTCTGGCCTAGTCAGAATACCTACTCAGGCTGTTCTGATCTGTGATGGGGACTTAGCTTTGTCCTCTACTGTAGGCCCCAGTAACCTGGGCAAGTACAGACAGACTCCTTTTATCAACCAAAGAATGGCTCAGGCCTACAGGGACACTGGGGCTACTGTCACAATGGTGACACCTGCCTTTGTGGACCCTGGACAGATCATACTAGGTGAGAATTACCTAGTGACCAACGCTAGCAATGCCACTACCTCCCATAGTGTGGCTATTGTTAACTTCTCCTGGGGAGGGGTAACTGGCCTCAAGAAAGTTGTTGTTAGTTCAGACCTTCCTGTAGAGTGTTTACTGGGCAATGATCTTGAAACTTCAGTTTGGTCTGAAGTGGAGTATAGGACCCATGCAGAAATGCTGGGGATAGATGCACATGTCCTTGCTGTGACCAGGTCACAGGCCAAAAACTGCACCACTGAACAAGTGCTGGATCCTGAAACTATGGACCAGTCACAACCCAAGAGAAAGAGCAGTAGGGTTAAGGCTGTGCCTTCCCCCCTGCCTCAGGTGGTGGATCAGCCCTCCCAGGAGGATGATTCTGAGAGCCCTGAAGGAACTGTCCTAGAAGAACTGGAACCTGATCAGGTTGAGTTTCTTGGGACAGGGGGACCTTCAAGGGCAGATCTGAGGCAGGCTCAATAAGACTGCCCCTCTCTTGAACCCCTCAGACAGCAGGCTGCTGCTGAGGCTGCAGGGAAT
Source organism: Triturus cristatus (assembly GCF_964204655.1). Classification (NCBI taxonomy): domain Eukaryota; kingdom Metazoa; phylum Chordata; class Amphibia; order Caudata; family Salamandridae; genus Triturus; species Triturus cristatus. Next base: position 736,009,882 of record NC_140586.1, on the reverse strand, counting down.
GCTCAAGGTACCCATAGAGTGTATTGGGATGAAGGGCTACTGTATTCAGAGGCTAGAGACCCCAAGCCTGGTGCATCCAGGAGGTTGGTCATAACACTGAAGTTCAGAGGCTTCCTTCTTACCTTGGCCCATGATATTCCCCTTGCAGGACACTTAGGCCAGAACAAGACTTGGGACAGGCTTGTCCCTCACTTTCACTGGCCCCATATGTCAGAAGATACCAAGGAGTTTTGTCGCTCCTGTGTCACCTGCCAAGCCAGTGGCAAATCAGGTGGCACCACAAGGGCCCCCCTCATACCACTACCTGTGGTGGGGGTTCCCTTTGAAAGAGTGGGCATAGATATTCTAGGACCAATGGACCCACAAACAGCATCTGGGCACAGATTTATACTGGTGATAGTGGACCATGCCACCAGGTATCCAGAAGCTATTCCCCTGAGGACCACAACAGCTCCTGTTGTGGCAAGGGCCCTGCTTGGAGTATTCTCCAGAGTGGGCTTTCCAAAGGAGGTCATTTCTGACAGAGGTGCCAACTTCATGTCAGGATACTTGACTGCAATGTGGAAGGAGTGTGGTGTGAACTACAAGTTCACCACACCCTATCACCCACAGTGCAATGGGCTTGTTGAGAGATTCAACAAGACCCTAAAGGGAATGATAAAAGGTTTACCAGACAAGCTTAGGCGAAGATGGGACATCCTTTTACCCTACCTTCTGTTTGCTTACAGAGAGGTCCCACAAAAGGGGGTTGGCTACAGCCCTTTTGAGCTTTTGTTTGGGCATCCTGTAAGAGGATCCCTATGTTTAGTAAGGGAAGGATGGGAGAGACCTCTCAGACAACCCAAACTTGATATAGTGGATTATGTACTTGGTCTCCGCTCCAGGATGGCAGAGTATATGAAGAAGGCTTCTAAAAACCTTGAGGCAAGCCAAGAACTCCAAAAAGCTTGGCATGACCAAAAGGCTGTGCTGACTGTTTACCAGCCAGGGCAGAAAGTGTGGGTGTTGGATCCAGTGGCCCCAGCAGCACTCCAAGACAAATGGTCTGGACCCCACACTATTGTTGAGAAAAAGGGAGAAGTCACCTACTTGGTGGACCTTGGGACTCCCAGAAGCCCCCACAGGGTGCTTCATGTCAACAGATTGAAGGCATATGTTGACATGGCAGACATGGGCTTACTCATGGCTACAGATGAGGGGCATGAGGAAGAGAGTGACCCTCTCCCAGACCTGTTGACTCAGAACCCTGATGATGGCTCAGTTGATGGTGTGGTCTTTTCGGACAGCCTCACTGTCCATCAGCAACAGGACTGCAGACAGGTTCTGCAATCCTACAGACATATGTTCTCTCTGACCCCAAGTCAGACAAACTGGTGCACCCATGAGGTGGACACTGGTGACAGTCTGCCTCTGAAGAGTAAAATCTACAGGCAACCTGACCATGTCAGGGACTGCATAAAAGTTGAGGTACAAAAGATGTTGGAGCTGGGAGTCATTGAACCTTCAGAGAGCCCTTGGGCTAGTCCTGTAGTCCTTGTGCCAAAACCTCACACCCAAGATGGTAAGAGAGAGATGAGGTTTTGCGTGGATTACAGAGGTCTCAATGCTGTCACTAGGACAGATGCCCACCCAATACCTAGGGCAGATGAGCTCATTGACAGACTGGCAGCTGCTAAGTTTTTGAGCACATTTGACCTGACAGCAGGCTACTGGCAAATAAGACTAGCTGAGAATGCAAAGGCCAAAACTGCTTTCTCGACCCCAGGAGGACATTATCAATTTGTGGTAATGCCCTTTGGTTTGAAGAATGCACCTGCCACTTTCCAAAGGTTGGTGAATCAAGTCCTTACTGGGTTGGATGATTACTGTGCAGCTTATCTTGATGACATTGCTGTCTTTAGCTCCACCTGGGAGGATCACCTGGTCCACCTGAGGAATGTTTTAGAGGCCCTGCAAAAGGCAGGCCTCACTATCAAGGCCACTAAGTGCCAGATAGGGCAGAGCAAGGTTGTATACCTGGACCACCTAGTTGGTGGGGGTCAGGTTCAACCACTGGAGAGCAAGATCCAGACCATAAAGGACTGGACTCCTCCAACTACCCAGACTCAGGTCAGAGCTTTCTTGGGCCTGACTGGGTACTACAGAAAGTTTGTTAAGAACTACGGGTCCATTGTGACACCACTTAATGACTTGACCTCCAAGAAAATGCCAAAGAAAGTGCAGTGGACAGTAAGCTGTCAAAAAGCATTTGATGACCTGAAGCAGGCCATGTGCAGTGCACCTATTCTGAAAAGTACAGACTACTCCAAAGAGTTCATTGTCCAGACAGATGCTTCTGAGTTAGGTGTGGGAGCTGTTCTTTCACAACTTAATATAGATGGTCAAGACCAGCCCATTGCTTTTATAAGTAGAAGGCTGACCCCTAGAGAGAAACGTTGGTCAGCTATTGAGAGGGAGGCCTTTGCTGTGGTTTGGGCCCTGAAGAAGCTGAGGCCATACTTGTTTGGCACTCACTTCAAGATTCAGACAGACCATAAGCCCCTCTTGTGGCTAAATCAGATGAAGGGTGAAAATCCCAAACTTCTTAGGTGGTCCATTTCCCTACAGGGGATGGGCTTCACAGTGGAACATAGACCTGGGACTGACCATGCCAATGCAGATGGACTCTCCAGATATTTCCACTTAGAACATGAAGACTCAACTGGTCAAGGTTAGTTTAATGTCCCTAAGTTTGGGGGGGGGGGGGGGTTGTGTAGGAGAGTAGGGTCTGCTTTCTATGTTCACCCCCACTTTTTGCTTTTGCTTTACTGGTTTTCGACTTAGATGTGGCTGTGGGCCTGCTAATCAGACCCACAGCCCTGCTGTTCTCTCTCTAAATTGATACTATGTACTGTAGGTGCATAACCCATTTGGATAGGATCACCTTATTGGCCCCTGTACAGTGTACCTTAGGTACCCAGGTCATAGGTGTACCCTAGGCCTACTAGGGGCTGCAGCATGTATTATGCCACCCCTGGCCTGGCCTTCCATTATGACACAACTGGCTGATCACTCAGCTGGGGCAAGATCGTGTAATCACTCCTTGCTTAGGTGTAGTATTCCTATACCTAAATTACATATAGACACATGTGTACCTATCAGCCACTTCTATGGCAGGCCTTAACAATCCTGGAGGCAGAGTGCTTGGTAACATGTGAGATGGTGCTCTAGCATGAGCTGAGCCTGTCTGCAGCTTTCGGAACCATGTCCTTATAGCTGTTCTATGATATAGCCTACCATATACTCTTAAAGTGCCTTATAATCTTAAACGGTTATGGTAACTATGGTTTGGCTTTATCAAAACATGTCGTGTAAGGTGTCTAACACTTTGGAATAATACCCCCATCCCATTTCTGGGGATGAGGATATTATCCCTCCCTTCTAGAGGGAGAAGACATGTTGTAACCTACTTACCCGGTTAAAGTTAACCAGAGCCCCAGCATCACAAAATGGATGCTGCTGCCACGACACAAGTCTGACCTCCTGCTGCTGGGAGTGATCCCGGCAAGGGAGGCTTGGACAATAGGTTTCCTGCCTTGGAAGGTGCGAGCACCACCCCAGACAGGCCTTAGTGTATTGGGGCAGGGAGGGATGAATGAAACGAGACACTGCCTGGGGCACACAAGGTGCTCAATGCATAGTCCAGTTCAAACCGGTGCTGGGACACTCCAGCCCCAGTCCTGGCGCGAAACTGGACAAAGGGAAGGGGGTGTAACCACCCCCCTCCCAGGTCCCACCCATAAGGCGTGACCTAGCAGGCAACCCAGCCCCCCAGATTAGTATAAGAGTGGTAGCTGGGCCCCAGGAGATTAGATTATCCTGAACCTGCAACTTGAACAGAAACTCTGGACCTTCGACATTCGACGAAAGAAGAAGACTGAAGAATCTCCCTTGTGGCCAAGGAGTGGCTACCCTGTGCAAACAGGCACCATCAAGAGACTACCCTTTGCTTTGCTAACGTTCTACGAGGGACCGACTGCAGAGCCCGACCAGAGCCTTGACTTCCAGACTTCTCCGACCCTGATCCACATCCACAGCCGAGCTGAGATCCGTGGAGGCGACGAGAGACGTGGGACCGGCTACCTGGGAAAAGTGGTGAGTATCTTCCAGCGCAGCTTCTGAGGTACCCTCGAAGTTGTGCACCGGGGATTGAGAAGCCCCAACCCCAAGCACCATCTGCACCGAAGATCAGCCCCCACACTCCACGAGTCCTGCGTGGGGCCCTTCTGCATTTTCCTGCTTGCCGCGTCTGTCCGGTTGCTTGCCCGTTGGCTAGCGGCCTTTGTGACGACACACCTTGAAATCTTCACTACTCGTTTGGCTCCTCCAGACTGGCCCCCGCTTCTTTGTAAAAGAGAAGCACCCCAGACCTTCCTGGTCTGCACCAGAAGCAAGTCCTCCGTTCTTCGTGGGTTCCGCTTGCCAAGGCTTGGTGAGTCCTAGTTCGACTTTGACGCTGCCGACAGCAAGAGCCTTCGTGGGACAGCTCGCCTCCTGGTCCTGGTCGTCCTCGACGTCTCCTGGTACCCGTGGCTGCAGCGACAAGCTTCACCCTTCACCTGCAATCTTCACGACATCGCCTGGTTCCTTCCTGGTTCCACGTGGTCACTGGCTAGTGACCTTGACTCTGTCCCTTCTGCTTGCAGGTATCCTCTCTTCTTGATCCCAGCCTTGGGATCCACCGGACACTCTTCACTGACTGCCTGTCAGCAACTTTCCTTCAGGCATCCATAGAAGTCCACGACGAAACCCGACGCAAGTTCACACCTATGCACCCGCAGCCCGTGGGCTAGGTAACTTGGGTACTTCGGTGCTCACAAGGGTAGTGACTATCCTAGGGTCTAGTTTGCGAGTCTCGACTCTCTAGCTGCTTCAGAAGTGTCCTTAAACTGTTAATTTCTACCTGCTAGTAATTCTATCGACTTTTACGCATTACGCGTGAGTGTTTCCACTCTGCACCTGAATCCCGTGGGCCTCCCACTTCCTAACTGTTGCTAGTGTAGTGTAGCCCCAGCGATTCCCTAGGCCTAGGCCTATCCTATTTCCGTGACAGTGGTCCTTATACCACTTCTTTAGTATATGGTTTGCGTGGCCCCTAGGGCCTAACTGTATTACTTACCTGTGTGACTTAATGTATGCTTGAATAAGACTGTGTTGTACTTACCTCTAATCTCATAAAGAGTGCTGAGGGTTTGACTAGAATAAATACACTTTATTTTATATATATATCTGTTGTGGTGTCCTTTCATTTGGTATTCAAGGGATTATATATGGTATCACAGCTGGCTTCACATGCCATTCAGAGTTTAGCCTAAGACTGCTCTTGTCCATGCTACCACTAGGATAGTTGGTCTATAAGGTTGACTTTACAACCAATCACCATAAGGGTTGTTTGGACTGATATAAGGTGTACACTAGAACTAGTGACATCATACATCAGGCCAACTTCTCACACTGTTCACCAAGTGAATGGACACCATCAAACTGAATATCTTTGAGACTCTCTTGCACAGGCTCTGAAAACTCAGACTGACGCAGCAATGCATGCCTGCGCAGAGCAACTGACTGAGTCATAGCTCTAGCCAGAGAATCAGTGGTGTCCATGCTACATTTAATGGTAAATCTTGCCGCCTCCCGGACATCTTGTACCACATGCAATAACTCTATCCTGGTTTCCTCTGACAGAGAAGGCAGCCTCTGTGCCTCAGAGTTCCACAAAGCATAAGAAAACCTACCCATAACACCGGTAGTGTTTCAAGACCTCAAAGCTGAGCTTACAGAAGAAAATATATTCCTCCCACAACCTTCTAACAATTTGGATACTTTACCTGATGGAACCAAAGGAAGGGCATTAGGGTCCAAAGAAGCTGTATCAGTTCGAACCACCAGCCCTTTGGTAGTGGGATGTCGCAGGATACAAAGTGGATCCCCAGGAGCGAGTCGCTGCTAATGGCTCACAGCCAGGCAAACTGGAGCTCCCGTCATAGGTTGTGCCCAAGCTCCTAAAAGCAGGTTAAACAGAGACTTATTAAAAGGGAGCATTGGCTCCACTCCTATCTCGCCTTGATGAACAATATTTACTAAAGACTCCATGAACAATTCCAGTTAGGGAAATTGGCAGTCCAACACCACAGATGCCCTCTTCAATATTTGAGCCAAGGATGAACTCTCTTCCGTTGCCATACCAGCTGGAGAAAGTAAATCTAAAACTGGAGAGGTCTCTAATCAGCCAATTTTCCTCCACAGGAGGTTGGACAGCATGCAAAGGGTTTTGACCTTCAATAGTCTCTCCTTCAGTCACCAAACTGTGTATTCACACAGGTAAAACAGACAAGGGCTGAATAACTGCAGACGGAGAGTCATCAAAAGAGAACGGCAATGTCGGAGCCGCAGCCAGCACAATCAGATGCCGTGGCGGCAAGCCTCGACGTCGGAAATAGGAAAGAGATCAGCGTCCATTGGCGCTGCGGTCACTGGATGAGTAGACTACGAAGCCCCAGGGTCGACGCCGATCAACGCTGCCGACTTCAAAGGCTGAATGGATGCAGACGGTATAAACCCTGAAAATCTGTGCACCGCTGCAGTCTCGAATCCAATAGCGGAGTCAGAGGGCTTAACTGTCACAGAGGTCGACCCTGCCAGTGAGGGCACCTTCCACTACCTTGGGGCCAGAGGGAAACTGATGCCCAAAAACCTTTTGCAGGGAAAAATAATATTCCGGCATTTGGGGTAGAGGTGGCCTGGCTCCAGGATTTTAGGGAGGCCCAGACAGACCCTGTAAATGCTCCTCAACCGAAGGTTGGGAGATGGCATCAGACTTACGTTTTGACTGTTGGGTTCTTGGAGACTTCCTGGTCATCGACGGAGGCGACACATCACTCGCATGACTCCTCACCTGCTACTTAGACTTCAGTGAAGATTGACTACAACACGTTTTTTCAGAAAAGTGCACCACCAGGAGTTTCATACGACGCTCTTTCAATGCCTTTGGTCGAAGATGCTGGCAGAAGCCACAATCCTCGGAGTCGTGATGTTCTCTGAGGCACCACAAACGGTATGTAGTTTGGTGCGGTTTGCGGTATCCATTTGTCTATCACAAGTTCCGCAGGTTTTAAACCCAGACGGCATCGCTTGAAAAAGCGCTCTATGAGAGAGATCTACTGCAAGCTGTACTGGTAAGGGCAATTATTTAGTTGGCTGGCATCACTCACAATATTTTCTATCACCCAGTCTTGTAACAATAACTTTCTTTTTTTCCATGCATTCAACAGAATAGGGGAATAACCTGCACACACTTCTATGTGGAGGGCTAAATAAAATATTGTTTATAGATGTTTAACTTAACAATATAATTTGCCCGTTGGGCAATCAGGTCAATAGAGTCATAAATGGCAGAACAATCAGTGTGAGCTAATGATCAAATGCAAAATAACACTGAGAAATAGTAACACTTTTTTACAGGATTGAATAAACTTTTTATTAATTCAGGCGATATCCTAATTCGGAAGCTGTGCATTTTTTATGAGGAGGTAAAAAAATCCTACTTACCACAAGAAGCTCTGTGAGCGTGTACTCTCTTAAACTTCTAGGCCCAGACTAAAAGAGAAAATATTTTTATTATTTGAATTTACTTAACCCTTTATTTAAATATTAATTGACTGCCATTTCGCATGTCCCCAAAAATGCTCTTGGTACATATTGCTATTAAAAAGTCATCATCCTGTAAAAGGAAAAGCAGTAGTGCAAAAGTGAAAGTGGTACAGTATGTATTATCAGCAGTGAGGGAAAAATCTGACTAAATCAACCAATATTTATTCAATTATACAAATATACACAAATGTGTTACTTACCTGAAGGGAGCAACCCCTGCATACTTTACCTTTTCAGTGCCTCCTTTTTCACCAGAAGGGCTGTTCTTTGTGCTATATATAAATAGGGAAACACAGAGCCCTTACACCCAATTTGTCATGATTAGGCAACCCTGTTTTAGGTTTACATCTATAACTGATAAAACCCCACCTGAAAAAGTAACAGTCCTCATCAGTGTAAACATATAAACACTGAAGAACACCTGTACAACCACTAACTAAAATGCCATTCAAAGTAAGGAAAGTGAAAGAGAATGAGTCGTTAATTTCCTTCTGAAGGGGACAACATAATGTAACGTTGTTATACAATGAAGCAGCAAGAAACACTAGTCTAAGAATATTCTGCTTAATTTTGATGCTTAGAGCTGTCACTAAAATATTGTTTCATCTTCCTTTTGTTTCCTCCAGTTTTGTGCGGTTGGATGAAAAGTGCAGAGTTTAGAAGACAACTTTTAAGTATGATCTAATTATTTTATGCACTGTGGAGATTATGTGTAGGAAAGTGGCTCTCTTTTACAAGGATAGCCCTCACTGTTTGCCTGGAAAAAGATGTGATTTCAACTGGAAGTCCACAGGGTCCCTGCTAACCAGGTCCCCTGTGCCAGATCTCCTTCCCTAAACTGCCATGCCACCCCAGTTTAGACCTGGTCATATGCAAATCAGTCTTGACCCTGTGCCTCATGGGAACAGTTCAGCCCGAACTGCCGAGCCAGGTCCTCCCTGGACCGGAAACAAGCATCCTAGAACCGGTTTCACCCCTCGTCAGACAAGATAGCTTGAATGCAGTGGCACAGTGAGCCCGGGACCCACGTCTGGGCATACATGGTGCACTTATGGCGAGAAAGCAGAAGACACAATTGATGGACGGAAAACATGGCTTGGCAGTTCGGGCTGGACTGTTGCCATGAGGCACAGGGTCAGACTGATTTGTATATGGCTATGTCTCAACTGGGGTGGCGGAGTGAGCTAAAGAATGATGATGGATTAAACCCAGATGAGTTGACTGGGGGTGAGTGCTTGCAATGTTCAACACTCCGTCCATCATCCCCTTTGGTTTTGCTTTGTTCGCCCTAAGTTGGCAAGGTATGCCCAGACGTGGGTAACTTGCTCACTTTGCCACTGTATTCAAGATAGCCTGGCTGATGAGGTTTATTAACCCGAAACCGGTCTCAGGATGCTCGTTTCCGGTCCAGGGAAGACATGGCTTGGCAGTTCAGGCTGGACTGTTCCCATGAGGCACAGGGTCAGACTGATTTGCATATGGCTATGTCTGAACTGGGGTGGCGGAGTGAGCTAAAGAATGATGATGGATTAAACCCAGATCAGTTGACTGGGGGTGAGTGCTTGCAATGTTCAACACGCCGTCCATCATCCCCTTTGGTTTTGCTTTGTTCGCCCTAAGTTGGCAGGGTATGTCCAGACGTGGGTCCCTTGCTCACTTTATCTGGTAGAGACAATTCTAGCCGCAGATTCCTTAACGTAGAAATATAACCGGGCGTGAGACTGGATCCGGAATTTTTTTTGCCACAGCATCTCTGCGCGTCGGGGGCGGTACCACGTGACCCCGCCCTGACGTCGTCCACAGACGCGACATCAGCGAGGTCACATAAGTCCCACCCCGGCGCGCTGACCTCAGTTTTCTTCGGAGAACTTTTCTGCACCACAACGCAGAGCCATCATGAACAAAAATGTGAGAGTATGGGAACAGTGTGCGAAAAAATCAGTGAAACAGAAACGGAAGAAGCGAATGGTGAGGAACAGCGCCATTAGGGACACTGCCAAGCACTGCGTTACTGAAAGTCATGGAAAGGAAAGAGCAGAGCACCACTCTGAGAAGCAACCCTGCAAAACGAAGGCGATATCCTCCCTGTAGGCAGAAAAAACATGTGAAAAATGTCGGGGCAGACTACAGAAAGTCTGCAACCACAATCTATAACAGTGAAGGGCAACAAGTCTGGAACAGATGAGTAATGACAAATCACCCCAAAACAACACTATTAAGGAGTGTCGTACCCCCTGTAAAAAGCTAAGGGCTGAGGCACAGCCAAGAGACCCCAACCCAGAGGATTGCAGAGTCAGAAACCCCAAGCAATGAAAAAAAAGAAAAGAGTATGAGTACTCCTCACACTGAAAGAACCAGGTTGCAGGGATGCAAAAGCACACATGAACCTACCGTCCAATTACCAGAAAAGGAGTGGAACAAAAAAACAGAACAAAGCATCCCGCCAGGGATGAAGAGAAAGAGGGCACCCGCAGCAGACAAATGCCACCCGGAGAGAGGCGAGTGCAGAAGACCAAGCTGAAGGGTCCTCGCAGAACGGGGAGGAAGGGCGGGCCATGAAGGAATCTGCAGCTAGAATCGTCTCTACCAGATACATTGTTACCGAAGGTAAGTAACTTGTACATCTGATGGAGACTACTAGCCGCAGATTCCTTAACGTAGAATAGATATCCTAGCCATACCCAGAGGGGAGGACGGCTGCTAGAGAACCTCACCAGCTTGGAAGAAAACAGGGCCCCAACAGCGGATGTGTCATGGGGACAGGAAGGACGGACCAGCCCCCTCCAAGTAGAAGGAAGCAAGAACAAGGAGAAGGGAAGGCCAAGATACCACCAGCCTACCCAAGGAGCAAAGGGCGTCCGCCAGAAAACCCAGAGGGACAGACCGCACCAAGAGAGTACAAAGGAAGAAAAGAACCACCCGCAAATCCAAGGAGAAGAGGTGGAACAGAGGCAGAGCCCGCCTCAGGAGAACATGTAGGAGAGTAGGGTCTGCTTTCTATGTTCACCCCCACTTTTTGCTTTTGCTTTACTGGTTTTCGACTTAGATGTGGCTGTGGGCCTGCTAATCAGACCCACAGCCCTGCTGTTCTCTCTCTAAATTAATACTATGTACTTTAGGTGCATAACCCATTTGGATAGGATCACCTTATTGGTCCCTGTACAGTGTACCCTAGGTACCCAGGGCATAGGTGTACCCTAGGCCTACCAGGGGCTGCAGCATGTATTATGCCACCCCTGGCCTGGCTTTCCATTTTGACACAACTGGCTGATCACTCAGCTGGGGCAAGGTCGTGTAATCACCCCTTGCTTAGGTGTAGTACTCCTATACCTAACTTACATATAGACACATCTGTACCTATCAGTCACTCCTATGGCAGGCCTTAACAATCCTGGAGGCAGAGTGCTTGGTAACATGTGAGATGGTGCTCTAGCATGAGCTGAGCCTGTCTGCAGCTTTCGGAACCATGTCCTTATAGCTGTTCTATGATATAGCCTACCATATACTCTTAAAGTGCCTTATAATCTTAAACGGTTATGGTAACTATGGTTTGGCTTTATCGAAACATGTCGTGTAAGGTGTCTAACACTGTGGAATAATACCCCCATACCATTTCTGGACATGAGGATATTATTCCCCCCTTCTAGAGGGAGAGACATGTTAAAATCATACTTCAACTGTTAGCCTCTGACCAAAGCCTCAGCATCACAAAATGGATGCTGCTGCCACGACACAAGTCTGACCTCCTGCTGCTGGGAGTGATCCCAGCCAGGGAGGCCTGGACAATAGGTTTCCTGCTTGAGGAGGTGCTAGCACCTCCCCAGACAGCCTTTAGTGTATTGGGGCAGGGTGGGCTGAAAGGAATGAGACATGCCTGGGGCACACAAGGTGTTCCTTGCATAGTCCAGTTCAAACCGGCGCTGGGGCACTCCAGCCCCAGCTCTGGCGCGAAACTGGACAAAGGGAAGTGGGGGTAACCACCCCCTCCCAGGTCCCACCCATCAGGCGTGACCTAGCAGGTATCCCAGCCCCCCAGATTAGTATAAGAGTGGGAGTTGGGCCTCAAGACTTTAGATTATCCTGAACCTGCAACTTGAACAGAAACTCTGGACCTTCGACATTCGACGAAAGAAGAAGACTGAAGAATCTCCCTTGTGGCCAAGGAGTGGCTACCCTGTGCAAACAGGCACCATCAAGAGACTACCCTTTGCTTTGCTAAAGTTCTACGAGGGACCGACTGCAGAGCCCGACCAGAGCCTTGACTTCCAGACTTCTCCGACCCTGATCCACATCCACAGCAGAGCTGAGATCCGTGGAGGCGACGAGAGACGTGGGACCGGCTACCTGGGAAAAGTGGCTAGTATCTTCAAGCGCAGCTTCTGAGGCACCCTCGAAGTTGTGCACCGGGGATTGAGAAGCCCCAACCCCAAGCACCATCTGCACCGAAGACCAGCCCCCCACACTCCACGAGTCCTGCGTGGGGCCCTTTTGCATTTTCCTGCTTGCCACGTCTGTCCGGTTGCTTGCCCGCTGGCTAGTGGCCTTTGTGACGACGCATCCCGTAATCTTCAGCGCTGGTTTGGCTCCTCCAGACTGGCTCCTGCTCCTTTGAAAAAGAGAAGCATCCCAGACCTTCCTGGTCTGCACCAGAAGCAAGTCCTCCGTTCTGCGTGGGTTCCGCTTGCCAAGGCTTGGTGAGTCCTAGTCCAACTTCGACGCCGCCGACAGCAAGAGCCTTCGTGGGACAGCTCGCCTCCTGGTCCTGGTCGTCCTCGACGCTTCCTGGTCCTCGTGGCTGCAGCGACAAGCTTCACCTTCACCTGCAATCTTCACGACATCGCCTGGTTCCTTCCTGGTTCCACGTGGTCACTGGCTAGTGACCTTGACTCTGTCCCTTCTGCTTGCAGGTCTCCTCTCTTCTTGATCCCAGCCTTGGGATCCACCGGACACTCTTCACTGACTGCCTGTCAGCATCTTTCTTCAGGCATCCATAGGAGTCGACGACGAAACCCGACGCAACTTCACCCCTATGCACCCGCAGCCTGTGGGCTAGGTAACTTGGGTACTCCGGTGCTCATCAGGATAGTGACTATCCTAGTGTCTAGTTTTCCAGTCTCGACTTCCTAGCTACTCCGGAAGTGTCCTAAATCTATCTATTTCTAAACTGTACTATTGCTAGTGACTTTTACGCATTACGCGTGAGTGTTTCCACTCTGCACCTGAATCCCGTGGGCCTCCCACTTCCTAACCTTTGGTAGTATAGTGTAGCCCCAGCGATTCCCTAGGCCTAGGCCTATCCTATTTCCGTGACAGTGGTCCTTATACCACTTACTTAGTATATGGTTTGCGTGGCCCCTAGGGCCTAACTGTATTACTTACCTGTGTGACTTAATGTATGCATAAATAAGACTGTGTTGTACTTACCTCTAATCTCATAAAGAGTGCTGAGGGTTTGACTAGAATAAATACACTTTATTTTATATATATCTGTTGTGGTGTCCTTTCATTTGGTATTCAAGGGATTATATATGGTATCACAGCTGGCTGCACATGCCATTCAGAGTTTAGCCTAAGACTGCTCTTGTCCATGCTACCACTAGGATAGCTGGTCTATAAGGTTGACTTTACAACCAATCACCATAAGGGTATTTGGACTGATATAAGGTGTACACTAGAACTAGTGACATCATACATCAGGCCAACTTCTCACAGAACACACACAGCGAAGGGGACAGCTGAACGGGTGTCAGCCCCGAGGCAGGGAACAAGGCAGGAACTGACAAGAGCAGACGTGAGAAGGAAGACACAGACGCGCAATGCTCCAGCAAAGCAAGGGACAGGAGCACAAGGTTACACGCCGAGGCCCTCAGAGGTGGACCATAACTACCAGGCGTGCGCAGAAGACAGCTGGTAAATACTATGAATTAGCGTGCCCAGAAAGAGACGAAGATAGAGGCAAGGGAACCCCAGACCAAGCCCTAGAGAAGGACCGTCCCAGTAGCACCACCGGGCCCACGAAGAGAAGGGTGACTGCCCAGAGGATAAAGAGGAGAAGAACCCCCCCCAAGAAGATGCCTGGGGGATGGGGGGGTGTGTGTGAGAAGTTGGCCTGATATATGAGGTCACTAAATCTAGTGCACACCTTGTATCAGTCCAAACAACCCTTATGGTGATTGGTTGTAAAGTCAACCTTATAGACCAGCTATCCTAGTGGTAGCATAGACAAGAGCAGTCTTAGGCTAAACTCTGTATGGCATGTGAAGCCAGCTGTTATACCATTTGCAATCCCTTGAATACGAAATGAAAGGACACCACAACAGATATATATAAAAATAGAATGTATTTATTCTAGTCAAAAAACCCTCAGCACTCTTTATGAGATTCGAGGTAAGTACAACAGTCTTATTTAAGCATACATAAGTTACACAGGTAAGTAATACAGTTAGGCCCTAGGGGCCACGCAAACCATATACTGAGTAAGTCACGAACACAGGTTAGGCCTAGGCCATCGCTGGGGCTATACTATACTACCAGTTGCTAGGCAGTGGGAGGCCCACGGGATTCAGGTGCAGAGTGGAAACACTCACGCGTAATGCGTTAAAGTCGATAGAAATAGTAATGTTTAGAATTTAAGAGTTTTAGGACACTTCGGGAGGAACTAGGAGTTAGAGACTTGGAAACTAGACACTAGGATAGTCAATACCCTTGTGAGCACCGGAGTACTCGAGTTACCTAGCCCACGGGCTGCGGGTGCATAGGTGTGAACTTGCGTAGGGTTTCGTCGTCGACTCCTACGGATGCCTGAAGAAAAGATGCTGACAGGCAGTCATTGAAGAGTGTCCGGTGGATTCCAAGGATGGAATCAAGAAGGAGGATACCTGCAAGCAGAGGGGACAGAGCTTAGGTCACCAGCCAGGAGCCGGGAAGGAACCAGGAAGGAACCAGGAGATGTCGTGAAGATGCAGGTAAAGAGGTGAAGCTTGTCGCAGCAGCCACGGGTACCAGGAGGCGTCGAGGACGACCAGAACCAGGAGGCGAGCTGTCCCACGAGGGCTCTTGCTGTCGGCGGCGTAGATGTCGAGTTTGGACCCAACAAGCCTTAGCAAGCGCAACCCACGCAGAATGAAGGATTCACTTCTGTTGCAGACCAGGAAGGCCTGAGGTGCTTCTCTTTCACAGGGAAGCAAGGGCCAGTCTGGAGGAGCCAAACCAGCGGTGGAAAGTCAAGGGTTCGTCGTCACAAAGGCGACTAGCCAACGGGCAAGCAACCGGCCAGACGCGTCGAGTAGGAAAATGCAGAAGGGCCCCACGCAGAACTCTTGGAGTGTGGAGGGCTGATCTTCGGTGCAGATGGTGCTTGGAGTTGGAGCTTCTCAATCCCCAGAGCACAACTTCGAGGATGCCTCAGAAGCTGCGCTGGAAGCAAGTAGCCAAATTTTCCGAGGTAGCCGGTCCCACGTCTCTCGTCGCCTCCACGGATCTCAGCTTTGCTGTGGATGTGGATCAGGGTTGGAGAAGTCTGGAAGTCAAGGCGCTGGTCGGTCTCTGCAGTCGGTTCCTCGTAGAACTTTAGGCAAAGCAAACGGCAGTTTGCTTGATGGTGCCTGTTTGCACAGGGTGGCCACTCCTTGGCCACAAGGGAGATTCTTCAGTCTTGTTCCGTAGTCGAATGTCGAAGGTCCAGAGTTTCTGTTCAAGTTTCAGTTATCAGGATAATCCAAAGTCCTAGGCAATCAGCTCCCACTCTTATACTAATCTGGGGGGCTGGGTTACCTGCTAGGTCCCTCCTATGGGTGGGACCACGGAGGGGGGTGGTTACACCCCCTTCCCTTTGTCCAGTTTCGCGCCAGGACTGGGGCTGGAGTGCCCCAGCACCGGTTTGAACCGGACTATGCATGGGACACCTTGTGTGCCCCAGGCAGTGTCTTGTTTCATTCATCCCTCCCTGCCCCAATACACTAAGTCCTGTCTAGGGTGGTGCTAGCACCTCCCAAGGCAGGAAACCTATTGTCCAAGCCTCCCTAGCTGGAAGGACTCCCAGCAGCAGGAGGCCAGACTTGTGTCTGTGGCAGCATCATCCATTTTGTGATGCTGGGGCTCGGGTTAACTTTAACCGGGTAATAGGTCTTCAACATGTCTTCTCCCTCTAGAAGGGAGGAATACTATCCTCATCGCCAGAAATGGTGTGGGGGTAGTATTCCAAAGTGTTAGACACCTTATACAACATGTTTTGATAAAGCCAAACCATAGTTACCATAACCGCGAGGATTATAAGGTACTTTAAGAGTATATGGTAGGCGATATCATAGAACAGCTATAAGGACATGGTTCCGAAAGCTGCAGACAGGCTCAGCTCATGCTAGAGCACCATCTTGCATGTTACCAAGCACTCTGCCTTCAGGATTGTTAAGGCCTGCCATAGGAGTGACTGATAGGTTACCCATGTGTCTATATATAAGGTAGGTATAGGAATACTACACCTAAGCAAGGGGTGGTTACACGACCTTGCCCCAGCTGAGTGATCAGCCAGTTGTGTCATAATGGAAGGCCAGGCCAGGGGTGGCATAATACATGCTGCAGTCCCTGGTAGGCCTAGGGTACACCTATGCCCTGGGTACCTAAGGTACACTGTACAGGGCCCTAGAAGGTGCTCCTTACCAATTGGGTTATGCACCTAATGTACATAATATGAATTTAGAGAGAGAACAGCTGGGCTGTGGGTCTGATTAGCAGGCCCACAGCCACATCTAAGTCAAAAAACAAAAAGTGGGGGTGAACATTGAAAGCAGACCCTACTCTCGTACAGGAGTGGTGGGGGGAGGGGGGGGGGGGGGGAGTATGAGAAGTTGGCCTGATGTATGATGTCACTAGTTCTAGTGTACACCTTATATCAGTCCAAACAACCCTTATGGTGATTGGTTGTAAAGTCAACCTTATAGACCAGCTATCCTAGTGGTAGCATGGACAAGAGCAGTCTTAGGCTAAACTCTGAATGGCATGTGAAGCCAGCTGTGATACCATATATAATCCCTTGAATACCAAATGAAAGGACACCACAACAGATATATATATAAAATAAAGTGTATTTATTCTAGTCAAACCCTCAGCACTATTTATGAGATTCGAGGTAAGTACAACACAGTCTTATTTAATCATACATTAAGTCACACAGGTAAGTAATACAGTTAGGCCCTAGGGGCCACGCAAACCATATACTAAAGAAGTGGTATAAGGACCACTGTCACGGAAATAGAATAGGCCTAGGCCTAGGGAATCGCTGGGGCTATACTACACTACCAACAGTTAGGAAGTGGGAGGCCCACGGGATTCCGGTGCAGAGTGGAAACACTCATGCGTAATGCGTAAAAGTCGATAGAATCACTAGCAGTTAGAAATAAGCAGTTTTAGGACACTTCTGGAGTAACTAGAAAGTCGAGACTCGGAAACTAGACCCTAGGATAGTCAATACCCTTGTGAGCACCGAAGTACCCAAGTTACCTAGCCCACAGGCTGCGGTTTATAGGTGTGAACTTGCGTCGGGTTTCGTCGTGGACTTCTATGGATGCCTGAAGGAAAGTTGCTGACAGGTAGTCAGTGAAGAGTGTCCGGTGGATCCCAAGGCTGGAATCAAGAAGAGAGGATACCTGCAAGCAGAAGGGACAGAGTCTGGGTCACTAGCCAGTGACCACGTGGAACCAGGAAGGAACCAGGTGTGTTAAGGCATGCCGTAGGAGTGGCTGATAGGTACACATGTGTCTATATATAAGATAGGTATAGGAATACTACACCTAAGCAAGGGGTGATTACACGACCTTGCCCCAGCTGAGTGATCAGCCAGTTGTGTCATAATGGAAGGCCAGGCCAGGCCAGGGGTGGCATAATACATGCTGCAGCCCCTGGTAGGCCTAGGGTACACCTATGCCCTGGGTACCTAAGGTACACTGTACAGGGACCCATAAGGTGATCCTTACCAATTGGGTTATGTACCTAAAGTACATAGTAGGAATTCAGAGAGAGAACAGCTGGGCTGTGGGTCTGATTAGCAGGCCTACAGCCACATCTAAGTCGAAAACCAGTAAAGCAAAAGCAAAAAGTGGGGGTGACCATAGGAAGCAGACCCTACTCTCCTACAGATGGGCACTACTCCTAATACGTACTTGAAAGGAAACTGGTGCAGAAGTCCACTACACGTTAGGTTTTTACTAATATCTACCAGTTTATTTTTTCGCAGCAGTTCAACCTGCTGACCTTGGCTTAAATGCAGCAGCTGATAAAAATCCTTGCCTGTGCTCAGTGGAAGATCAGAATGCCTTCTTCATATTGAGAGCACACAGGAAGTACCTCTCTTTCACTGCACAAAGCCAGCACTCTGTACCATCTCTTAGGTTTTTACAAAGAACTTGTCTCCAGTGGCAGATTTTTGGCAAAAAGAACAAGTTACTTGCTTTCGGTAACGCCTTTTCTGGTAGAGGCTCCATCTAACTACAGATACCCACCTTGTGAATTTCCCCAGGCGTCCAACTGGTCCTGGAGAATAAGTTACTAACCTCATCTGATAGAGACTATATCTAGCTGCAGTTTCATTACCTTTGAATTTCCCATGAGTCAGCCTTGATACGATTAGATTTTTTGTGAGCAGTACCTCTGTGTGCCGGTAGGTGGCGTTGATCGGCTCCGCATGCATCGACTGCAACTGAAATGATGGCGCAGCATTTATAAAAGAACCACCTAGGTGCGCTGACGTCAGTTACTGGTGTGCTGACGTCAGTTACTGGTGCGCTGACGTCAGTTACTTTTCACGACTTTCCATGCAAGAAGCGTGGAGCCATTAAGCACACTGATCACTGGTGTGGAAAACTATGGTCCTGAAAGGGAGCAGGTCATTAGCAGAGTGGGCAGTATGGGTGGTTCCGTAAGGAAAATGCCGCTAGATATAGTCTCTACCAAATAAGGCATCAGCAAAGATAAGTAACTTGTTCATCTGATAGAGATATCTAGCCGCAGATTCCTTACCTTTGAAAAGATAAACAAGCAATACCTTCCCGGAATTGGGTCTCCGGACCAATTTCACACAAGGACATCCTGCAGGACCGAACAAGCGAAGTGCCCATATCTATGGACCTGACTGTCCATACAGTAATGTTTGGTGAACATATGCAGGGAAGCCCACGGTGCTGTGACGAGGATGTCCAGGATCGAAACTCCACGTGCTAATGCAGTTTTGGCAGCTTTAGTTCTTGTGGAATGAGCTTGCAAGCCCTCGGAGGTTGCTTCTTAGCCAATGCGTAACAGATTTTGATGAAGAGCATGACTGTAGGAGGCAGACTTAGTATATGGTGCACTCCTATTAAAGTGATGCTCGTTGCATTAATCCAGGCAAAACGTATGGTGGTTTTAGTGGTCTTTGATAACCATAGTAAGCTCACAAAGTGGCAGCTGTGGAGAGCAGCCTTTAGGCTTATATTGAAGGAGTGTTCATCAGCTTGTTTTACTAGTTTAATCATGTGGTGTAGGTTAAAACAAAATGAACCACACAGTGCTAATGAACAAGTTACTTACCTTCGGTAATAATGTATCTGTAAGAAACATTAGTTAGTTAGATTCCTCACCTTAGAATATTCCCAGGCGTCAGGCTGGATCCGGAAAGTTTTTTGCAGCAATACCCCTTGCGCGTCGCTAGGCGTCGTCTGCGGCTCCGCGTCCGTCGTTGGCGTCGTGCGCCGGAATGACGTCGGAGTACTTAGACGCCGCCCTTGCGCGCTGACGTTAGTTCTTGTACATAGCTTTCCGCGCCAGGAACACAGAGCCATGCAAGAGACCGACACTGGTGCCAAAATATCTAGGGCCCTGAAAAGGATAGCCTTAACCCTAGATGTCAGTTCGCAGAACGGAGAGGATGGGTGGGTCGGTGAGGAATCTAACGAACTAATGTTTCTTACAGATACATCGTTACCGAAGGTAAGTAACTTGTTCATCTGAAAGATACACGTTAGTTAGATTTCTCACCTTAGAATAGATACCCCAGCAATACCAAACCCAGTGGTGGGTCTGCGAACCAAGATCACACCAGAAAGTCCTGGAGAACAGAACGGCCAAAGTAGCCATCTCTCCGGACTTGGCTGTCCAGGCAATAGTGCTTGGCAAACGTGTGCAGTGAAGCCCACGTCGCTGCCTGACAGATTTCCTGCAAGGGAACTCCCCGGCCCAGGGCAGTAGTAGCCACTGTGGCCCGGGTGGAATGGGCCCTCAACCCAACAGGAGGGTCCTTTTTTGCCAAGGAGTAACAAATTTTAATACCAACACGACCCACCGTGAGATGGTCCGTTTGTGTACCGCTTTCCCCTTTTTAGCTCCTACGTATCCAACAAAAAGTTAGTCGTCCACCCGGAACTGTTTGGTGCGGTCCAAATAAAAGGACAGCGCCCGTTTTGGGTCCAGACGGTGGAGCCTCTCTTCCTCTTTTGAAGGATGCGGAAAGAAGGTGGGCAACGTGACAGATTGCCCGATGTGAAAGGGGGTCACCACTTTTGGTAGAAAAGAAGGACGAGTCCGGAGGACAACCTTGTCCGGATGAACAGAAAGAAAGGGAGGCTTAGATGACAGAGCCTGGATCTCACTCACCCGTCTAGCCGAGGTGATCGCTACCAGGAAAGCAGTTTTCAGGGTCAGAAGACGAATGGGACAATTGTGAAGAGGCTCAAAAGGAGCACACATCAGAAAGGTCAGAACAAGATTCAAGTCCCACTGTGGCATTACGAAGGGGACAGGAGGGAACATGTGAGTAATGCCTTTGAGAAAACGTGAAACAACAGGGGACTTGAAAAGAGAAGGCTGATCAGGAAGCCATAAGAAGGCAGAGATTGCAGCAAGATAACCTTTCAAGGTGCCCAAAGCAGAGCCCTGCTGGGCCAAAGAAAGAAGAAAGAGGAGAACCTCAGAAAGAGGGGCGGAAATGGGATCCACAGCCTTTGCTGTGCACCATGCCACAAATTTGTTCCACCGGCAGGCGTATACCGTCTTTGTGGAGGGACGCCTGGCTGCCAGAATGACATCACAGACTTCAGGAGGCAAGTCAAATGGCATCAACTGCCGCCGCTCAATCTCCACGCATGGAGGTGGAGGCTGGACAGGTTCGGGTGGAGGACCGTCCCCTGCTGCTGCGACAGAAGGTCTTCCTGAAGAGGCAGTCGTATCAGGGGATCGATTGACATACTGAGTAGCTCGGGATACCAGAACCTTCGTGCCCAATCCGGAGCCACTAAGATAACTTGGGCCCGGTCGCGCCTGATCTTCTTCAGCACTCTAGGCAGAAGTGGTATAGGCGGAAAGGCGTACAACAGACCGCAACTCCACTCGCGACGAAAAGCGTCTCCCAGCGAGTGCTGCCTTGGAAACTCCAACGCGCAGAACTGCTGACATTGCGCATTCTCTTCGGTGGTGAATAGATCTAACCAAGGCTCTCCCCACTGCAGAAAGAGACCTTGCGCCACGTCCGAGTTCAGACGCCATTCGTGATCCATCATGCACCGGCGGCTGAGTTCGTCTGCTCTGGCGTTCAGAGAGCCCGCCAGATGTTGAACCACCAGGGTGATGCCCTGATGTTCCAGCCATGTCCAGAGGTGCAGAGCCACCTCACAAAGGGCCCACGACCCCACCCCGCCCTGTTTGTTGCAATACCACATGGCGGTGGTGTGGTCCGTGAACACCTGCACTACACTCCCCCGGACAGAGGGAAGGTATGCCTTCAGTGCAAGCCGGATCGCTCTCAGCTCCAAAAGGTTGATATGGAGCCGAGACTCCGCCAGAGACCAGAGTCCTCTGATCTCCGCCTCTCCCATGTGGCACCCCCATCCCAGGAGGGACGCATCCGTCTCCACTACGTGCTCCGGTTGGGGTAGGGAGAGGGATCTGCCACTGACCCAATCGCGGTCCATGAGCCACCACTGCAACTGACTTGCAGTGCCCTCTGCGATCAAGACACGGTCGGACAGGTTGCCCCGATGCTGGGCCCACTGAATCTTCAGGCCCTACTGCAGCGCCCGCATCCGCCACCTGGCGTGAGGTACCAGCAGGATGCAGGAGGCCATCAGACCCAGAAGCCGCATCACCAACCTGACCGAAACCCGGGACAGAGGCCGAAAGATAGGAATCAGGGCCTGAATATCCCGGACCCGCTGCTCTGGAGGATAAGCCCGGAACTGCTCCGAGTCCAGAACCGCTCCGATGAAGAGGAGCTTCTGGAAGGGACTCAGATGCGACTTCGGCACATTGATGGAGAACCCCAGCGAATGCAGGAGGTCGGCCGTAGTCTGGAGGTGGGAGACGACTGCCTGGGGCGAGCCCGCCTTCAACAAACGTTGAGATAGGGGAAGACTGGAACCCCTAATCTGCGCAGATGAGCTGCGACCACCGCCATCACTTTCGTGAACACCCGAGGGGCACTGGTGAGGCCGAAGGGGAGCACGGTAAACTGAAAATGCTCCTGGCCCACCGTGAACTGCAGGTAACGCCGGTGGGCCGGCAGGACGAGGATGTGAAAATAAGCGTCCTGCAAGTCCAACGCTACCATCCAGTCTCCAGGGTCTAGGGCAGCCAGAACCTGAGCTAAGGTGAGCATCATGAACCTTTCCTTCCGGAGGAAGACGTTGACGCTCGTGAGGTCCAAGATAGGGCGAAGGCCCCCTTTGCCCTTCTTGGGAACCAGAAAGTAGTGGGAATAGCAACCACGACCTACTTCTGGACCAGGAATGCGCTCGATGGCCCCCTTGGCCAAGAGGGCCGTAACTTCCTCCCGCATAAGATTCAAGTGATCCCCCGACATGTGGTGGAACTGCGGTGGCATAGCTAGAGGGGTCGTCTCGAAGGGGAGGGAGTATCCCCTTCGGACGATTTGCAGCACTCACATGTCCGACGTGATGGAACGCCAGTGGAGCAGGTGAGGGCGAACTCTGCCTTTCACTGGCGTGGAATGGGCCTGAAACCACGGACTAGGAGGGCTTTGAGGCGGATGCTGCCGAGGTAGATGTGGACTGACCGGCACGTTGTCCCCCAGTGCCGCCTCGGCGGAATCCACCTCTGCGATCGCGTGCAGGTTGGTTCTGTGGCCGGTGGCTAGGCGGACGTGAGGGGGCGCCCCTTCCTTGGCTACGAAAGGGCCGAAAAGCGGAAGTTTGCGGTCGCGGGGCCGAGAGGCCCAAGGACTTGGCCATAGCCCGGGAGTCCTTGAAGCGCACCAGCGCACTATCCGCCTTTTCGCCAAAGAGGCAACTGCCATCAAAGGGCATATCCATGAGGGTGCTCTGGACATCCCCTGAGAAAGACGCGGACCGCAGCCAGGCGTGGCGGCGGAGCGCCACCGTGGTCGACATCGCCCTACCCAGCGAGTCCGTAGTGTCTAGTCCACATCTGATAGCGTGTCGCGCTGCATCCCGCCCGTCGGCAAGAGCCTGGGCGAGCCGTGTCCGGGCCTCCTCCGGACACTGGGGCAGCACGTCCTCCACCGTATCCCACAGAGAGTGAGAGTAACGGTCCAAGAGACAAGCGGTGTTAAGAGACCGCAGTCCCAAACTAAGGGAGGAGAACAGCTTCTTACCGAACTGTTCAAGTCTCTTGGATTCCCCATCCGGGGGAGCGGACGGGAAGGAGGACTGGGAAGTATAGGCCTGGATAGCCAGACTCTCGGGCGTGGGGTGCTGGGACAGAAACTGGGGTCGCCCGGTGCAGTTGGCCTGCAAGGCCAGAGGGTCCTCAGACCCCTCCCAGTCGTCACCGTCATCCGATTCCTGGTAAACAGGTGGAATGATCGGAGCCGGGCGAAAGATTAGATTGTCACCCATTGGCGTCGGATGCGGCGCCGGGCCCAGACCGGGACTGAACCGGGGAACGGTGTCTTCCGAAGGCGGCGCCGGGAGGTGGTACCGGAGTGGACGCCGGCAGAGGGGTCGTGAGGTCGACCGGCGTTGTCTGGGATCCAGGCCTGGATCCCACTGGGACCTGCGACGTCGGGACCGGAGTCAACGACCGGGCCAGGGCCGGAGCCGCCGGCCCGCTAGGCCCCCCAGTCGAGCCCGCGGGGCCCCAAGGCACGCCGGCAGGTGTCGACGGCAGAGCCAGGCCTCTCATGGCCGAGAGGAAGGCACTGGTCTCTGCCGGAGTCGCCAGGGACCAGCGGGTATGGGGACGGATGCTACTCCTGCGGCTCCGACGGAGCCAAGTGGGCAGCACCACCCGAACCCTCAGCCGAGTCGCGCGACTGGCGAGGGGAGCCCGAAGAGCGATGTCGTCTCTTTGACTTCTTACCATGCTTCGACTTACCCGAAGACTTGGAACCGGACGAGTGGTGGTGACTGCGGCTCCGCGACCAGTCCCTCGACCGGGACCGTGAACGGCGCGGAGCCGACTGCCGGAACTCCAGGAGCTTTGCGGGACCGCTCCCGCCTAGACTTCGAAGTCAGGACCCGGCAGTCGAGGCACGACTCGGAATGGTGGTCGGCCCCCAGGCAGAAAAGGCACCGGCGATGGTGGTCCGTAACCGACATCAGTCGGTGACAGGAGTCACAGGGTTTGAAACCAGGCATCCTACCGGCACCAGAGTCGAGTCGACAAGATGACCAAAAAGAGTCAAAAAAGTTTGGTCAAAAAATGACTAAGGGGTAAGCTCTTCCCGTATTGGCGCTGTCTGGCACGGAAAAAAGAAGAACTGACGTCAGCGCGCGAGGGTGGCATCTAAGTACTACGACGACGTCATCCCGGCACACGACGCCGACGACGGACGCGGAGCTGCAAACGACGCCTAGCGACATGCAGGGGTATTGCTGACGAAAAACGTTCCGGATCCAGCCTGACGTCTGGGGATATTCTAAGGTGAGGAATCTAACTAACGTGTTTCTTTCAGATATCAGCATGCAACCATGCACTTGCCAATGGGGTCTACTTGCCTCTAAATAGTAGAAAAAAAAACAACGTGGTGTTTGTACTGTTAGGACCTTTAAAACATGAAACTACAGGTGCGACCTTTCAATATCATGCACCCTGCCTTCAGGGCTCAGTAGACCTGCTGCAGAAGGTGACTTACAGATATTAAAGAGGAAGGCTTGGGCTATGCCATGGCTTCAAAGGGTCCCAGTCCACTAGTGACATTTAACTTTGAGGCCCTGGGTACCATATACTGGTAAGTTGAATGTGCTAATCAGGATTTGTAACCAATTTGACAGGGTTTTAAGGGTCAAAGCACATGCACTGGGGCCTGTTTAGCAGGGTCACATTGTACAGCGTTTGAAACTGATTTAGTCCCAAAAACAAAATAGGGGTGAACATGCGAAAAGAGGCATTTCCTCACGTGTGGTATCCTAAGACCACCTTCTCAGCAACTAACACTGTTTAAAAATTTACAGTAGCAGAAAAAAATTAGGGTCAAATGTGCCTCAAGAATTTTAATGCTCAAAAAATAGTGTTTGCAGATGAAGGCTTAAGGGTCTCTCATTCTCAAATTTGGAAGGAACTGAACATTTCCTATTTTTGAAAGAACCTCTAAATATTGAGAGAAAACCAATGATCAAGTCTACTTCACCAGAAGAACAGTAATGTGGAGGATAAATCAGTCAGTGAAATTTACCCCAAATGTAGAATTTAGAGGATTTTCGGTTCCTTTCACACTAAATGAGGAGCTAACTATTTAAAATGTATTATGATGTCTCTAATTTCTCCCAGCCCATCTCACCAACTCCCACCACAAGGCCTATTATTAGCATATGGCTACTTAGAGAACATCCATGTTGTAGAAGGTCGGTTAACAAATGTCTTAGTAGCTACATCAGTACATATTAAGTTATAACCTCTTTAAACGTGTCCAAAGGATGCCACTTAAAAGTGCAATGTTTCACTAACCTGGTAATAAACTGTGACCTCAGAGTTGGCATCTCCTTTGTTCAAGGACTTCACTTTACACAGATGGTGAGCACTAGGAAGTTTTACCACCTGAAACTGTACCGGGACTGTTTCGGACAATGGTTGAAATTTCAGTTGCCTGAAGAGAGAAATTAAAAAAAGAATTATGTCATAGCCACTAACTGGACAAATACTCCAATTGTGTTAGCAACTCAGACCCCGTTTCTCGCTGAAACTTGCAATCTAGTAAAAACCAGGGTAGTACAGAAAAGTAATGAAAGGTGAAGAGAGTGCTAGCCAATCAGACATATGACATTTATGGAAAGGAGAGTGATAGCCAATCATACATCACAATTTACCATTTGGGCAATTTACAAGAACAACAATGAATAAAGCACAAACAATGATATGTAAAGGAGACACATTGTCTTGTATATAACAGACAAGTCATTTTAAAATTAATTAGCTTTGGTATTACGTTAGGTCAGACATTCACAACTGCAGCCTCTTTTCTGTGACACGAGATCAGTCCTCAAGATAAAAAGCAAAGATTTTTCACTTTGTAAGCGGAGGTCAATTTTCCACCTCTACAACTTGGTTTCGAATGGTGTTCATAGACGTTCAAGTGGTGCATAGAAAGGAATATGCTACTTACCAGTATGCATCTGTTCTTGGCATGTAGAGCTGCAGATCTACACACTTTTGCATAGATCGCCATCTGGTGTTGGGCCCGGATGTTTGCAGTTTGTTTTACCTCTTGGAAAGTCTTTGGAAGTCACGAGGTCGGTGACTCCTCCCTTGGTTCGTATTGCGCATGGGCTTCGGCTTCATCCTCCAACAGGGAAAGATGGAGAGTAGTAATAATAGTAAAGAAACCCATGTGTGTTGTATCTAAATAAGATAGACTGGAACAGATACAGGTAGCAGGGGAGGCGGGTGGGCGTGTGTAGATCTGCAGCTCTACATGCCAAGAACAGATGCATACTGGTAAGTAGCATATTCCGTTCGAGGCATATGAGCTGCAGATTACACACTTTTGCATAAGACTATATAGCAGTTCCCAACCTTAGCGGCGACCACCGGTATCCGTTGCAGTGGTTTGAAATAGTGTTTTTAGTACAGCCTGGCCCACACTAGCTTGTTGCTTGGTTTGCACATCTACACAGTAATGTTTAGTGAAAGTGTGCGGTGTTGACCATGTAGCTGCTTTGCAGATATCATCTAATGGGATGTTCCCTAGAAAAGCCATAGAAGCCCCTATCCTTCATGTAGAGTGGGCTTTAGGGGGAACAGATAGCGTTCGTTTTGCTTTGTGGTAGCAAATCTGTATGCATTTTACAATCCACCTAGCTATCCCTGATTTAGAGATGGGGTTGCCTTTGTGTGGTGGAGAGAAAGAGACAAATAGTTGTTTGGTCTTTCTGAAAGGTTGTGTTCTTTGAATATAGTAAAGTAAGGCCCTTTTAACATCTAGCGTGTGTAGAGCCCTTTCTGCAACAGTTTGAGGTTGCGAGAAAAAAAAACGGTAATTCTACCGATTGGTTTAGATGGAATGGGGAAATGACTTTGGGTAGGAATTTTGGGTTGGTACGGAGGACAACCTTGTTCTGGTGTATTTGGAGAAAAGGTTCTTGTATAGTAAGTGCTTGTATCTCACTGACCATTCTACGGGAAGTGATGGCTACAAGAAAAGCTGTTTTCCATGTGAGAAATTGCAGTTCACATTTATGCAAGGGTTCGAAAGGTGGTCCCATTAGCCTTGTGAGAACTATATTTAAGTTCCACACAGGTGAGGGTGGTACTCTGGGGAGAATTATTCGTTTGAGGCCTTCCATGAAGGCTTTAATGGCAGGCACTCTGAAAAGTGATAGGTGCTGTCTGTTTTGTAGGTAAGCGGCAATTGCTGCAAGGTGTAGCCGAATGGATGTATATGCTAGGTTACACCTTTGTAGATAGAGTAAGTAGCATATGATGTGCTGTATAGATACGTCTAGAGGGTTTATTGTGTTGTTATGGCAATAAACAACAAATCTTTTCCACTTTGCAGCGTAGCAGGCTCTAGTGGTAGGGCGTCTAGCTTCTCTGATGACGTTCATACAGTCAGGGGGAAGGTTAAGGTATCCGAATTCTAGGATCTCAGGAGCCAGATCGCAAGGTTGAGCTGAGCTGGGTCCGGGTGTTTGATCTCTCCATGGTTCTGGGTTAGGAGGCATGGTGAGAGGTGTAACTTTTGATGTGGCACTACCGAGAGTTCCAGCAGCGTGGTGTACCACGGTTGTCTGGCCCATGTTGGAGCTACTAGAATCAGTGTGAGGGAGTGCTGTTGTAGCTTTGGCACCACTAATGGAATTAGTGGGAGAGGTGGAAAGGCGTACGCAAATTTGCCTGACCAGTTCATCCATATTGCATTGCCTTTGGACAATGGGTGTGGGTATCTGGCAGCGAAGCTTGGGCATTTTTTGTTTTCGTGGGTGGCGAAAAGGTCTATGTGTGGATGCCCCCACATCTGAAAGAACGGGTGAAGAACCTGCGGGTGAAGTTCCCACTCATGGATCTGCTGCGTCTGTCTGCTGAGCAAATCTGCTATGGTGTTTTGGACTCCTGGGACATGTTGGGCTAGGAGAAAGATTTTGTGTGGAATTGCCCATCTCCATATGCTCTGTGCTAGTTGAGAGAGCTGTGGAGAGTGTGTGCCGCCTTGCGCCTTGTTTTTGAATGTAGTACATGGCCGTCATGTTGTCTGCGAATAAGGACTGCCTTGCCTAAAATCTGTGTCTGAAAGGATTTTAGGGCTAGAGAGTGTGAGAAGTTGGCCTGATGTATGATGTCACTAGTTCTAGTGTACACCTTATATCAGTCCAAACAACCCTTATGGTGATTGGTTGTAAAGTCAACCTTATAGACCAGCTATCCTAGTGGTAGCATGACAAGAGCAGTCTTAGGCTAAACTCTGAATGGCATGTGAAG
This sequence comes from Triturus cristatus, assembly GCF_964204655.1. Classification (NCBI taxonomy): domain Eukaryota; kingdom Metazoa; phylum Chordata; class Amphibia; order Caudata; family Salamandridae; genus Triturus; species Triturus cristatus. The sequence goes on along the minus strand of NC_140586.1, from coordinate 735,981,340 downwards.
CCAGCTGTGATACCATATATAATCCCTTGAATACCAAATGAAAGGACACCACAACAGATATATATATAAAATAAAGTGTATTTATTCTAGTCAAACCCTCAGCACTCTTTATGAGATTCGAGGTAAGTACAACACAGTCTTATTCAAGCATACATTAAGTCACACAGGTAAGTAATACAGTTAGGCCCTAAGGGCCACGCAAACCATATACTAAAGAAGTGGTATAAGGACCACTGTCACGGAAATAGAATAGGCCTAGGCCTAGGGAATCGCTGGGGCTACACTACACTACCAACAGTTAGGAAGTGGGAGGCCCACGGGATTCAGGTGCAGAGTGGAAACACTCACGCGTAATGCGTATAATCGATAGAAATAGTACAGTTCTGAAATAAGCAGTTTTAGGACACTTCTGGTATAGCTAGAGAGTCGAGACTCGGAAACTAGACCCTAGGATAGTCAATACCCTTGTGAGCACCGAAGTACCCAAGTTACCTAGCCCACGGGCTGCGGGTGCATAGGTGTGAACTTGCGTCGGGTTTCGTCGTGGACTTCTATGGATGCCTGAAGGAAAGTTGCTGACAGGCAGTCAGTGCAGAGTGTCCGGTGGATCCCAAGGCCGGGATCAAGAAGGAAGGGTACCTGCAAGCAGAAGGGACAGAGTCTGGGTCACTAGCCAGTGACCACGTGGAACCAGGAAGGAACCAGGCGGTGTCGTGAAGATTGCAGGTGAAGAGGTGAAGCTTGTCGCAGCAGCCACGGGTACCAGGAGACGTCGAGGACAACCAGGACCAGGAGGTGAGCTGTCCCACGAAGGCTATTGCCGTCGAAGTCGAACTAGGACTCACCAAGCCTTGGCAAGCGGAACCCACGAAGAATGGAGGACTTGCTTCTGGTGCAGACCAGGAAGGTCTGGGGTGCTTCTCTTTGGCAGAGGAGCAGGAGCCAGTCTGGAGGAGCCAAACCAGCAGTGAAGATTTAAAGGTGTGTCGTCGCAAAGGCCGCTGGCCAACGGGCAAGTAACCGGACAGACGCGGCAAGCAGGAAAATGCAGAAGGGCCCCACGCAGGACTCGTGGAGTGTGGGGGGCTGATCTTCGGTGCAGATGGTGCTTGGGGTTGGGGCTTCTCAATCCCCGGTGCACAACTTCGAGGGTACCTCAGAAGCTGCGCTGGAAGATACTCGCCACTTTTCCCAGGTAGCCGGTCCCACGTCTCTCGTCGCCTCCACGGATCTCAGCTCGGCTGGGGATGTGGATCAGGGTCGGAGAAGTCTGGAAGTCAAGGCTCTGGTCAGGCTCTGCAGTCGGTCCCTCGTAGAACTTCAGCAAAGCAAAGGGTAAGTCTCTTGATGGTGCCTGTTTGCACAGGGTAGCCACTCCTTGGACACAAGGGAGATTCTTCAGTCTTCTTCTTTCGTCGAATGTCGAAGGTCCAGAGTTTCTGTTCAAGTTGCAGGTTCAGGATAATCTAATTTAGCAGGGACCAACTAGCTACTAATATACTGGGCTAGTGGGCTGGGCTACCTGCAAGGTCCCTCCTATGGGTGGGACCGGGAAGGGGAGTGGCTACACCCCCTTTCCTTTGTCCAGTTTCGCGCCAGAGCTGGGGCTGGAGTGCCCCAGCACCGGTTTGAACTGGACTATGCATGGGACACCTTGTGTGCCCCAGGCATGTCTCATTCCTTTCAGCCCTCCCTGCCCCAATACACTAAAGTCTGTCTGGGGAGGTGCTAGCACCTCCCCAAGCAGGAAACCTATTGTCCAGGCTTCCCTGGCTGGGAGGGCTCCCAGCAGCAGGAGGTCAGACTCGTGTCTGTGGCAGCAGCATCCATTTTGTGATGCTGAGGCTTTGGTCAGAGTTAAACAGCAAAGTAGGATTTTAACATGTCTCTCCCTCTAGAAGGGGGGAATAATATCCTCATCACCAGAAATGGTATGGGGGTATTATTCCAAAGTGTTAGACACCTTACACAACATGTTTTGATAAAGCCAAACCATAGTTACCATAACCGTTTAAGATTATAAGGCACTTTAAGAGTATATGGTAGGCTATATCATAGAACAGCTATAAGGACATGGTTCCGAAAGCTGCAGACAGGCTCAGCTCATGCTAGAGCACCATCTCACATGTTACCAAGCACTCTGCCTCCAGGATTGTTAAGGCCTGCCATAGGAGTGGCTGATAGGTACACATGTGTCTATTTTAAGGGTAGATATAGGTATACTATATCTAAGCAAGGGGTGATTACACGACCTTGCCCCAGCTGAGTGATCAGCCAGTTGTGTCATAATGGAAGGCCAGGCCAGGGGTGGCATAATACATGCTGCAGCCCCTGGTAGGCCTAGGGTACACCTATGCCCTGGGTACCTAGGGTACACTGTACAGGGTCCAATAAGGTGATCCTTACCAATTGGGTATGTACCTAGGGTACATGGAGTCCATTTTAAAGAGAGAGCAGATAGCCTGAGACCCTGAATGGCAGGATCTCAGGCCAACTAATTCGAAAAACCAGCTAGACACTAGGCAAAAAGTTGGGGGTAACCATAGTCAGATATCCACCTTCCTACAGAGAGATTGCCAGTAACTGCAGATGGTTGATGTGGCGTAACTTTTGTTGCGGCGTCCATGTGCCCTGCACTGTGAGGTGTAACAGATGAGCTCCCCAGCTGGAGAGCGATGCATCTGTTAGGATTATTTGTGGAACCGGGTCCAGGAACGGTGGACCTCTGGAAAGATTTGTGGTGTTCCACCACTGCAGAGAGCGATGGGTGCGACCGTCTACCAGCACCAGATCTGTCAGTTGCCCCTGGGCCTGGTTCCATTGGCGCGCTAAGCACTCTTGGAGTGGACGCATCTGGAGTCTTGCATGAGGCACTATGAAAATGCAAGAGGCCATCATCCCTATTAGTTGCATAAACACTCTTGCTGGGAGAGAGTGTTGAGGTATGAATCTTTGACGCAAAGCCTGAATGCTTGCAATCCTGGCAGTATTGGGGTAGGCTATGGCTTTTGAGGTGTCTATAGTGGCACCGAGGTATTGCTTTGTGTGGGATGGTATTAGCTGGGACATTTGGTGGTTCACCGTGAAGCCTAGCTGGTCAAGTAGTTGGATTGTAGAGGCGGTGTGATGTACACATTGGTTGTAGGACGTGGCTTTTATTAGCCAGTCGTCCAAATATGGGAAGACGTGAATGTGCTGTCGTCTGAGGTGTGCCGCCACTACCGCTAGGCACTTGGTGAATACCCTTGGTGCTGTTGTGACCACCAATGGGAGCACCTTGAACTGGTAGTGTTGCCCGTCCACTACAAATCTGAGGTACTTTCTGTGAGCATGGCGTACCAGAATGTGAAAGTATGCGTCTTTCAAGTCCAGTGTGGTGAGAAAGTCGTTCTGAGAGAGGAGCGGAAGTACCTGCTGAAGTGTTACCATGTGAAAATGGTCCGAATGTATGTATGTGTTTAGAGGCCGGAGATCTAAAATAGGTCGTAGAGTCTCGTCTCTTTTTGGTATCAGAAAATATAGGGAGTAGACGACTAAATTTTGCTGATTGGCGGGGACTTGTTCTATGTGATGTTTTTGTAGGAGGGAGATTACCTCCTGTTTTAGTAACGTGGAATGTTATTGTGGCATTGGGCGTTGCCTGGGTGGAATGTTTGGGGGGGTAGATGTTAATTCTAGGCAGCACCCTGAACGAATAATTTGGGTCACCCATCTGTCTGCGGTGATGGTCTCCCAGACGTGAAGGAAATTTTGTAGCCTGCCCCCGGCCGGAGTGGGATGGTCTGGAGGGAGCGGGGGAAAGTCATTGGGTAGGCGGTGTGGCAGAGCGGCCGGTATTTGTTTTGCCTCTGCCTTTATTGTTATTGCCCCTATAGCCGCCTCTTTGATAACCCCTTGTGAAGGTGGATTGAGCAGGAGATTTGTAGGAAGTGGACGCACTATCTGAGGAGTAGCCTCTGGCCGTACCCCGATAGGAAGAGCGGCGAAAGGAGCGCCTAGGAGGGTGTGACTGCAGGGCTCCCATAGATTTCGCCGTATCTGTGTCCTTCTTCATCTTCTCAAGGGCCTCATCTACCTTTGGGCCGAATAGGTGTTCTTGATCAAAGGGATGATTTAGAATGGAGGCCTGTACCTCAGGTTTAAAACCTGAAACCCTCAGCCAAGCATGGCGACGGAGGAGGACGCTAGTGTTAATGGCCCTGGAGGCTGTGTCTGCCGCGTCTAAGGCACAGCGTATAGAGGTCTTAGTTATGGTTTTACCCTCTTGAATTAATTCATTCGCCCTATTTTTGTATTTTTCTGGGAGATGGTGCATGATGGTTTCTAGTTCATCATAATGCGCCCTGTTGTATCTGGCCAATAGCGCTTGAGTGTTGGCAATACGCCATATATTGGCTGCCTGTGACGCAGTGCGCTTTCCTGACGCGTCCAGTAGCTTTGACTCTTTGTCAGGTGGTGGTGCTTCGCCTGACGCCTGGGAGTTTGACCTCTTCCGTGCAGTGGAGACCACTAGGGAATCTAGTAGTGCTGGCCCTTTGATATAGGCAGGATCTGTGGGGGCAGCTTTATACTTTTTCTCTATGCGTGGGTTAATGACCCTAGCCCTGACTGGGTCTTTAAAGACCTCTGGCGCATGTTTTATTACCCCCTTGAGCACAGGTAGTATGGAGGTAGACCTATGTGCGGTATCAAAGGTGTCGAGGAGGAAATCTTCCTCTACCGGGTCAGTGTGTAGCTCTACCCAGTGATAATGTGCCGCCCTCTGAAGTAGGTGGTGAAAACCTAATGAGTCTTCAGGTGGAGATGGCCTGGATGGGTAAAGGGCATCTTGTGGGACATCTGGGATGTCTGGATTGTTATAGTGGTCCCATGGGTCTGGGGATCCTGTAGGGGTGGGGTCTTGTGGCACATCCCCTGGATCGTAATATGGGTCCCCCGATCATCATCGTCCGGAGACGGGGTCGGGGAGCGATGAGGCGGGGGTGGAGAAGGCGGAGGTGGGGCGGAGGTGGAGAGGGTGGAGGAGGTGGGGAAGGCACTCTGAAAGGGGAGGTAGCAGAGTCTTTCCTCTTTGGAGGCGGAGCCGGTTTGTCCAAATGTCTCTTTTTTGAAGAGAGTGCCAAATGTCCAGTTTTTGGATCCTTGGTAAGAGTCATCGGCTTCGGAAGCACTGACGAGGTCCTCTTCGGTGCGCTGCTGTCCCGGAGATTCGCCGTCGTCCCCGAAGATGTCGACTGGAACGGAGGTCGAGGAGTGCGCCATGTTTCGTCTGGCCCTTCGATCTCGGATAGTCTTCAATCGAAAAGACTTGCAGGCGGGACAGTCTCGAGCCTCGTGTTCAGGGGAGAGGCAGAGGTTGCACACCTCATGAAGATCGGTGTGGGGGAATTTGGACCTACATCGAGGGCACTTCTTGAATGGAGTTCTTTCCATCAGCCGGGACCGGAGCTTGGATAGGCCCGAAGGTCGCCGGCGACGACTGGAATCGAAGATGTGTCGAAGAGAAGGTGATTGAGGAGATCTGGTATCTAAACAATACCGCGATGAGCGAGGATTCCGCTTCGATCGTTGAACTGGAAATGTTCGGAACCGGAGCACGAAGTATTACATCCGAGCCCGATGGCGGAAAAAAACAATCTGAGGATGTAGCCGAAGCCCATGCGCAATACGAACCAAGTGAGGAGTCACCGACCTCGTGACTTACAAAGACTTTCCAAGAGGAAAAACAAACTGCAAACATCCGGGCCCAACACCAGATGGCGATCTATGCAAAAGTGTGTAATCTGCAGCTCATATGCCTCGAACATAAACTTTTCAGCAATGAAGAGAGGTTGGCAGTAAATATAAATACTGGTATTACAAAACAGTAATGAAGGTCATCATAGCAAAATGGTGAAGCAACATAGGATGATCAGTAACTGAGGATTTCCCTAAAATACTCACTTAATATGAAAAAGTGACTCCTCTAAGGAAAAGCTTGCTCTCTCTTTCATTCAGACCTCTTTCTCATACCACTTGGATTCCATTTACTACATGGGAAGAGCCACGAGCACCAACCCAAGTAACCAAAAATGGAACTTTGACCACTAAACAGGAATCAGTCTTAAACAGAATAGAAAAGAACAAAAAAACTGAAGTGGGTGTCACGAGGCCACTTGGAGAGGACAAATATAAGTGGATGGCAGGTCTTGAACACCAACAGTGGTGGGCCGCATTAATGTACGAGTTACTTACCTTCGGTAACGATGTATCTGGTAGAGATGATTCTAGCCACAGATTCCTTCACGTAGAATTAATCCCAGGCGTGAGACTGGATCCGGAAACTTTTTTGCCACAGCATCCCTGTGCGCTGGGGCGACATCACGCGACTCCGCCCAGGTGTCATCCGCTTACGTGACGTCAGCGAGGTCACATAAGACCCGCCCCGGCGCGCCTATGTCAGTTTTCTTCGGAGAACTTTTCCGCACCACAACGCGGAACCACCAGATAAGCATTTGCAATGCAATAGGTCTTGCATTATTAAAGTTTGATCTATTGGCATTTGATAAATAATGCAACACCAATAGCTCAAACTTTAATAATGCGAGACCTATTGCATTGCAAATGCTTTTCTTTGTGTGTAGTGGAGTGCGATATAAAGTAAATTGGATGATTTTCCATTAGAAAAATATATAAACCTCCCTCACCTCTCAGGCGACCCTCTGGGTCCCTAGCCCATAATATGAATTTTAACAAGCTCAACACGCCCCCTCCACTCCCAATGCGTGAAAGTGACACCTTGCCTGCCCACATTCAGCATCATTTGTTTAAAGACCCAGGCTCACCATCTCTTCCAAGTCACTTGTGAATGAGGAGTGTTCGTGTGCGTAGAGCGGACCAAGGTTTATAGCGAAAATAACTTGTTTTATACAGCGCTTCAAATCAAAGACTTGAAGTCTCCAAGGGCTGTAAACAATAGGTGTTCCTTAACTCCAACTGTATGGCAGCTTATATCTTCCCTATTTAAGGACGAGCGGCAGAGAAGACCTTTTGCGGGATTCGAGGTCGTTACCTCCAGGTAACAGTAGATGTTAGTGGTGAGCGTTTAAATGTGGATCATCCGGCTGATAGTTGGGTGGTTTATGGCCTTTGAAAACAGCGCGCACCTGGAGCCCTTCACTCCCTTCTGGTTCATAAAATAGCGCCTTCAATTATTTTCCAATAAAGGCCCCGCAGTGTGATTTACAGCGCCTGTACCGTTAATTGAAATGGGTTTGTCCGGTTGGTTCATTCAGACACTGTTCTTTTTGGGGGTATTTATTCCCCTAGTCCTAGAAATAATTGACTATGTGGCGGAATCATTCGAAATGTTACTGAAACAAGAAGCCAGTGGACATGTTCTCATTTTTATAAGTAAACCAAGAATGGCGCCCGAAGGCTCTGTGCAGAAATAACTCATGATAAAGACCCTATTGTCAAGAAAACATGAAGGAAATTTGGGGACAGCAATATAATTAACTTCCACTGCACGTGTGTGAATTTGTAGACGCAAATAAGAAAATGTTGATTTTTGGAGAGTTTGGAACTGCTTTGTGCTGTGTGATGTGCTGGAAAACTGGGAATTTTATTTCAGGCGGTTTTTAGTAAATGTGAAAATTACGGACGCGCTGCTTCACACACCGAAATGTATTTGGTAAACCTTCCACACCCTTACAAGTTGAATGCATGCCAGTTTTATAACTATTGTGAGAAGTTGGCCTGATGTATGATGTCACTAGTTCTAGTGTACACCTTATATCAGTCCAAATACCCTTATGGTGATTGGTTGTAAAGTCAACCTTATAGACCAGCTATCCTAGTGGTAGCATGGACAAGAGCAGTCTTAGGCTAAACTCTGAATGGCATGTGAAGCCAGCTGTGATACCATATATAATCCCTTGAATACCAAATGAAAGGACACCACAACAGATATATATATAAAATAAAGTGTATTTATTCTAGTCAAACCCTCAGCACTCTTTATGAGATTAGAGGTAAGTACAACACAGTCTTATTTAGGCATACATTAAGTCACACAGGTAAGTAATACAGTTAGGCCCTAGGGGCCACGCAAACCATATACTAAGTAAGTGGTATAAGTTGCTGACAGGCAGTCAGTGAAGAGTGTCCGGTGGATCCCAAGGCTGGGATCAAGAAGAGAGGAGACCTGCAAGCAGAAGGGACAGAGTCAAGGTCACTAGCCAGTGACCACGTGGAACCAGGAGGGAACCAGGCGATGTCGTGAAGATTGCAGGTGAAGGTGAAGCTTGTCGCTGCAGCCACGAGGACCAGGGAACGTCGAGGACGACCAGGACCAGGAGGCGAGCTGTCCCACGAAGGCTCTTGCTGTCGGCGGCGTCGAAGTTGGACTAAGACTCACCAAGCCTTGGCAAGCGGAACCCACGAAGACCGGAGGACTTGCTTCTGGTGCAGACCAGGAAGGTCTGGGGTGCTTCTCTTTTTCAAAGAAGCAGGAGCCAGTCTGGAGGAGCCAAACCAGCGGTGAAGATTTCAGGATGCGTCGTCACCAAGGCCACTAGCCAGCGGGCAAGCAACCGGACATACGCGGCAAGCAGGAAAATGCAGAAGGGCCCCACGCAGGACTCGTGGAGTGTGGGGGGCTGATCTTCGGTGCAGATGGTGCTTGGGGGTGGGGCTTCTCAATCCCCGGTGCACAACTTCGAGGGTGCCTCAGAAGCTGCGCTTGAAGATACTAGCCACTTTTCCCAGGTAGCCGGTCCCACGACTCTCGTCGCCTCCACGGATCTCAGCTCGGCTGTGGATGTGGATCAGGGTCGGAGAAGTCTGGAAGTCAAGGCACTGGTCGGACTCTGCAGTCGGTCCCTCGTAGAACTTCAGCAAAGCAAAGGGTAGTCTCTTGATGGTGCCTGTTTGCACAGGGTAGCCACTCCTTGGCCACAAGGGAGATTCTTCAGTCTTCTTCTTTCGTCGAATGTCGAAGGTCCAGAGTTTCTGTTCAAGTTGCAGGTTCAGGATAATCTAATCTCCTGGGGCCCAGCTACCACTCTTATCCAAATCTGGGGGGGCTGGGTTACCTGCTAGGTCACGCCTTATGGGTGGGACCTGGGAGGGGGGTGGTTACACCCCCTTCCCTTTGTCCAGTTTCGCGCCAGGACTGGGGCTGGAGTGCCCCAGCACTGGTTTGAACTGGACTATGCATGGGACACCTTGTGTGCCCCAGGCATATCTCATTCCTTTCAGCCCTCCCTGCCCCAATACACTAAAGTCTGTCTGGGGAGGTGCTAGCACCTCCCCAAGCAGGAAACCTATTGTCCAAGCCTCCCTTGCCGGGATCACTCCCAGCAGCAGGAGGTCAGACTCGTGTCTGTGGCAGCAGCATCCATTTTGTGATGCTGAGGCTTTGGTTAGAGTTAAACAGCAAAGTAGGATTTTAACATGTCTCTCCCTCTAGAAGGGAGGAATAATATCCTCATCACCAGAAATGGTATGGGGGTATTATTCCAACGTGTTAGACACCTTACACGACATGTTTTGATACAGCCAAACCATAGTTACCATAACCGTTTAAGATTATAAGGCACTTTAAGAGTATATGGTAGGCTATATCATAGAACAGCTATAAGGACATGGTTCCGAAAGCTGCAGACAGGCTCAGCTCATGCTAGAGCACCATCTCACATGTTACCAAGCACTCTGCCTCCAGGATTGCCAAGGCCTGCCATAGGAGTGACTGATAGGTACACATCTGTCTATATATAAGGGTAGATATAGGCATACTATATCTAAGCAAGGGGTGATTACACGACCTTGCCCCAGCTGAGTGATCAGCCAGTTGTGTCTGATTGGAAGGCCAGACCAGGGGTGGCATAATACATGCTGCAGCCTCTGGGAGGCCTAGGGTACACCTATGCCCTGGGTACCTAGGGTACACTGTACAGGGTCCAATAAGGTGATCCTTACCAATTGGGAATGTACCTAGGGTACATGGAGTCCATTTTAAAGAGAGAGCAGACAGCCTGAGACCCTGAATGGCAGGATCTCAGGCCAACTAAGTCGAAAAACCAGCTAGACACTAGGCAAAAAGTTGGGGGTAACCATAGTCAGATATCCACCTTCCTACACTTATAACTAGGTGAATAAGAAGGAAAAAGAAAAGTCCCAACCAATCTCGGGTAGACCTGAATTAATCAAAAGATATAGTGGTGTTGTCATAAGTGATGAGGTTGACATTCAGACAATCAGGAGGTTGCAGTTGTCCAGGGAGCTGGTGGCTGAGGACGGTGATGTAAGACGATGGGGTGGGCAACAGTGACTCCTCCCTAGGAGGCTGGAGAGGACCTCGTATGGGTCTGTTGATAGTTGGGGTGTGCAGATCTCGCACGTTTCTTGGGAGGGAGTTTTGGAGCCCCTTCCCTTAGATCTGTGGCGCCACACCTTGGTGGAATGTTGCATTTCAAGGGGAGCTGCTTCGTAGCCCAGGAGAGGGTCTCTTTCGTGAAATAACAAAAACAAAATTAGGAATCATGGAGCACCTTGAGTTGCACAGGGAAAAATAGCATATACTGAATCCCCCTGGATCGTAGTGATTGCTTAAAGCCATAATGAGTCTTGCGGTGTGGTTGTACATAAAGGATGTAGTCCGGGAAGTTTATCACGCGGCAACTGCCATGATAATGGAGGTCGTTCTATGTGCGGGCCTCCCGAAGAATGGCGTCCTGATCCCGGATGTTCAGAAACGTGTCTATTAAGGGATATGGCAGGGCTCCAAGCAGGGGTCATTGTCCAAGGGAGCAATGCATTCTCTCTACCTCAAAAAAGGTGGACAAGGAGGGGGTGAACAGCCATGAGGTCATCCAGGTCTCCAAGAATTGCTTGGGGGATTGCTCCTCAGTCTCCTAGGGAAACCCCACAAAGCATAGGTTAAAGCGGCGGCGTGCCTGGCCCTCAACATCCTCCACATAGGCCTCCAACACCACAGACGTTGTCATAAGGTGTTGGACCGCCGACTAAAGTTCCTTAACAGTGTCCTCCAGCTCTAACACTCTTAGCCCTGTCTGCCACTCCCCATTTGTTCCTGGCGAAGAGGCCGCCGAAGAACTCAAAGATGGTTGATCTGCCCAGCCAGGTCAACACTGCCTTAAGCAAGAAGGAGTGCATCAGGGCGTGTGTAGGCAAGCCATCGGGGTCAGTGTCTCCCCAACCTGGCCCACTGCCCCCCCGCTGAGATCACAAGAGGGGAGAGGGGCAGCATGAGCAGCCAGGATAGTGTCAAGGGGCGGAGGAGAAGGCCAGGTGAGGCAGGAATGGGGGAGATGGCCGGCATCATCTCTACTATAGGGACCAAAGACCAAGGCCTGAAGTGGAAGGAGGTGGGAGAAAGAATATATACTCCTTTGGAGACTGGGAATGGGAGGCTCTGGTGTGCCGCCAGCATAAGGAAGGGTGAGGTATAGTTGAATGTGGGGCAGTAAATGGCATATTCTGGTCCTTGGAACCCTCAAGTCAAGGACGTAGTCGAAGATGGGTTCTCCCGGTGGCCAGCGTGGCCAGGGTCGCAGTCAATCCTCAGTGTATTGGCAGAGTAAAGCGAAACTGAGGCCTGGCAACATGGGGGCCGCCCACAGGGTAAAGGCTGGCCGAGGCCAGATAAGTGCATGTCTCCTCGGGGCCTGGTGCAACCACTAGGTCAGTTAATGAGGACACTGCCAGGTGAAAAGCTTTGCAAGGTCCCCAGGGTCCACTACGGCAGTGTCTCATAGTGAAGTGTTGGCCTAGGGGTGGCGGGGCTCCCGCCCATTCAAGTTCTCCCTCAGGGTACCCTGGGGTCCGCCGCAGCAACGCTGCCTGATGCAGGCCAGGCCAAGAAAAGGAGGGGAGAGGGAGAACCCTCCAGGGCGGGGGTCGTTGGTCGATAAGATGAGCGGACCCAGTGAAGTGGTGTAGGTGCTCGCCGCATCGGTGATCCTGTGCAGAGTACAGGCCATGGTCCACAGAAAGGGTATCTTCCTGGGGCCCGGCGCCATCAGACGTATCTATCAATGAAGCCCACCTTGGGCTTGGTGAAGTTGTTGAAAAGGTTCCACTGAGTCCGCCGTAGTAGGGCCCCCTGCTGTACTGCTCAGGCCAGCAAGGGCAGATCAGGTCCGCCATCTGAGGAGGTGTTGAGTGTCCTCACTGTCTTGGCATGGCCTGGGTCGATGATAGCGGGCGCGCAGCGGCAGGCAGGAAGAGACCAAATGGACAAGTTACTTACCTTCTGTAACGTATAATCTGGTAGAGACCTGATCTAGCCTCGGATTCCTTACCCTTGAAGTTTCCGGCGTCAGGCTAGAACCAGATTTTTCTCAGCAGTACCCCTGCGTGCCGGTAGGTGGAGTCTGTCGACTCCGCGTGACGTCATCGTGTTTGTTGTGGTCATGACATCCGCATTGTCAATACAACTGCCACTCCAGTGCGCTGACATCAGTACTTCTCATGACTTTCCACACAAGACGTGCGGAGCCATGAAGTAACTGACAATGGTGTGAAAGAAACTAGGGCCCTGAAGGGGAACAGCCCTGACATTAAAAGACAATTCCGCTGTGTGGGGAGGATGAGTAGGTCAGTAAGGAATCTGCGGCTAGGTCAGTAAGGAATCTGCGGCTAGATCACGTCTCTACCAGATAAGGCGTTACCAAAGGTAAGTAACTTGTCAATGTGATAGAGACATCTAACCGGAGATTCTTTACCTTTGAACAGATACCCAAGCAATACCTTCCCCAGAGGTCAGACTGCGGACAAGCTTCAAACAAGGAAATCCTGCAAAACAGAGCGGCCGAATAGGCCCTCCTTGCAGACCTGACAGTTAAGGCAAGTGTCTGGCGAACATGTGCAGAGATGCACACGTGCCGCTTGATAGATGTCAGAAATGAGAACACCACGCTGAATAGCCGCGGTGACTGCTTTCGTCCAGGTGGAATGGGCCCTAAGGCCTTCGGGAGGCTGCTTCTTTGCCAGGGCATAACACATTTTTTAATGCAGAAGATAATCCAGTGTGATATGGTCCTCTTTTGGACAGCAGGCCCCTTCTTTGCTCCAACATATCCCATAAAGAGTTGCTCATCCACCCAGAACTCTTTCGTACGATCAAGGTAGAAGGATAACGCTCTTTTTGGGTACAGAAGGTGGAGACGCTCCTCTTTCTTGGAAGGATATGGAGGTGCATAGAAAGTTGGCAGAGTAACGGACTGTCCCAGATAAAAGGCATTTACAACCTTGGGCAAAAAGGATGCCCTAGTTCTCAATACCACTTTTTCCGGAAAAATGGTCAGGTAAAAAG